>NW_028318152.1:2734354-3068709 GCF_062004578.1 Staurois parvus
GGGGGACTAGCCAGCAGACAGAAACAATAGGTGACTCAGTTAACACAATTAACAATAGGGCAAAGACACAACAGTAAACCTTAAAGTGATACTAAACCCAGGACCCTGCATTCACTATATCTGGTCTCCCACAGTACACACAACATGGAAATGCAATTATTTTAGTACATATAAACTGCTAAAAACCTTTTCTCATCAGCTGTTAGAGCAGTCTTGCGACTTCAGCAGAACACTGGTTAAAGCTTGTAGGAGGAGTTTTCTTTCTGCTCTAGAGGGATGTGAAACTCTTCACCCTCTATCTGGACAGTGCTGATTGGCCCTGTGCTGATTACATGCACTTTCCCCCCCCCCAAAAAAAAACCTCTCTAGCAATACACACCAAACTGAGCATGTGTATGTGACTACAGATTCAGTCTGTATCAGGTGGTCATTTCAACAAGAGGAAGGACTGAGGAGAAAGGATCAAACAGCCTTTTTACACAATGCAGATGATTAACCCCTTAGGTTCTAGTGAGTATAACAAGCATGCTTTACTGCATATACAGACTGATTTTACTGTTGTGGGTTTAGTAACACTTTAATTAACAGATTACAGCAAGAGACCTAAGCATCAGGTTGTTTTGAGCTGATTATATTAACATCTGCTCTGAGTCTAGGAGGAGGGGTTTAAGCAGTCACTGCTGGTGTGGGCACAGAGCCCCCAAATCTGTAACCTGGTCCTCCAGTTCTCTAAATCTGTCTGTCTCTGGGAGATATGGACTTGAATCTGAAGTAAAACTACTCCAAAGGTCCCCCCCAGGCACACACCTCCCAAAGAATAGAGCCCTCTCAAATGTCAGGGCCCATGATCAGTAGGCAAGAGGCTAGCCTGCAGTCCCCTCCAAAAGCCCCTGTATCGGTTGGGTTTTTCACAGTCATTTTACTCCCAGTGACATACTTAGGATGTTGCATTAGACTAGCCGAGGTTTAGTACTTCTGAGGATCCTTAGCCTTTGCTTCACAATCCTCTCAAGGCTGCAGTTATCCCTGTTGCTTGTGCACCTTTTTCTACCACACTTTTTCCTTCCACTCAACTTTCCATTATTATGCTTGGATACAGCACTCTGTCAACAGCCAGCTTCTTTAGCAATGACCTTTTGTGACTTACCCCTTGTTAGAAGATTAGAGTGTGACCAGGGGCGGACTGACAACTCATGGGGCCCCCGGGCAATAGAGGATCATGGGGCCCCTGTGTCCTTGCCCAAACTCAAAAAAGCCTATGAAAAAGGTACCAGGGGCATCTCATGGGGCCCCCTACTGACCCCGGGCTCTCGGGCAGTGCCCGAGTTTCCAAATGGTCAGTCCGCCCCTGAGTTTGACACCATGGGGTTTATTTACTAAAGCTGGAGAGTCCAAAATCAGACTCCCTTCTGCAGAGAAACCAATCAGCTTCTAACCTCAGCTTGTTCAATGAAGCTTTGGCAATGAAACCTGGAAGCTGATTGGTTTCTATGCAGAAGTGAGTCTGATTTTGCACTCTCCAGCTTTAGTAAATAAACCCCCATGGGTCTACAACATTGAACTTTTTCAAAATATCTATATAATATATGAGTTTCACTTTTTGAATTGAATTGCTGAAATCAGTTAACTTTTTGATGATATTCTAATTTATTGAGATGCTCCTGTATTGTCATAATTGCCCATTTACTGTCCATGACAACTGACAATTACTGGTTTGTAGACCAGATATGCTCAGGAATGCCTTTACCTTGCCTCAATATTGTCAAGTCACTGTGTGCTCTGCTTTTAAACCATTGCTTTTATTTTGGCAAGATACACTTCTGGCACTGCTATTAGAGCCTCCTCTTGTCCCACCCCTCACCCCCCCACCCCCACAATCCCAGGCACACTGACTTCGGAAAGTTCCCTGTTATGATTGTGAGCAGGGCCAGGAGGAATGACACACAGAATCAAGAAAAAGGCTGAGCAGGTATTATACGGTTGAGCTGTAGGTATGAAGTCACAGTAATGCTGGTGGTACATGGTAATTCTTCAGGACCACACACTATCACACAGACATAGTCTACATTACCAGGGCGCCATCTGCAGGATGGGTGGCTGACTAGAAGAGTGGCTGCAGAAGCGGATCTTGAGGAAGCTGAACAGCTCTTGTGTTCGGAGCCCAGAGAATAGCAGAGCATACAGCAGTGTCCTTAATCTTTTCCTCCTCACACAGGAACCTTTCCCTAAAGTTAATTCACTGTCCCTGACAAACTTAGTTTCTCTCCCAACTCTAGCTACTTGCAAATGTGTACCAATTAGAAAGTAGAGAGGATTTCAGATGACTAGCTGGTCTTTTTTTGGCCAGCCTAGGGACAGATGACTTCTGCTGCTATGCTGTGTGAGGTAGACTGGTCAGTTCAATTTAGATTTTTTTGGGTTTACAACCACTTTACGGTAAAAACGATTCCATCTGATTCTTACAGCCACCAAGTAAAGAAATTGTTGCTTGTTCTTTCATCCCTGCACTTATTTCTCACTGATACTAACTTGGTGTGACATCTAAATATGCTCATTTCAATACATTTCTTAACCATGGAATAGCTCTTCTATCTGATATGGATGGATCTGAAGATTTTGCATCAAAAATAATAACAGATTTTGTTATATGAATAGTTTCATAAACAGATATGTCAAGCAAAATGTGATGGTTTGGTAGTTGCATAAGAAATAACCTGTTAGAATATTGTTGTTTATTGAAGTAAATTTGATTTAGTTCTTTTCTGGGAAGATGTGGCTACATTTAGATACTGTGGATTATTATTATTTTTTTTTTATTTTATTGCCCAAAAACCAGAATTACATATACAGTTTGTAAATATACAGCCGCCTTATGAATTTTCAAACATTTCCAACATGAGAAAAAGAGAAGTAACAAAGAAGTAACAATCGTCAGAGAGGACTCATAGTATTATACTATTCTTATTGGATAAGTGTAGGCATGGCTGTATTTACCATATTGATCATTTTGGGCCTGTGCTTAGGGCAGCAGGGTTAGAGGGGACCAGGGGCGGACTGACCATTTGGAAACTCGGGTGCTGCCCGAGGGCCCGGGGTCAATAGGGGGCCCCATGAGATGCCCCTGGTACCTTTTTCTTAGGTTTTTTTTTAGTTTGGGCAAGGACACAGGGGCCCTATGATCCCCTATTGCCCGGGGGCCCCATGAGTTGTCAGTCCTCCCCTGGAGGGGACAGAACTAAACATTTACAAATTGTAAAAAAGGTGTTGTCATTTTGTTTCTCACTGCAGTATCATTGCTAAGATTGTGAAAGAGCCTGGTAGGGTTTCCACTTTCCTTTTTCCAAGTCAAACACAAACAATTTATCAGTGCACAGCAATTTTTTTTTTAACAGGGAATACTGTGGATTCTTGCGTAAAGGGGAGCTCTGATATAAAGGGATAAGAGTGTGGACTGGCAGACACAGAGAGGTAAGTATGGGAGGAGGAGGAGCAGATCAAACCATCTCTCTTCTCCTGTTCAGGAAAGGGTTCTAGGCAGTATAAGAGAGAGTACCACAGACACTCAGCTTAGACAACTGCAGACAGCCCTCTGGACGGTTGGCAACCCTGGAAATGAGGTGTTCCCAGGCAGGGGGCGGACTGACAACTCATGGGGCCGCCGGGCAATAGGGGATCATGAGGCCCCTGTGTCCTCACCCACACTCAAACCACACCCAAAAAAGCCTATGAAAGGTACCAGGGGCATCTCATGGGGCCCCCTACTGATCCCGGGCCCTTGGGCAGTGCCGGAGTTCCCAAATGGTCAGTCCGCCCCTGTTCCCAGGCACACTCAACCTGTGCGCACAGCTATGCACTTGGCAGTTGTGGTACTTGGTTACTTTGGGAGCCACCATAGGTGTGCAAAGCCTATTGCATTAGGGTGTGCACCCCAAAGCTCAAACACACATGCGTGTGTGTATATTTTAGGGATGTACCAACACCATTTTTTGATTGGTGAAAGTACCGATACTTTCCGTCATACTCGCTGATACGAGTATCGATACTTTTCGGTGCAATTTGCTTCTATACATTTTGTATTGATGCAAATTGTGATGCACCGTATGAGTATCTGGAGCATTTTCACGAGTATGAGTATTCGTCAAAATGCTTGGTATCTGCACCGATACTTACACAGGTATTAGTATTGGTGTGTAGCGCTACCCCTTGAGGGCCGCTGGATTTTGCTAGGTCCACCTAGGCTCAGCGCAGCCAGGCAACACACATTTTCCACACTTTCTCTCACAGTCAGTAAAACAGTCCTTGAGCTTGTTTTTTGTTGTTTTTATTAGGTGTTAACAACTTGGATGGGGTCTAGGGGTATATGGGATGCCCAATTGAACCGTAAAACTTGAGGACAACTTCTTAGCAACAAAAAATGTATAAACACGTGGACCAGAATCAGCAACAGTCTTAGTAAGGAGCCCTGAGTCTCCTTTGGTGTACCTCCTCAGACCCCAGACAAATCTTTTCTTCATTTACCCAGCTGTCCTGAGGGTATCCCTGGAAAAGGGACTCCAGAATCTTCTGTGAAGCAGTCCCAGATGAGAACTGGTTGGGTATTGCAACTGACCGCACTCTCTGTTATGTGGCCCAGGGGATGTAGAAATACTCACACTGCCCTTTTCCTGTAGCTTAGTGAGTTGCAGCTGCTTTCAGGCCTTATACTGGGCTGGCTCCTTCCTTGTTGACAGGCTTTCCTCCCTAGGAGACTGTAGTGCAGTGGAGATCCTCCTGTCTGCTCCAGCCTGTAGGTATCCCCCCCTACGGCCACTTCCCAGGCTCCATGCTCCAGCACCTTTCTTCAGTCCATCTTCCACCTGACTCCACAACTACTCTGCTGTTCAGGCTCTCTCACTTTTAGGGGCTGTTCTAGTCACCATGCCAGGCCTCCTGCTTGGAGATTGGCCAAGTTCCCCTAAACATGCAAATCCAGGCCTCCTCCCCTCCAGTTCCAGCATTTTCTAGCAGGGTGGGAGGGCTCCAGAAGCCCTGACCCGTAGAGCTTCCCAGCCTGACTGAGGTAACCTCACTGTCTCACTCCCAGGCTGACTCATCCCAGGCTGACTCATCCCAGGCGTCTAACAAGCCTCTGACTAACCACAACAATCCTATCTACCTAGAGGGTGCTACAGGTGCATCCCTAATATATATTGTATATATATCTATTGGCCAATAGAAAGAGCTAGAGGCTCCGAGCGCGTAGCCTGACTTTCCCACATCTGTGCGCATCCTCCCCACTGACCCTCTGCCTCTTCCTGTGATGTCACATCCTGCCGGTGTGTTCCATACTGGTTACTAGGCTCCTTCCTGCACAAACGCCGCTGGATCGGCTCTACAACACCACCACTCTGTAGGATTGACCACTACAGTGTCTTTCACCATCTCCATCAGCCCAGCTGCTTTTGCACCAACCATTGTGGCGCCTGCAGGACGTTTTGAGGAACAGTCATCTCTCATATACACAGATGAGCTTGTATTATTACTTCCTTTGTGAGTGTTTTAATCCTTTGCTATTAAATACAGTGTTATTACTACACTCAGACGGGGGCCTCCTGTCTCTTTTCTTTTATAAATAAATGTAAACAAACATTTTAAAATGTATTAAAATATGGGTGGGGTGAATAGGGCAATGGGCAATGTCAGTAGGGCAATGGGCAATGTCAGTAGGGCAGTGGGCAATGTCAGTAGGGCAATGGGTAATGTCAGTAGGGCAGTGGGCAATGTCAGTAGGGCAGTGGACGGTGTCAGTAGAGCAGTGGACGGTGTCAAGATTGCAGAGAACAGGGTCAGTAAAGCAGTGGATGGTGTCAGTAAGGCATAGATTGGTGTTAATATGACAGTGCCCGAGTGCTCGAATGGTCAGTCCGCCCCTGCCTGTGACACCCTTTTCTTCCAGCTCGCTGGAACTGCTGAGGCCGCCATGTAAATGTGGCAGCCCACTCTATCTCACACCATGTTCATTATTCATGACAGGCCGCATCTGCAACTCAGCAGGCCTCTTCACTTGTCACCTCTTAATTCCCACATGAGACTGTCGCGAGCCCTAGCTTCTCTTTACTTTTGCTCCTTCTACCGCACCCTGTCCTCCTGTGACTTGTTGTCCCATCCAGTACTTGTTTACATCCTCCATAGTTCCAGGAGGCTCCCCACTCTATGGATGGGCTTTGCCCAGCTGCCCTGTGGCCAGTCACTCATCTCTTGCTGCCTGAGGGACTTCAGGCAGCTGCAGCAGCAGCTCTCAGGGAATTCCTATTAGCCAGGTGGCCCAGATAAAAGTGCATGCTTCTGCATTAACATTAGCCAGGCACACGTGCATTCATCACAGCATGTGAAGGGACATGCATGCATGCCCAGAATCAGCATTGGTACCAGATGGCCTATTTAAGGGATGCTCTAACTCTGTGTCATTGCTGACTGGTCTTCAGCTTGTTCCTTGCTCCCTGACTTGTGTTCAGTTTGTGATTCCGGTTATTGACCCGGGATTCCTCCTGACCTGATATGGATTCTGCTCTGGACATCTGTTGTACCCATTCCTGACCTCGGCTTTATCCCGAACCCTGATTTTGTACTTTGTTGCCCACTTGTTGCTGACCTCGGATTGAGTTTGACTTTGCTTCTGCCTCACACCACTGTCGAGTGCCTACTTACCTTACATGCTGTAGTAGCTGCCTACTTCTATGAATAGTCCTGCTACACCCTTGCTGACATCATCCTTGAACTCTGTCATTCTGAATTTTCAAACAACCCAGAGTTTTTCTTTACCTTGTGCTGATTATCATGCAGACTATTCATCTGATGCTTCTGTTCATATGTTCCTCTGGATCGTCTTGGTAAGCATCTCCAGTTCAAGGTTCTGCAGGCTACATTCTCCAGCACTCATTCTTCCTCCTGTCCCTTTGCACCCTCTGTTTCACCTTCAGGGGTGCTTGGGCAGGAGATACAAGAGAGGCTGTATCTCAGTCTCCTATCAGGTTCTTGACAATATCTGTGTCCTATCTTCCAGCATTTGTACACAGCAAAGCTTTTAAGTAAGCTTGTGGCTTGTCATTTGCACTTGAAACACTGGCACTTCTCTTCCTCTCTCCTCCTCTCTCTGCACGACTGCTCCTCTACTCATTGGCAGCGGGAAGGGAAAGAAGCCTCAATACTGCCGGCTGTGACATCCCCAATGGCAATTGCTGTGTGTGTGAGTGGTTGAGCAGCAGTCACAGTCTAGTCTGGGCAGCTGCGACCAGGGAAACCACAGACTGGGGTTAAATTCTAACAATACTCTCTCCCCAGACTGACAATGCTGCTGTCCAAGGATGTCTTCATTGACAGAGACAGGAAGTGTGTTACTGGCCACCACATTTAAGCTGCAATGAAACTTTTATTTTTTAATTTAATATCGGTGACCCAGAACAAATATGCAACTAAGGAGCTGACTTTATAATGTAGTACTAAAGTCAGGATAAACATGACTGCCAGGCCACTAGCATTGATAGAAGGCCAGCATTGGCAGCCCTCAAATTTCTCATGGCATGGGTTTAATTAATAATAAATCAATCTGATATTTGTTAAACACACCAAAGCTAGACTAAATAATAAAAGAACATTCCAAACTACATCAGCATATGGTACAAGCTTGCTATTATTTGCCTATATGTGGCACAAAAAAATGTATCTATTCACTGTAGGAAACTGGCATCTAGGGATGGGCTGTATGTTCGAGTCGAACGTTAGTTTGACTCGAACATTGGCCGTTCATGTGTTCGGTGAACACATGAACGGCAAGGACATTTGGTGGGCTATTTGCCCCACAAAGCACTGTGCCCTGACAGTGCATTGTGATTGGCCAAAGCAATGCACCTGACCACAGGTCAGGTGCAATGCTTTGGCCAATCACAGTGCATGATGATGTCACAAGGGGGGCGAGGGTGACCCCGGCAACTTGTGACATCAAACTATTTAATAACTGTCATCCCAGTTCAGCTGACGGCGGGAGCCAGCGTCGAGAGCGGAGCGGGTTTTTTTCTTCCTCCAGGTCAGCGGTGACTGCAGGGATCGTGATTGATGTTGGATCTTCTTCGGGGGACATTTTTTAAATTTTTGTTTTTAAAAAAGGACTTGTTAAAGACTGTCTCCTGTCATTTTTACACTACACCTTTTTTTTGTGAATGGGTAGCGCTGCCATGTACCCCATACTCATTCACATAGGGGGAGAGGCTGGGATCTTGGGGATCCCTTGTTAAAGGGGCTTCCAGATTCTGATAAGCCCCCCATCCGCAGACCCCCACAACCACCGGCCACGGTTGTGGGGAAGAGGCCCTTATCCCCATCAACATGGGGACAAGGTGCTTTGGGGGGGGAGCCTCCCTGTCCCAAAGCACCCCCCCATGTTGAGGGCATGTGGCTTGGTATGGTTAAGGGGGGTGCTCGCTTGTCCCCCCCTTTCCTGACTTGCCAGGCTGCATGCTCGGATAAGAGTTTGGTTTGGATTTTTGGGGGGACCCAAACGCCATTTTAAAAAAAAAGTTTGCATGAGGGTTCCCCTCAAAATCCATACCAGACCCGAAGGGCTTGGTATGGAGGGGGGACCCCATGTGTTTTTTTTTATTTAATTGCCAGGCAAGCCCGCAGACAGCTGAAACACTAAAGAATGTGTTTAGTAGCTGTGCGGTATTTTACAGCACACTCAGATGCGGTAAGATACCGCTTAGTGAATTGTCACCTTGAAGTTCGCGGTCAAACTTTCATTATGTTCAAATGTTCGACAAGAACCAAACAGGGGGCTGTTCAGCCCATCACTACTGGCATCGATGTCCCTGGCAAATGTTCGACAATATCTCGGTGACTTGTGTTGATTAAGCATACGGGAATTGAATAGCTCCCAATTACTGTCAAATAGATCTGATGTGCACTAACTGCAGGGGATGAAAGTAGAAATTTAGTTGGGAGCACTGCAGTATAACCATAGCAGCACCATATACAGTATACACTATATTGCCAAAAGTATTGGGGCGCCTGTCTTTACACACACATGAACTTTAATGGCATCCCAGTCTTAGTCTTTAGGGTTTAGTGTTCAGTTGGTCCAGCTATAACAGTTTCAGCTCTTCTGGGAAGGCTGTCCACAAGGTTTAGGAGTGTGTCTATGGGGATGCTGGACACTTCTTCCAGAAGCACAGTTGTGAGGTCAGTCACTAATGTTGGATGAAGAAGGCCTGGCTCGCAGTCTCCACTCTAATTCATCCCAAAGGTGTTCTATCGGGTTGAGGTCAGGACTCTGTGCAGGACAGTCAAGTTCCTACACTCCAGACTCGCTCATCCTTGTGTTTATGGACCTTGCTTTGTGCACTGGTACTAAGTCATGTTGGAACAGGAAAGGGCCATCCCTAAACTGTTCCCACAAAGTTGGGAGCGTGAAATTGTCCAAAATATCTTGGCATGCTGAAACATTAAGAGTTCCCTTCACTGGAACTAAGGGACCAAGCCCAACCCCTGAAAAACAACCCCACACCATAATCTCCCTCTACCAAACTTTACACTTGGCACAATGCAGTCAGCAAGTACTGTTCTCCTGGCAACCACCAAACCCAGACATGTCCATTGTATTGCCAGACAGAGAAGCATAATTTGTCACTTCAGAGAACACACCTCCACTGCTGTAGAGTACAGTGATGGCATGCTTTACACCACTGCATCCGATGCTTTGCATTGCACTTGGTGATGTAAGGCTTGGATGCAGCTGCTTGGCCATGGAAACACATTCAATGAAGCTCTCTACACACTGTTGTTGTGCTAATCTGCAGTCCACATGAACTTTGGAGGTCTTCTGCAGACAGTTGGCGACTTCTGCGCACTGTTCACTTCAACATGGGCTGACCCCGCTCTGTCTTTTTATGTGACCTACCACTTCATGGCTGAGTTGCTGTTGTTCCCAGTTGCTTCCACATTGTTATAATATCACTAACAGTTGACTAGGGAACATATAGTAGCAAGGAAATTTCACATATGGACTTATTGCACAGGTAGCAACATATCACGGTACCAAGCTTGAATTCACTGAGCTCCTGAGAGCAACCCATTCTTTCACAAATGTTTGTAGAAGCAGACTGCATGCCTAGGTGCTTGATTTTATACACCTGTGGCCAAGGAGGTGATTGGAACACCTGAATCCAATGATTTGGAGGGGGTGTCCCAATATTTTTGGCAATATAGTGTATTTTCATTGATAATATTTACATATCTTCAAGTCACTGATTTCCCGTAAGATTTTCAATCCAGCACACACCGATCAATCACCAGTATTTTTTCTACTAGTGATATTTTGAGTCCAGCATATATAGGTCAATCCCTAGTATCAGTGCTACAAGTAAGATTTCAAATCCCACAAAAACAGGCCACTCCTCAGTTGCCATATGCTGCTAGTGAGATTTCCAATCCAGCACATACATATCAGGCACCAGTATCCATGTGTAATGCCCTCCAGGTTAGCTAGATAGGTTTTACAGGTTTTTTTTTTTTTTTTTTTTAATATTGAACTGAGTAGTAGCCTGGGATGAGTCAGTCTGGGAGTGAGGCAGGAGTTCATCTGAGGACAGCTTGGTTCTACAGGTCAGGGCTCTGGTGCCCTCCCACCCTTCCAGCAGAACTTTCTGGAACAGGGGAGGAGGAGGGGGGGAGGCCCAGATCTACATGTTTGAGGAACCTTGGTCAATCCCCTAGCGAGAGGCTGGGCATGGTGACCAGGGAAACCCTCAAATATGACAGAGCCTGGGGAGTGTGCAGAGTTGGGTGGAAGATGGATTGAGAGAAGACTGGAGTGTGGAGCATGGAAGGGGGTCCCAGGGAGGGGAGCCTACCTACAGGCAGGATGCTGGATGGGAGGCTCTCTACTGCCTCAAATTCTCCTTGGGAGGACAATCTGTTAGCAGGGAAGGAGCCAGCCCAGCGTAGGGCCTGAAGGAAGCCACAAACCCACCATGCTAGTGGGCAAGGACAGTGTGAGCACTCCTACATCCCTTGGGCTGGATAAGGGGAGAGGGTGGTCGAGTGCAATACCCAACTAGTATTCACCTGGGACTGCTTAACAACAAGCTCTTGGGACCCCCTTGCTCAAGGATACCCTCAGCATAGCTAGGTGAAGAGGAGGATTCATTCAGGGTCTGAGGAGGTAAACAAAATAAAAAGGGACAGTGCTATATTTTTGGCTAGTCAACTTTTTTTTTGTGCATAGTTGCTAAGAAGTTTGTGTAGCAATCGTGTACACAGAGATGGATGCAAACCTCCATTTTGGCAAAGGCCTCCATCTTGTATCATTTTCTACTCCCAAATCAGATTCCTCCGATATCCCCCCTCCCTCTCTGAGGAGTGACATGTAGTCTGTTTGATGCAGAGATAAAAAGCATCAAGGCCAGCGGGAGAGCTCGTGTTTATAAACCCCAATTAGCCTGGCCCCCAGATGTCTGCAAGACTCTGCTTGGAGAAGGAGTGTAAAACAATAAACCAAGTCCTTCACTGAGCTCAAAGACATTCCAGGTAGTCGTAAAACGAACTCATATTTAAACATCCTCTTTTCCCCTATGATTACATATCTTGGACTATGAAAGTTGTACATAAAAACCAGGCATATATTCAGATCGGTCTTGTTAATACAAGTCGCCTGATATATTACATCCCCTAGCTGGCATCAACAGGAGAGCAGAAAATTATATCTCCTTAACCGTCACAACAGGTTTGTCATATTTCATACCTAGACGTTCAGCAGATGATTCTGCATATTAATCTACCCATGGGTGGAATGCTAAATGCACCGAAAGTAAGTTATGAACCATGACATCAACTGCGAGGGTTTTTGGTTCTAGCTTGGGTCTCTGACCCAACACCCCTCCCCAAATGAGGCGATTGATTCTCTGCTTTAAGGAGACACCCTGCTGAGTTCCTAGAAAAAGCTAAGCTGAGTTGAGTTGAAGTTGAAGAAGCTCCCTTTTAACATCGGAACTAACTTTGGGAGATAAAGCACCCTTTTGGCTCAGAAAACTGGAAGCTGCTTAAACCAAGGCTTTTGGCAAGTACTTTACCTCCCTAAATTCCTTTCTGTTATCTCTTTGTGTTATTGCTCTCTGTATATCTATAAATATATATATATATATTGTCTACATCTTTTTCTGTAAATATTTTTATTGCACCATTTTGACCTTTTAGTAATAAATCTTACTTTCTGAAAGTGTTGAACTGTTTCTAAAGCTCTTTAATGCAAACTAAGAACCCAGGTCTCTGAAGAGCGCTACTGTGTGTGTTTAAACCTCTGTATAACCTGCCTGCGGTGACAGTGGTATACAGATGATTATTCAACCATCATAGTGTTATTGCTGATATTGCCGAGTTTCCTCTTTCACTGTACAAAAAGGAGGCGGTGGCAGTGTGAAGGGTTAATTGCGTAATTAACCTGACCCAGTAACAATCGCTCCCAGGCTGCAAGTGCACAGATTGTGGTCCATTAACTGGAAAATCTTTGTGCAGGGTTCAGCAGGGCGTGGCATTGTTATGCACGTGGCAGCGGTTTTAGATTGGCTAGTCCTTCGGTCACAAGTTGGTGAGAAGGGCTGAGGTCTGACGCCGTGACCATCACAGTTTGTCCTCAAGGCCTACAGCTCCTTGGGCATCCCATATACCCCTAGACCCCATCCAAGTTATTAACCCCTTCATAAAAGCCTTATGAATGTAGTGCTACACATGCTACAAGTGACATTCAGCATACACATATCACTCACATATCACTCCCCAGCATCCATTATTAGTGAGATTTCCAATCCAGAACACAGTATCTGAACTACTAGTGAGACTTCCAATACAGTACACAGATCATTCCCCAGTATCTATGCTACAAGTGGAAATTCTCAATCCAGCACACACAGATCACTCCCTAGTATCTGTGCTTCTAATCAGCAAAATTTCCAATCCATTGCACACAACTCACTTTCTAGTATCTGTGCTATGACTGAGATATCCAATCAAGCATACACAGATCACTCCCCAGCATCCATTTCACAGTGATATTTACAATCCAGCACATACAGATCTCTCCACTAACCCGGGCAGTAGTGAGATCAGCAGAGTCAGCTCATTCTCCACTATTTATAGCATCAGAGCATTTTGCAATACATTGCTCATTGTGTACTTCATTGCAGAAAGCTCACTCTAGACTCTAGAAGAACATAAAGTTTGTTGCCCATTATCCATATCACTAGTAAAATTTGCACTACAGCACACACACTCAACCAAATACCCAGGGGCGGACTGACAACTCATGGGGCCCCGGGCAATAGGGGATCATGGGGCCCCTGTGTCCTTGCCCGAACTGAAAAAAGCCTATGAAAAAGGTACCAGGGGTATCTTATGGGGCCCCCTACTGACCCCGGGCCCTGGGGCAGTGCCCGAGTTCCAAATGGTCAGTCCGCCCCTGCAAATACCTGATATCCATGTCACCTCTGAAATTTGTATGTCTCCATAATGCACATGAAAATTGTAACTCACAGCTCAGCAGTAACACAATTAATGCTACTTTCACATGACTGTAAACATTTTACTGACCTTATTATGCATGTTTTTTCTAACACAAAAGTTCCCATGTAATGATCAGTAAATACTTGTGTAAAATTGTTCATTTTCTTTTCCAACATTTTGGCATCTGGCGTAGGTTTATATGTGTAGCACTACCCCCTTAGGAAATGCTGAGTTTTGGGTCCCTTATAGTCCTGCACTGACAGGCAACAAGCATTTTCTTCAATACCTGCACTTGAGACAGTAAACAGTCCTTGAGCTTGTTTTTTTATTTTTATTTCTATTAAGGGGTATTGAACTTGCATGGGGTTGAGGGGTGTATGGGATGCCCAAAAGAAACTGTGAACATGAGGACAAATCTCCTTAGCAACTATGTACAAGTCCATAGACAAACAGTCTCTTCTTGAAGAGCACTCCAGATCTTCTGGTGTACCTCCTCAGACCTCTTAAGAATCCTCCCCTTCATCCAGCTGCCTGAGGGAATCCCTGAGTAAGGGGACCCAAAAACTGCCACAGTAGTAGAGCAGCCCCAGACGAGGAGTTAGTTGGGTTGGCCACCTGACTGCCCTCTTCCCTTATCCAGCCCGAGGGATGCATAATTACTCACTCAGTCCTCTCCTATAAGCATATGTGTTGGTGATTGCTTTCAGGCCTTATGCTGGGCTGGCTCCTTCCCTGCTTCCCAGGCTGTCCTCTCTCAGGTGACAGTTGAAGCTGAGAGATCCTCCTCCATGATCCTGCCTGTAGCACCCTCATGTAGGTCCCTCCTTGGGCCCCCTCCCAGGCTCCACACTCTGGCCTTCCCACATCATCTTCCACCCATACTAACCACTTCCTGATCAGGCTCTCCCATATGTAAGGGCTTTCCTGACCACATGCAAAGCCTCCTGCTTGGGGATTGGTCAGAGTTCTAGAAACCTGCCTTCTAGAAACTTCTCAAGCTTCTAGAGCAGGGGGAGGTATCAGGGAACTGACATGCAGAGACCTCAGCCCTGACCTACAGTTACCTGGCTGACTCATCCCAGGCTGACTCATACCAGGCTGCTATCCAGCCTCTAACTAAAAACCTAGCTAGCTCCCCCTGGCTAACTAGAGGGGCTCTACATATGTATGTCCTCAGAAGCAGATTTTGTGTTATGATCTGAAAGCAGTGCATGTTTTCATGCACCTGTGTGAACGTTCCCATTGATAACAGTAGAAAACTGGTCTAAATAAAGCCTATATTGACAAAAAAAAAAAAAAAAGAAAAGAGATGACTGCACTGACTGCCTGAGCTGTAATGCAATCTCCTTAAAATGGAATTCCTGTTTCAATGACATGTCCCTTTCCTCTCTGGCTTCCTGCTCTTATTTTATTATATGATACAAACCTTTTTTTAAGGATCTTTTGGCAGATTATGTGGTGTCACAGGTCTTTTCCTTTCTTCCTTGGTGCCGGCTGTGAACGGTCCTTACACTTGCCCTTCACAGAGTTCACATATTGACACATTGAGAGCTGTTCAGTCCCATAATATTTGGAGGATTGAATGATGATGACAGTCATTCAGGGGGATTCCCCTGAGGAAGTCATTTGTCTTGATGATGAATCATGTAGGGGCAGGGCTTATTGGATGACATTATTGCACACTATGAGGTGCAGTATCTAACACAAGCAACTGGATCTGAATACTGGAAGTGTGTTATTTCTTGATGCTTATATGTATGAGTGCATGTAATGCACTAGAAAATATATGTGGCATTTTAATGTGTGGTGTGAATAAAGGTTCTTAAAAGGTGGAGCATCATGGGATGTTAGTTTTTTCCCGTGATGCTGTAATTTGGAGGAGAGGAGAGCAAGTGGTATAATTGACTGGACACACAGGATTCCATTTAACGGAGACTGGTGCTGGTTTTGACCTTACATTTTATGTGGGTCAAATATTACAGGGGAGAGCATAACTGGTGTTGGGATAGCACTGAAGGTGAAGAAATGGAGGATTAGATAAGTGAAAAGAGTGTGAAAGCACATTTAAAAGAACAGATACTAGGATTGAAACACTATGGGGCTGTTGATGTGATAGATGTTTTATTTATGTTTATGGTCACATATATCAAAAATTTGTTTGATGTATAGTGCTACACTATTTTGACTTATTTGATGTGTGAAGTTTGGGGCAAAGACAATTGAAATAAAATGGACTTACAGCATTTACAACAATTTAAATTCCTTGTGTAACCTGGACTGCAGCTGATGCAACATTTCTTCCTTTGTTGCTGCTGTAATATTCCTCTTCAGTATGGACAGGGTTAAATTGAAAGTTCATTGATGCAGAAGTGCAGCAGCTATCTTTAAGACTACTTTGTAATGCTTGTAAATTGAGTGTCTCCAGTGCAGGGAGCAACCCTCTTGGCTAGGTTTGGGTTGATCCTAAAAGGATGTGATTGGCTGCTGCAGCAAAGCAAGGAAAGGAGGGTTGGCAGGCTGCTGAAAGGAAGAGAGGACAGGCTGAAAAAACATGGGGTGAAAAAAAGAGACTGTACTGCTGACTGAACAGACAGACTTGACAGCTGGCTTAATGGAACTCTATTGTGGCTGACCACAATTGGGTGAGACCTCAGGGAGACTGCTCACGGAACAGGACCTTGCTTCAGAGATGGAAACTTTCTCCCTGTGAAGGTGTGAGGTGGGATTTGCATGCCTGGTGAAATCAGACTGTACTGCAGAGCACTTACACCACTTGTAAGGTAAGAAAAGAGGGACTGTCTCAGCAAGACTGAAGGAGAGAAATCATAGCAACTTCTATATCTGTTAAGAGACTAACATTGTGCAAGTTAATCTGTTGTCTGCTGGGAACTGTTGTGCTTTCGTTAACTTTGCCGACCAATATTTTTTTTAACTTTTTCATCATTCACTGGCCAGAGGGATAAAACGTGGACTGTTATAGCAAGTTAGGACTGTTTTTACCAGGGTGTTCAAGTCACACTGGCACTTTTAATTTTAAAGGTATAAAAAGGGATGCTAGCATGTTAGTACTACAAGCAGAAGTAAGTACCAAGTGTGTCCTATTACTGATAGGCATCTCACATGTCGCAGGCCAGTCCAGAAACTGTTAATCAAGATGGAAGACAACAGTGTTAATGCATGCATTGAACAGTGTGTGATGATGAAGTTTCTTGTGAATGAAGGCATAAAACCCGTGGATATCTACAGAAAATTTCAAGCATAGTACAGTGATGAGATGCTCAGCCACAGTAAGACATTTGAAGAGTGCAAACATTTCAAAGATGGCAGGACATCCATCAGTGACAATCTCGGCTGTAGTGGTTCCCAGACCACAGTAGTAATTCCTGTGATTATTCAATGCGTAGAAATTAAAACAACAAATAATGGAGCACTTCCAACCCTCTGAAAGTCAATAGAGTCACAAGCCCAGAAATAATTAAAATCAAAATTCACTTTAATGTCGGGTTAAAAAGCGTAACATGTTAGAGTGCCAAAATTGATAAATCACCAAGCCAGTGGAGAGGAGAAACAGAAATTCCCACAAACTGGAGGATGATACATAATCCTGGACCCAACAGTAGGTTGCTCAGCCCAGGAGCCTCAGGACAGGTGTGTAGATGACTACATAGTATAAATACTAATAAAGCATGAACATCTGAGGTACAACTGGAGTTTGTAACAAACAGTATCAATAATGAAAAATCACATAGGGGCATAGAAGTACAAAATGTCCATGTATCCTTGAAAGGGTTACAGGTGAAGGCAGCTCCCCAAAGAGTAAAGCAATACTCTTTAGAAGATAGAAATGAACACAAGAGGGTGTCAATCTAAGTGTAGAGGGTTAATAATTTATTAAAATGCATAAAAGTTAGTAACTACTAACAAACAAAAGGCGTATGAAGGCATGTAAAAGCAATCCTTAGGTAAACCATAGGGAAGCCAGCGGTGTGAATTAAGGTCCTGGTCCTTCTGGATGGACGGGGTTGGAGCCGTCAGCTGTCAGCGGTGTAGGAAGTTTGAATTTGGTGCCATTGACCAGCGTGGAACGCAAGGAAGTCTGGACTTGGCGGGCGGCCAATAGGAAAGCGAAGAGAAGTCAGGTGACATGTTTTGAAGCAACTGCTTCTTTTTTAGACCTGATTGGCTGTAGGAGAGATTTGTCTCTTATTGGGGGAAGGCTGGACAAGGCGGGCTGTATGTCGAGGATTGACAGTGCTAGACTAGAGACAGTATATGCAGCATGGATCAGAGGATGGGATCGGAGCACCGCCATGTATAAGCAAAAGAATCACTAGTTGGCATACCATTACAACCATCATATATAGATACCTGACAGGTATTATGTTATTAAAAAAGAGTTGGCGGTTCAACTAGATACTAGTAAAATATATTAAACTTAGAAAACAAATCATATAATTGTGTACTGTCATATGTAGGGCTATATATCGCTATATTGAGACCTGATAATAGAATAAAATGTAAGCAGACAGGTCACTTGGTAAAGTGTAATAATAATAGGGTTATAACCATCACGTATATACATGGCAAAGAATGTATAAAAAAAACCCATAATGGTGGTGTTAAAATAAAGCTGACGAAGCAGCTTAGTACTTATTGAGCCTATTTAAATAGACCATATGAATGTGTAGTGTCCTATACGGAGCTACATATTGCTATATTAGAGAGACCTGATAATAGGATACATAGAACATATGGTCTATAAAAAATTAGATATTGAAAATAATAAATAAATAAATATCGATTTTTACTATTATGAGGAATAACATCTGAAATTAAAAGAGAATGGGTTTGGAAATACTGGTGGATAAGAAAATATTCATAAGACAGTGTAGACCTCTATTTTTTTGTTTAACCCTCCAGGGGCTAATGTATTGAGGGTGTATATCCAAAAGGTTTCCTGTTTGCATAACCGTTGGAAATATTCAGCTGTAGTATATGTGTCTGGTATAGAATCAATGATCCATACTTGGAGATCATCAATGGATTTCTGGTGGAATTCAGAGAAGTGTTGTGGGACACTATGTTTTGGATTGCATTCCTGTACTAAGCGACGGTGTTCTAATTGTGCGGCCTACAAAGGGCAGACTACAAGGGCAGGAGAGGCAGTATACCACATACGTGGAGGAGCAGCTGTAGAATGCTGTAATAGGACAAGTTTTTCCATTAGTACAAAACATTTTTTTTACTGTGGGAAACATGGGCACAGGTAAGACATAGAATTGTATTACAATGGAACATCCCTGTAATTGGGACGAGAGTGAGCTGTCTGCAGATGGTTATTGGTTATCGTTGGAATTTTACTATGTGCGATCTTATTTTTTACACTTGGTGCCTTTCTGTAGGTGCATATAGGTAGGGATGGAATGGATGGGGCAAGATGTAGGTCTTGGGATAGAATGCACCAATGTTTTTTAAAAATAGTTTACATTTTTGGAGGAGGTAGTGACTATTTCAAATAAATGGAGTAGGCTTCCTCGATGAGCTCAGATGGATATCCCTTTTCGAGGAATTTATTTTTGAGGGCCATGCTTTGTGTCTGATAGTCTAGTAACCTGGTACAATTTTGTCTGAAGCAGTGAAATTGACTTTTGGGAATATTACGGATCCATCTAGGGTGATGACAACTCAAAAAATGAAGAAATGAATTACCAGCAGTAGGTTTATAATAATTTTTTGCAATGATGGTGGAATTGAATTGTGTGAGTTCTAGGTCCAAAAAACATAGTGTGGTGGGGTCAGCTACATGGGTGAAGGTGAGGCCAAAGTTGTTGGAGTTACAAAAATCAACAAATTCTAGTATGCGAGATTGGGGACCATCCCAGATGATTATGATATCGTCGATATATCGACTATGAAACACCAGATGTTGACTAAACGGGTTGTTCTTCCAGATGTGCTGGTTTTCCCACAGGCCCATTGTTAGATTCGCATAACTAGGAGCAAAATTGGCTCCCATGGCTGTGCCTTGTATCTGTGGGTAGAAATCACCATCAAAGACAAAATAATTGTGTTCCAGCCAAAATTTTGTAGCTGTAAGTAGGAAGTCGGCTGTGACACTTATCAATGTGAGTGGTTTTATATGAATTTGAATGAATAAATATTCTGTATGGTTTTACGCTATATGGATTCCTTTTTCTTTCTCCTCCATGTCCTACTCTGAATATATGATGAATTAACTGCCATTGAGAGGTATTCCATCAGCTGAAGTCTGTTGCCATAGAGTATAGCTGGTGTATTTTTTGCCAGCATGGAGCTCTGGTGATTGGATTCAATCTATTTGGTGGTGGATTTTCATTTGGGTTAACATTATACAAGATAAAGAATTTTGAAGATTGGAGCACCTCATCATTGTTTCACTGACTGTTTCACCTATTGTCTCACCAATTTATTGACTTTTTTCTTGTGGACACTTTCTCATAATATTTGTTGCCACTTTCGGTTATTGTTTGATGTCAATTATTTTAAGATATTAGTATGTTATGTTTTTGAACAATTTTCCACACATTTCAGTTTTGGACACTTTCCCACATTTTTTTATTACAGTTTTTTACATTTGTTTTTTAGCACTTGTTATATTATTAGAGATATTTTTCGGGTAGAGTGCAATAAATTTCCTTGGTTGTTTGCCCTGGTTGGGGTTAAATATTTCTTCCATCATTTTACCAATTGGTTCACGAATTGTTTCACAAATTTATTGATTTTTTTTATCTTTTTCTTTTGAACACTTGCTTACACCTTTGTTATTAATAATTATAAATACTTTTTTTGATATATTTGTTTATGTTAATCACTCATAGATATATTGATTAATAATATGCCATGTTTTTGAATAGTTTTCCACACATTTTAGTTTTGGACACTTTCCCACACTTTTTTATAGTTGTTATAAAAGCAGTTTTGTATTATAAGAGATATTTTTTGGGAAGAGCGCTGTCTTGATATTTATTGCTTTAATATATAAAGAATGGCTGGTAGTGATACTTTCCATTGCAGCCACAATTGGACGGCCCGGGGTTTTTTTGGATCCTTGTGCATCTTGGGCAAATGGTAGAAATAAGGGACTTTGTAGAATTCTTTTTGGAAGAAAGAGGCCTCAGTTTTAGTTAAGGTGCCGTCTTCAAGGGCCTTGTTGATAATAGTTTGGGATTTTGTCAGATAGAAGTCTGTGATCTTCGGTAAAATAATCGGTTCTGTTTTTTATCACTATGCCACCTCCTTTATCTGCTGATTTGATGATAATGTCAATGTCACTGACTGAGAGTGTTTAGAGCTGTTTTTTCTAAATACAACAAGTTAGATGTAAAGTGTTTGTTTCTGGACTTCTCTTTCTTGCACATATCACTTGAGGTGATTGTAGCCGTATTAGTGCACTTGCGACAGAAACAACTGAGTACTGACGTGATACTTTTTTTATTTGCACTAACATAGAATTTTGAGGACAAGCTTTTGGGGAGTGTCCCTTCTTCAAGGTCCAAGCAGTACTATTATTACAAAGTGTTAGCAGAATGTTAGAGATGTGGGGGATGAGAAAAAAAAAAAGCAGAAAGAAACACAAGCCTAGGGTTAGCCTAGAGATAAGACACAGCAAAGCAAAGACTGGGGGGGGGGGGAGAACAACACTCACAGAGAGAGTCATAAAAATGTTGGGTAATGATTGAGGAATCCCATGTCCAAATCTCTAACATTCTGCTGAAACTTTGTAATAATAGTACTGCTTGCACCTTGAAGAAGGGGACATACCCCAAAAGCTTGTCCTCAAAATTGTACATTAGTGCAAATAAAAAAAAGCATAATGTCAGTACTTAATTGCACATATCAGTGAGTTCACTGAAAACTATTTGATAGAAGGTGTCCACATACGGTCCTTTGGATTGTGTGGGGTTAAATACTGGTTTTGGTTTGAAATGAGTATGTTTAGTGGGTGGGGATTTATTGGGATGTTGTCACCAAAAGATAAGGTTGTCATCTGTACTTTCATTCCATAGGTCACATAAATCTTGAAGACGAGATTCCTCTAATGATATGGGGGATAAAACGGGTGAACAATATCTAATTTGGGATTTTATGAATTTTGAATGTTGAAGTACATTTTTAAGGTTAAATTACAGATGAATCTATTCAAATATTTAAACAGAGTGAAGGAATTGGGTAGGGATGTGGGTGCAAAGTTCAAACCTCGTAAGAAGGAGACTTCTGCTGGGGAAAGATTATGTGAGGATAAATTAAACATTTTTATTGTTTCCGTAGTTTTTGTGGGGGGGGGGTGTTTGTGTTTCCCCCCTCTTTTGCTTCTCCTGCAAATTTTCTTTTGATGATAGAGGATGCAGAAATGGGGGGTTGAGATGATGACCTGGATTGGGTAATAGGGGTGTGTGTGGGGGATGGATGAGGGCTGGTGATCAACTGAGGAGGGGTTTTGGCGGAAGCATGGTTGGGATTGGGGAGAGAAGTGCCTCAGGGTATTGGGATGAATTGGAGTTAGGTTTATGATGTTTTTTGGGGGGTGATGGATGGTTGTGTTAGGAATGGACTTGCCAGTAATGGTGGGACTCACCTGCCTTGTGGGCTGCAGTACCAGGGCTGACCAGCGGGTGCTCCCAGCAATCAGAGACTCAACCCTGCAGCCAGCCAAACACCTGAAACTGCTTAGGCAGGTGTATTTAAGTGATGGCCAGACCTGCAGTCTTTGCCTTGGTGTGTGTTTTTCCTGGGCCCTGTATCTTGTTCCTGCATCCCTGTTCCTGTCTCTGTCTCTGTCTGATTCGTTGCTGACCCTGCCTGATCCGGACCTCTGCTGACTTCTCCTGCTTTATCCCTGGCTTGTGACCCCGACTATTCTCTGCCTGACCCCCCTGTACCTACCTGCCCGATTGTTATTGACCCGGCCTGCCTGACGACGCTTGCATTGTATGTATTATCTGTGGGTGGTTTGGTTCGTTTGCACTGTGTTATGATTTAGTATTGCACTGCGTTTATGTTTGTATTGTTAGTCTTTAATAAATTATATTGTTGATAACTTATCTGAAGCCTGCGTTTCCCTGCGTCGGTCACATACCTCTGGTCATACCCTGGAGCCCTGACATTACACCAAGGCCAATCCTGACCAGAAGTGGCTGCACAGGGAAGCCATCTTGGCTTGTTGCTGGGAAGGATGGATCTTGATGAGGTTGTGTATTTATATCTGCTAGTGTTTGATGATAGAGAATATGCTTATCAGACTCTGAAGGAGTATCCCAGGGATGAACTGCTAGAATGTATACGGCTCGCTCATGTTCTAGTAGATCAGGGCACAGAATTCTCTGAGGTGCAGCCATTGATTCAGGTTTGTGCGGAGTTGGTTTCATCTGGTACCCCCGAATGCACGGATGAATTATTGCCGCCATTTAGTGCCGACCAGGTAGAGTCCCTGGTATGGTTATTAGAGGATGATGTGGATTACTTTCTGGAGCGTTATTCTGCATGTTCACCACAGATACTAAGAGATTGTATAAACGCAGTGCAGTCATTGACCAGACAGGCTTTGTGTAAACTGAGCTTCGTTCAACCCATACTGCAGACATGGTCAGACTTGTTGCACCCAGCCTCAGTCAGCTTACAACATCATTCCTCCACTCAAGGCACTCTTCCTACATCCCCGACAGCACCCCCAGTGACTGCCCAGTATACTCTAACTACCACATACCAGTCCTCTGCTCCCACTCGCTGCACCTATCCTTTCTTTAATCCTGTAAAGAAGTCCTCTGTAGCAACTGCTCCCTCCTCTGTTCCATCTTCCAGCTCTTCTCTGTCCTCAGCTGCTCCATCCATTTACAAACCTGCGTTTACTTGCAGTGCCCCAGTAGTTAAAACCAGAAAAAAGCGGAAATTCTTTCCAACCAGTACCATCCTGCCAGTATCCAAACCGGTGAGCCTGCCGTCTGAGAACCTGCCTTCCGTGGTTCAGCCTGGTGCCTCGGCACCCGCACTTCAGCCTGATGTCTGTACCCAGCCTGATGTCTGTACCCAGTCTGATGAACTGATCCAGCCTGATGATCCTATCACGCCTGATGACCCAGTGCCCGCTGTCGAGCCAGACGATCCGGTACCTGATGACCCGGTGCCCACTGTCATGCCTGGTGACCCGATGCCCGCTGTCGAGCCAGACGATCGAATGCCTGATGACCCAGTGCCCGCGGTCATACCTGGTGACCCGATGCCTGCTGTCGAGCCAGATGATCCAATGCCTGATGACCCAGTGCCCGCTGTCATACCTGGTGACCCGATGCCCGCTGTCGAGCCAGGAGATCCAATGCCTGATGACCCAGTGCCCGCTATCATGCCTGGTGACCCGATGCCCGCTGTCAAGCCAGACGATCCAGCGCCAGATGACCCGGTGCCCGCTGTCTATCCAGACGATCCGGTACCTGAGGACCCAGTGCCTGCTGTCATGCCTGGTGACCCGATGCCCGCTGTCGAGCCAGACGATCGAATGCCTGATGACCCAGTGCCCGCAGTCATACCTGGTGACCCGATGCCTGCTGTCGAGCCAGATGATCCAATGCCTGATGACCCAGTGCCCGCTGTCATACCTGGTGACCCGATGCCCGCTGTCGAGCCAGGAGATCCAATGCCTGATGACCCAGTGCCTGCTATCATGCCTGGTGACCCGATGCCCGCTGTCAAGCCAGACGATCCAGCGCCAGATGACCCGGTGCCCGCTGTCGATCCAGACGATCCGGTACCTGAGGACCCAGTGCCTGCTGTCATGCCTGGTGACCCGATGCCCGCTGTCGAGCCAGACGATCCAACGCCAGATGACCCGGTGCCCGCTGTCGATCCAGACGATCCGGTACCTAAGGACCCGATGCCCGCTGTCGAGCCAGACGATCCAATGCCTGATGACCCAGTGCCCGCTGTCATGCCTGGTGACCCGATGCCCGCTGTCGAGCCAGACGATCCAGCGCCAGATGACCCGGTGCCTGCTGTCGAGCCAGACGATCCGGTACCTGATGACCCGGTGCCCGCTGTCGTGCCAATTGACTCAGAGCCCACTGTCGTGCCTGGTGACTCGGTGCTCACTGCCTTGCCAGATGACGCGGTGCCCGCTGGCGAGCCAAATGACCTGATGCCTGGTGACCCAGTGCCCGCTGTCATACCTGGTGACCCGATGCCCGCTGTCGAGCCAGACAATCCAATGCCTGATGACCCAGTGCCCGCGGTCATGCCTGGTGATCCGATGCCCGCTGTCGAGCCAGACGATCCAGCGCCAGATGACCCGGTGCCTGCTGTCGAGTCAGACGATCCGGTACCTGATGACCCGGTGCCCGCTGTCGTGCCAATTGACTCAGAGCCCACTGTCGTGCCTGGTGACTTGGTGCCCACTGCCTTGCCGCCGCTCCGCCTGGGGGCCCG
This sequence comes from Staurois parvus, assembly GCF_062004578.1. Classification (NCBI taxonomy): domain Eukaryota; kingdom Metazoa; phylum Chordata; class Amphibia; order Anura; family Ranidae; genus Staurois; species Staurois parvus. The sequence continues at coordinate 2,759,333 of NW_028318152.1, forward strand.
AGACCTGTCGCTCCGCCTGGGGGTCCGACGCCCGCCGCTCTGCCTGGGGGCCCGAGACCTGTCGCTCCGCCTGGGGGTCCGGCGCCCGCCGCTCCGCCTGGGGGTCCGAGGCCTGTCGCTCCGCCTGGGGGTCCGGCGCCCGCCGCTCCGCCTGGGGGCCCGAGGCCTGTTGCCCCGCCTGGGGGCCTGAGGCCTGTTGCCCCGCCTGGGGGCCTGAGGCCTGTTGCCCCGCCTGGGGGCCCGATGCCTGTCGCCCCGCCTGGGGGCCCGGTGCCTTTCGCCCCGCCTGGGGGCCCGATGCCTGTCGCCCCGCCTGGTGGCCCGGTGCCTGCTGCTCCGCCTGGTGGCCCGGTGCCTGCTGCTCCGCCTGGTGGCCCGGTGCCTGTCGCCCCGCCTGGGGGCCCGATGCCTGTCGCCCCGCCTGGGGGCCCGATGCCTGTCGCCCCGCCTGGGGGCCCGGTGCCTGCTGCTCCGCCTGGGGGCCCGGTGCCTGTCGGCCCGCCTGGGGGCCCAGTGCCTGTTGCTCCGCCTGGGGGCCCGGTGCCTGCTGCTCCGCCTGGTGATCCGATGTGCCTCTGCCCGGAGTCCAGCCCGATGTGCCTCTGCCCGGAGTCCAGCCCGATGTGCCTCTGCCCAGAGTCCAGCCCGATGTGCCTCTGCCCGGAGTCCAGCCCGGAGTCCAGCCCGATGTGCCTCTGCCCGATGTGCCGCTGCCCGGAGTCCTGCCCGATGTGCCGCTGCCCGGAGTCCTGCCCGATGTGCCGCTGCCCGGAGTCCTGCCCAATGTGCCGCTGCCCGGAGTCCTGCCCGATGTGCCGCTGCCCGGAGTCCTGCCCGATGTGCCGCTGCCCGGAGTCCTGCTCGATGTGCCTCTGCCCGGAGTCCTGCCCGGTGTGCCGCTGCCCGGAGTCCAGCCCGGTGTGCCGCTGCCCGGAGTCCTGCCCGATGTGCCAGTCTTTGATATCCCGCCAGTTACCAGACCCGGGCGGTGGAACATTTTGCCCAGCTAGGACTGTTTGGAGCATCCTGAGGCCGCTCCTTGAGGGGGGGGTACTGTTAGGAATGGACTTGCCAGTAATGGTGGGACTCACCTGCCTTGTGGGCTGCAGTACCAGGGCTGGCCAGCGGGTGCTCCCAGCAATCAGAGACTCAACCCTGCAGCCAGCCAAACACCTGAAACTGCTTAGGCAGGTGTATTTAAGTGATGGCCAGACCTGCAGTCTTTGCCTTGGTGTGTGTTTTTCCTGGGCCCTGTATCTTGTTCCTGCATCCCTGTTCCTGTCTCTGTCTCTGTCTGATTCGTTGCTGACCCTGCCTGATCCGGACCTCTGCTGACTTCTCCTGCTTTATCCCTGGCTTGTGACCCCGACCATTCTCTGCCTGCCCCCCCTGTACCTACCTGCCCGATTGTTATTGACCCGGCCTGCCTGACGACGCTTGCATTGTATGTATTATCTGTGGGTAGTTTGGTTCGTTTGCACTGTGTTATGTTTTAGTATTGCACTGCGTTTATGTTTGTATTGTTAGTCTTTAATAAATTATATTGTTGATAACTTATCTGAAGCCTGCGTTTCCCTGCATCGGTCACATACCTCTGGTCATACCCTGGAGCCCTGACAGGTTGTGAACTAGTTTACTGGTGGGATTGTTGGTGACTATGGTACTGTATGAATTGCTGTTGCTCTTATTGATGGTTCTAGAAACGGCCTCTTATGTGGTAATAGGGAAAGGTCCATAAGAGGTGGTATAGATTTGGTCTTTTTCTTCCAGCTGAAAACTCTATTGAGGTTGTAGTAATCAAAATCTCTACGCAGTTTAGTTAGTTTAGTTTTAATCAAGAAATCTTCTGCTTTTTTGGTATTTTTTTTAAAATGGGATCATTGAGATGGCGCGTCTGCCGGAAGTCACATATCCGGTTGTTTTGTCATACACCTGACGAGAGACTGCATAGAAATTGGACCCTTAAAAGAGTTCCTAGGAGGTCAGCATTTCAGCACAATGACAAAAGTGAAGCAGGAGAATGGTTGAGGCGTACTGACAAATCCTTCTATATCTAAGCTTTCCAGACGTTAGTTAAACGATGGGATAAGTGTATAAATGTAGTAGGGGAGTATGTTGAGAAATAAGTGCAGTTTCCACTCTTTGAAATTTGAATTTTTATTATATAAAGTCAAAAGTCCTGGTTTGTCTTGAACATGCCTTGTACATGCTGTTGCTAGGTACGTGTGTAACAAGGTAATGGAAATATACAAATGGAAAAGGACATGAAAAGTTATCCAAATCAAGCAGACCAAGAAAGATCACAGCCACACTTGTTCTGATACAAAGAACAACCCACAGGTAACCTCAGGAGAAATACAGGCTGCTGTGGTATTTCTCCTGAGGTTCTACTGTGGGTTTTTCTTTGTATTACAACCAATTCTTCTGGCAGTTGTGGCTGCGATCTTTCTTGGTTTGTACCAAGTACCTGTACTTGGCTTGGTACCAGGATATCCCCGAATTTTCCATTTCTTAATAAGTGACTGAACAGTAATGACCTGACATATTCAAGGCTTTGGGTATCTTTTTATATCCTTTTCCATCTTTATAAAGTTCTCTTACCTTGTTACACATGTCTTTTGACAGTTCTTTTCTGATCCCCATGGCTTAGTATCTAGCCTGCTCAGTGCATCCATGAAAGCTAACAAACTCATTGACTATTTATCCTCAGCCACTAATTGAACTTTAAAAAGCTATAGATGTTGGAAATTAACCATTATTTTCCATTTTAACCTGTGTGTGTCACCTTGTGTGCCTGTACCAAGACCAATTATTCCAGGGTATGTAAACTTTTGATCAGGGCCATTTGGGTGATTTCTGTTACCACTATGATTTAAAAGAAAGCCAAACAACTATGTGATAAAACATGGCTTCATATGATCACTATCCTTAAATAAAAGACAGTTTTTTGGCATAAGCAGTCATATTTTCAATACCGATGCCAACATTTTCCAATTTCTGCCAAGGTATGCAAACTTTTGAGCACAACTGTATATATGAATCCTCTCAAAATGGTTTTCAGATGCAGGTTAACACAAATTGAATAGTCTTTAAGCACTTTGTTTTCTTTTAGAAAATATAAAATTGAGCGAGGTAAATGTTTAAAGAATAACTGAATGCTGTGAATAAATGAATAAAGAGCTCCAGTCTTGCCTCTACAGAGCACTATGTTTCAGAGTTCTCAAATTACACCAATAGCCAAAAAAAATGAAAGCTGTCCTTTGTTACTATAAATAAAAGGGATGCGTGGCTTGGCGCTCGGCAGAGGCCACACTAACTGAGCTCCTGGATTCTCACAGCTCCACAGCCTACAGATCAGTCACCAGAAGCTAGATGATGGGCAAACTTTCTAAGCCCATGCAGCACACCCGTTAACACCGTTTATCTGCCTCCCCTCCAACCAGTCACCGGCAATCTTCAGATCACAGTTGGCCTCCAAACGTGGCACTTCAGTGGGCAAGATGGCAACGGCCCGCCATGAGGAAGACAGCAATGAAGAATCATTGCCAGCATCTGAGGACTTGGTAAGAGAAACTGATCATGCTGATCATCCCCTCACCTTCTCTGATATGACAGCCAAAGCTACAGATATCAAAAGCTCTCTCACAGCAGCTATCACAGATCTAAAAGCAGATCTCCTTGTAATGTCTGATCTACTGGCTGCAGAAGAGCGACAAGGAAGGCAGAGAGACAAAGCTATTGCTAGACCAGAGGACATGACTCTGTGTCTTATTCCAGCCACTTTATTGCTATGGACAGACACCTAGAAGATCTCGATAACAGAGGAAGGAGGAATAATGTGAGTGAGAGGGGTTCCTGAGTCTGTAAATCCTGAGCAGACGAAACCTGCCCTAAAAAAGATCTTTATTGGTATCTAGGAAAGAGACCCTGAAATTCTCATTGATTTTGACCAAGCACATAGATCACTAAGGCCTAGAAGTACAGACAATGCACAACCCAGATATATCATTTGTTGTCTCTACAATTTCTGCTTAAAGGAGGACATACTCTCTAAAGCCAGACAAAGCGACCTTAGCATATTTAATGGAAACACCATTAAGCTCTTTCAAGATCCGTCGCCTATCGCTTTAAATAATAGAAGGGCTCTGCGTCCCCTGCTGGAGGTACAGGCGGAAATTTGCCTTTGCATTACAAGTCACACTAAATAAAAAACAATATCTGCTAAGAACACCAGAAGAGCTAACAGAGTTTATTTACAAATACCATACACTAACCTACTAGAATGATCTCAAAAATTCAAACTCCCTTCACCGGTCTCTAATTCCTCAGAATCACCTGGCAACTCACCTAACAAAACATCTCACAAAAAAGGAAATTATAAACCAACTACATCTAGATCTGCTTTATCCTCCCGTGGTCAAAAATGCCTAAGACACAAATCCAACAACTCCTGCGCTCAGAGACCCAGATCAGAGAAAGGCCAATCGAACAATATGACAATACGATGAAAGTATAATGTTCATCCAACACTGATCAAAGGTTGTGCAGCTCAAACACGAAGCTGGGGAAGCCCGATAACAACTGTAGTAAAGAAAAAAAACAGAGTGCACCAACCTCGTGCATTACAATAGAGAATTAAATTTATTGATAAGAAATATACTCACAAGAATAGCAATATAAAAGGCATGTAACAACGAACAGTGAAAGTGGGTTAGGAGACACATGCAAAACCCATCAGGAAGGGGGATAATCTCTTGGCCAAACTGACGCGTTTCGAAGGGGGGTCCCTTCTTCCTCAGAGCTCTTGACCAAGAGATTATCTCCCTTCAGGACGGGATTTGCATGTGTCTCCTAACCCAGTGTTTTGCTGTTCGTTGTTACATGCCTTTTATATTGCTACTCTTGTGAGTATATTTCTTATTAATAAACGTATTAATTGAGGTAATGAGCAAGGTCCGTGCGCTCTGTTTTTTGTTCTTTACTGCAAAAATGCCCAAGGCCAGAGAGGACACCTGACTTAAAAAACGTCAACTTTTTCCTTTCTTAGTGTTTTGACCCTGGGCTCACTTGGATATCCATTTTTATAGGACATTATGAATCTCGTCATAGATCTATGTAGTATGACTGTCTGATGGGCAGACACTGACTATGATTAGTACATTTATCTACTGTGCCTTCTCGACTATATTGCTACGCCAGCCCTGTCACACAACTCTCACTTCCAGTCAATCATTTGAGTCTCACTCTTGCCACTTCAGGGGGGAAGTATACTATATACTTGGTGGACAGTGTCCAAACCCACTGAACATAACCAGACATATATAGATAAGCCCAATCTGAGATTTTGCTGCATATATTACTCACGTTATTTGATAAAAAACTTTATTATTGTTTATTAATACTTTTTGCCCAACTGGCCTAATATTACTGCCTGAAGTTCAGACAAGGAAGTTCTTATACAGTCAGGTCCATAAATATTGGGACATCGACACAATTCTAACATTTTTGGCTCTATACATCACCACAATGGATTTGAAATGAAACAAACAAGATGTGCTTTAACTGCAGACTGTCAGCTTTAATTTGAGTGCATTTACATCCAAATCAGGTGAACGGTGTAGGAATTACAACAGTTTGCATATGTGACTCCCACTTGTTAAGGGACCAAAAGTAATGGGACAGAATAATAATCATAAATCAAACTTTCACTGTTTAATACTTGGTTGCAAATCCTTTGCAGTCAATTACAGCCTGAAGTCTGGAACGCATAGACATCACCAGACGCTGGGTTTCATCCCTGGTGATGCTCTGCCAGGCCTCTACTGCAACTGTCTTCAGTTCCTGCTTGTTCTTGGGGCATTTTCCCTTCAGTTTTGTCTTCAGCAAGTGAAATGCATGCTCAATCGGATTCAGGTCAGGTGATTGACTTGGCCATTGCATAACAGTCCACTTCTTTCCCTTAAAAAACTCTTTGGTTGATTTTGCAGTATGCTTTGGGTCATTGTCCATCTGCACTGTGAAGCGGCGTCCAATGAGTTCTGAAGCATTTGGCTGAATATGAGCAGATAATATTGCCCGAAACACTTCAGAATTCGTCCTGCTGCTTTTGTCAGCAGTCACATGATCAATAAATACAAGAGAACCAGTTCCATTGGCAGCCATACATGCCCACACCATGACACTACCACCACCATGCTTCACTGATGAGGTGGTATGCTTAGGATCATGAGCAGTTCCTTTCCTTCTCCATACTCTTCTCTTCCCATCACTCTGGTACAAGTTGATCTTGGTCTCATCTGTCCATAGGATGTTGTTCCAGAACTGTGAAGGCTTTTTTAGAATGTCGTTTGGCAAACTCTAATCTGGCTTTCCCGTTTTTGAGGCTCACCAATGGTTTACATCTTGTGGTAAACCCTCTGTATTCACTCTGGTGAAGTCTTCTCTTGATTGTTGACTTTGACACACATACACCTACCTCCTGGAGAGTGTTCTTGATCTGGCCAACTGTTGTGAAGGGTGTTTTCTTCACCAGGGAAAGAATTCTTTGGTCATCCACCACAGTTGTTTTCCGTGGTCTTCCGGGTCTTTTGGTGTTTCTGAGCTCACCGGTGCGTTCCTTCTTTTTAAGAATGTTCCAAACAGTTGTTTTGGCCACGCCTAATGTTTTTTCTATCTCTCTGATGGGTTTGTTTTGTTTTTTTCAACCTAATGATGGCTTGCTTCACTGATAGTGACAGCTCTTTGGATCTCATCTTGAGAGTTGACAGCAACAGATTCCAAATGCAAATAGCACACTTGAAATGAACTCTGGACCTTTTATCTGCTCATTGTAATTGGGATAATGAAGGAATAACACACACCTGGCCATGGAACAGCTGAGAAGCCAATTGCCCCATTACTTTTGGTCCCTTAACAAGTGGGAGGCACATATGCAAACTGTTGTAATTCTTACACCGTTCACCTGATTTGGATGTAAATACCCTCAAATTAAAGCTGACAGTCTGCAGTTAAAGCACATCTTGTTTGTTTCATTTGTGTCAATTTGTGTAGAATTGTGTCGATGTCCCAATATTTATGGACCTGACTGTATGTAGTACATAAGGTGTACATTTATTGGCTAGGTTACTAGTTAATATAACTATCACTTCTATGATAGGAACACCTTGTATGCTTTTAAATTATTTATTTATTTCAGGTATTTATATAGCGCCGTCAATTTATGCAGCGCTTTACAATCTAAGGTCCCTAACTTACATTCATACATACATACACTAGGGCCAATTTAGACAGGATCTAAATAACCTAACAGCATGTCTTTGGAGATTGGGAGGAAACTCACGCAGGCACAGGGAGAACATGCAAGCTTCAGGCAAGTGGTGCCGTGGTTAGGATTTGAACCGATGACCCTAGTACTACCAGGCAGAAGTGCTAACCGTTTAGCCACTGTGCTGCCCATTTAAATGCCCAGTTGCCTTTGAGTTAGGGACCCTCGCATATAACCTGTGATGATTACTGGAAGAGAGGTCCTAGCATCTTTAATAATGTTAAGTGTAACTGATCTGCATCACCATGCTCAAAGAGATTAATGTTTAACCTTACAAACTTAGAAACAGTTTGTTTATTCTCCTTCTCCCTGGGGCTATGGGTATACCCAGATGCTCCTATATATGGGACATTGTGACCCTCTCCATACATAACCTGACTGCTTGATTGTTTAGTATAAAATTTGACCACCATAAATGCCCATAGTGGTTTAACTACGGTGGTGGTCTGCCAATTCTGAGATACATCTCGCTGGTTTATACTTCAATCATTATTTGTAAGTTGCCAGAATATCCCTCTGAGTTTCCCTATTCACCGCCTCAGGAGGGAGATATGCCTACCAGGACATGTCATCTATATGTTTGAAGGCAGGCTATGCACCCTTTATGCATATGCAGTCATGTATAGTTTTGTTTTTACAGGGGTCCTGCTGCATATAATTGCTTGAGTTAATAAATAAGACATTCAATTACTGTTTATTACTGTTTTTGTACAAATGGATTAGTGATTATTACTGACGGTTGGATTTGAAAGTACTTTCTCCCAGTGCCTGAAGTGTTCATTAACTGGTCATACTGCTAGCGAATACAACCATTATATATAGGATATGAATCCCCAGTTGACAGTTGTGCACCAGCTAGGGGTTCACCTATATAGTTCAGATGAACAGCAGACAATAAGTTTTAGTATTTCATTAAAGATAATAAGGCATTGATTTTCATTGTTATACTTTCTATCAACAGCATACACATTATATACTTGTTTGATATACTATTATCATTTTTTTAACCCCTCAATTGACCGACTAATTGACTTATTTTCTTGTTTTTCTTTATTGTGGCTGTGGAGCTGTTGATATCCATCTTTCTATGACAGATTGCTTCATAATTAATATATCTGGTTTAGATATTTTGTGTGTGGCACACCCATATAGGTTATGGGCACTCCCACTCTCCTGCATAAATTGTAGATTTTGCTCAGCTATTATATAGAATATCTATATCTTTTTGCTATCTGTCTACAGTCTAACCACCTTAGGATACTCTTTGTTTTGTAGTATCATAGGTATTGTTACACATCTTTGCTTCTTCTTCCCTCTTGAGGGATAAACCTCTTCTCTCTCTCACTCTCTCTCCCCCCCCCTTTTTTTTTCTTTTCTTTTATTGAAACATCAAGCCTACGGATTTGTGACCTATATTAGGTATACATCCTTGATTTATTAACTGTGAAAGTTACTACCTTCAAAACATCTGTTGCTCATAGTTGCCATCCGCTCCTGACCCCCCATAATGATAAAGGAATAAATATCCCTGAGAAGAGATCGACTCTTCTAAGAGAACTTAAAAAGGTGAAACCTAAGGTGGTCTTTATACAAGAAACACACGTTATAACATATAATATCCCTAAACTTGGTGACAACTATTTTACTAAAGCTTTTCATTCAACAAATTTTCTAGCCAAAACGAAAGGAGTCTCCATACTATTAAGTAAAGATGCTGCTTTCTCCATTACAAATCAACTAATAGACCGTGATGAAAAGTATATTTTTATTAAAGGGACCCAGGAAGGTGGACCTATCACTCTGGCTAATGTGTTCTTCCCGAACTCTGCTCATCCTTTTGCCAATAAAATTGTGGATGATTTAAAATGGTTTGCCACAGGTTGTATAATTCTTGGAGGGGACTTTAATATACCCCTAAATCTGATTCAGGATACCTCCTCTGGCAAAACTTGTATCTTTTACAGAATACGTCAGAAAATCAAATGTATGTTAATATCGTTGACACTGGTCAACTTTTAGAGGTCCAAACATCCAACAGACAAATATTTAACCTTCTATTCACCCCCACATGACCAATACTCTTGGATAGACTATTTTTTCTTCTCTCAGAGAGACCTCCCCATTCTATCAGAAGCTAAGCTAGGAATTCAATCCTTTTCTGATCATGCACAAATCTCATTAGATATCTCAGAACAACTCCCTAAAACGTGTAATTGGAGATTGAATCCATCATTACTCATTGATCCCACCATCCACGAACATGTTGTGGAGGCCATCAAAATGTATTTCACCCTCAATTCATGTGAGGACCTCCCCTCTTAACAATTTGGGAGGCATATAAATGTGTTGTAAGAAGAGAATTAATTAAATGGGGTTCAAGATGCAAAAAGGAAAAAGAAAAACTACTGAATTACCTCTCTGCTAAAATTGCCGAACTTGAATCATTACATAAATTCTCTCTCTTGACCCAATCGGCGACGGAGTTGCTAAAAGCTAGAACAGTATTAAAAACAATCTAGACCAAAAACTTAAATGCTCGCTATTTTCTAAAAACTAATTTATTATGAGCATGGTGATAAAAGTGGTAAGTTCTTAAACAAAGCTTTGAAGGACAAAGGAAAATATTTTCTGCATCAACACAGGAGATGGTAAAATAGTACATGCATCTGATAAAATTGCATCGCAGTTTCACAAATTCTATTGTAAACTGCACAATTTCCCATAAACCAACCACCTTACACAGTAAAAGAGACCAAATTTTTAAATTATTATTATAGATTTCTTCAGGCAGAGCAAATTACCTGCATTACTCGCATTATCTCAGACAGCTACTAATGATTTAGAATGCAATTTCAGAGAAGAATTATTACTGGCTATAAAAGACTTCTTTCTGCATTGGGGAAACCTTAAGAACATTGTGCCCTAGTCGAAAATTTCAGTGAGTAGTCTCTATACAATAAGGCCAATCCTTTTAATTCATCAATCATACTGCTTTTCACATGGTGGCCTGTTCTTTCCCCCAGCTGTTTGAAATTGTGCCCCCCACATCCCCCCTGGGGACTTGGTCTGCCTGCGGTCTGGTGGTGTCCTATCTATCGCCCTGAGAAATTTGCATATTACATGATATTTATATGCCTACATTCTAGTAAGTGCTTTACCATCTCTTTCTTAACTGTATATAAATATAATAGCTCTGGCTATTCTTTGTAAGTTTCTAAATCCTATAGATGCATTTCAAACCCATGAAGAAGTGACTCCAGTCGTGAAACATGTTGGGCAGATTGTGAACAGTGGAACCCCCTACAGTTGGAACAAGTGGACTATTTACATCCATACTATGTGTCCAATGTCAGGAACCTTAACCGAATTGGGGGGAACACACGTTTTTTATAAAATGCATCATAATTTTAAACAAGTTATATCGACTTTAAGAAGTTATGTTAATATGTTATTACGTGTTTTTATCCATATTGGTATTGTGCTTATGTGCCTATAAAGTCCATGTTGATTATACCCCAAATTCATAGACTAATCAATGCTTGGGATGACCAGGCAGATGGAGTTGACAGACTGCCTAGCAACAAGGATGCATTGAGTGGGCTGTGCTGCCAGCGGCAAACAGTGCTGAGGGGGTGCCCTTCTGATTGCCTGCAAAGAGGTTGTGGGCAGGATAGAGAGTGGCTGGGCAGTAGGGAATAGAGCAGGAGCCAAAGTATACTTTATGCTCCTAAAAGCAGGAGCATTTCACCGCTGGGGTATCCAAGACATATAAGATGTCAGGGCCATGTGCACCCACAATTTTGTGAAATTATTTGCCCTTGCTCTTTGGACAGCCTGTTACTTTAGCCGTGGAGTAGATAGAAGTGGTTCAAACAGTTTGAAAGTCCTTATAACTGTTACCCCTAAATACAAATGGATTAAATGTTAAGATTAGCAGACCACTGGCATAATCCGGAGCTCCGTCGCCGACCTACACAATCCACCGCCATCCATGCTGCTGCGGACCACGGCGGAGCAGCTGGATCCTTGGGTGCTTCCCCTGTGCCTGGGAGAGAAGCCCCGGGGGATATCTCCGCCATCTGTGGCGGTGGATGCGCGCGGCCTAGCGCAGCCGCATGGTCCGTGACTCCGGAGGTTTCTGCCTGCATCCGCTATCATCCGGGCGGCGGCGGACCCTCCTGAGACGTTGGTGACATCCTCTGCATCCCCTGGACCTGGGGAAGAGACGGAGCAGCATATTGCCGTTCCCTGTGGCTGCGGCCTACTGCATCCGGCCCGGACCTCCTCCTCCTCACATCCGAGCTACGGTGAGTGCAGGAGGCTGGTAGACACTGACCATCCTATCCCCCTTTGACGTCTCAGGGGACGGGGCTCCCGCCCACCACTCCAGGGACCCCGTTCCTCTGTGATTGAGGCCTTTGCTGGGCCCAGAAACCCACTGAGGCCTATATACTGCCCTGGAGGGGTGTATGGGCTGACTATACTTGCTCTGGAGGATTCTTAGGCCATCATAAGGGATCCTCTGTCCTATACTTGCCCCCCTGTTCATCCCAGACCCTGGAGCTATTAATGGGGTGCACCACGGCCTATGTCCACTCCACATCCTCATGGCTTGCTAACTGTATTTACAATATAAAGTTTTTTCGGATAAGCTTGACAGCGTTTATGTAAATACAACCCTAAACCTGATTCGGGCGTTATAGGTCCCCTGGGGTCATTATCTCCTTTTATCATCCAATTTCCAGTTGATCACCCCCGGGAGACTCTCTGTATGCCGTCCACCAAAAAAAAGAAGGGACAAGCTCAAAAGTCCCTCACTACATATCTACTTAAGACACACGAGATTTGCAACATGTCTCTAGGTGACGCAGAACGAGCATCCCCATCCGAACCCTTGCGTGATATCACAGCTCCTTCATTAACTCTGGTCAGTGAAGATGCACAGCAACTTACAAAGGGTGACCTGGAATCTTGCTTGGAAACCATGTACACCAAATTGGCCGCCAAATTCCAATCAGAATTACACAAAAGCACTAATGTTCTCTCTCAGGAAATAGCCACACTGGGCTCTAGAACCGATCGCTTGGAAACTAAACATGATGAACTTAGCCTAGCCTATGGGGACCTTTCCAGAGAACATGATCATCTACAAACGGCCTTTTTACAATTGCAGGCACAGGTTGAAGACCTTGATAATCGCAACCGCAGAAATAATCTGCGAGTCAGGGGAATTCCGGAATCTGTTTCTGATCTCTCACAAACCGTTACCAAGCTATTCAAATCTCTCCTTCCGGATTGCAATCCCGGATCCTTTGCCTGTGATCGCATCCATAGAGCCCTGCGCCCTAAACCCCCTAGTGATAAACCGCCTAGGGACATTGTTCTGTGTCTAAAAGATTTCCTGACCAAAGAAGACATACTCAGAGCTGCTCGCAACACTCCAACGATCTCCTTTGAAGGCTCGGTTTTACAAATTTTTCCAGATGTTTCTCCGGCTACATTGGAGAAGCGCAGGAAAATGAAGGAGGTTACAACGGCTCTTTTTTCAGCTCGTATCCGTTATAAATGGGGCTTCCCTTTTAAGTTGATAGTTCCACATAATGGGAGCACATATATAGCTACATCCCTTCCTGAGGGCAGAGAGATCCTGACCAAGTTGGGCCTGGCGGATGCCCCATCACCTCGACGTCCCCCCCCTACACCTCGTGTCTCTCCTATCTGGCACACTCCATCTCCACGGAGGGAAAGGAGGAGGGCCCGACAAGAACTGGGCTGATGGGACCATGCCTTCCTGCCTATTATTACTTGCATCGATGATCCTGGTCAGCGATTTCCCTTGATTGGGATAGGAGGCAACCCACGGGATGTCTATTGTTCAGCACCCCCTACACATTGGGGATATATATATGTGTTTTTGTGGACGCTGTTGAGCTGTTTCTGTGTTTATATAGACTATATATGCTCTCTCGTTGATAACTGGATGTGTTTAAGTCTAACAAGGGTCTTCGGGCCCTCTGAATATCGCCCACTGATTCATAGCCTCACAACTCTTGGACACGTTACCCCACCCTGCCTCCTGACATGACCGGAGGAATCACCGCCCGATTGTGGGGTGACGGCTCCGTTTTTCATGTGTTATGGAGACAGGGTTTGGGCCCGATTGGCCCTTTGATGTTGAAATTTTTTGTTTTTTCAGGTACAGCTAATTGCATACCTGATCCATGTCTCTCAGTTACTCTTTTCATTGTCGCAGCTATCATTGCTTCACTTTTACTGTTTTTTGTCTTTTTTTTCCTCAAAAATTTCGTACATGATGTTGACTTGATACCGGTGTGTGGACGTCACGACCCCCATTTTGGGGTCTGGATGTCCCCCAGACTGGTAATGCTACCCGTAAATCTATTTGTTATGGACTTGAAGGTCCTTACATCTAGCCAAATAATTCGAGTATATGTCTTGTCAATGTATATTTTTTTGCTGATGGTAATAATTTTTGCATATTATGGCAATTCAATGTATCTCGCATAATGTCCAGGGTTTCAACTCGCCAAACAAGCGCAAAACAGCCTTTCTTCAGTATAGGCGATTAGGGGCTAAAATTATTTTATTGCAGGAAACACATTTTGCAGCCGCAAAACACCCGACATATTTTCACAAATCCTATAGACAAGGGTATTATACTTTACACTCCTCCAAGAGTAGAGGGGTGGCCATTTTTCTGCATAATTCAATCCCCTTTGAGGTTCAACATGTGTACCGTGATCCAGACAGTAGGTTTATTATTCTTAAGGGCACCCTTTCAGGCCGAGAACTTACAATAGCAAATGTCTACGCACCGAATTCGGCACAAGCTACCTTTTTCTCAAAATTTTTTGATGTTCTTGATAGATTTTTGTCACCCCATCTATTGGTGGGTGGTGATTTCAACCTGGTAGCAAATCCTCTTTTGGACCGTAGCTCACTCTTGCACTCTTCCCACGCCTTCCCAAAATCACTTACTAAAAGACTAGAGGCCTTCCAATTAGTAGATGCCTGGAGGGCGCATAATGTAGGAGCTAGAGAATATTCATTTTATTCTCACCCACATGACTCTTATGCTAGATTAGACTATATTTATTGCACCCCTATTTTATTAGCAAACTCTAGGATAGCGAACATCCACTTGAGTCCTTGGTCGGATCACAATATTATAGCCTTGTCTATCACATGTATGGGACTTGCACCCACTCCCTTCTCATGGAGACTCAATGATTCTATGCTTACGGATATTGACTCCCGCCATGAAGTAGCTGCATCTATTTTGGAATATTTTCAATCTAATTCGACTCCTGATATTTCTCCAGCCACATTATGGGTAGCCCATAAGGCGGTCCTACGAGGCCGCCTTATTTCTATGGCTTCATCCAGAAATAGAAAACGATGGCAGCAAATTCTGCTTCTTACCCGAGAATTGGAAGCACATTACTGAAGTCATATTGCTAACCCATCTTTTCTTAATAAACAGTTACTATCTCAAAAGCGCTTAGAATTGAATACTCTGCTATCCCAAAAAACTGAAAAAGCTCTCCGCTGGTCAAAAGCCACATTTTTGTTACATAGCAACTCGGCTTCCTCTATGTTTGCAAGGAAACTGAATCACTCCATGCGCCCCCCACATATTTATAAATTGCGTACTAACTCGGGTGCTATTTCATCTCTGCCTCAGGAGGTTTTGGGCATTTTTGAAAACTTTTATTCTAACCTATTAGCCCCTCCACGGTCGGACTCTGTTTCACCAGCAGCCTCGTGGCTAGATTCTATACCCCTCCCTGCTCTCACACCTTCTCAAGTTGCTTCTCTTAATGCCCCCTGCACTCTGTTGGAGATAACTCGTGCAATTAGCGCCCTGAAAAGCTCTACTGCGCCAGGTCCAGACGGGTTCACTGCTAGTTATTACAAACATTTTGCCTCTACTTTGGCTCCCTATCTGATAACTTTATTTAATGATGTTTTGCAGGGGGGTAGGTTCCCGGAGGAGATGCTGTTGGCTAACATGTCTTTAATACCCAAACCACAGAAAGATCACAGCTTACCACAAAACTATAGACCAATCTCCGTAATGAATAATGATCTGAAAATATTTAGCCGCATCTTGGCGGACAGGTTGGCCCCTATTATCTCCTCTTTGGTCTCTCCGGACCAATCTGGATTTATCCCAGACAGATTTATCACTGATAATATTCGCCTCACGCTCAACGTTATTCAAGATGCTAATTTACATTCTAAAGAGGTCTTGCTGATGAGTCTGGATATAAACAAGGCCTTTGACAGTGTTCTTTGGCCCTATATGTTTTCCTTGCTACGAAAAATGGGCTTTAATAACGAATTTTTAGCCGGTATACACGCCTTATATGACTCTCCGAAGACAAGAATACGGCTCCCTGGCTGCAATTCAGACTTTTTCACATTGGGTAGAGGTACCCGTCAGGGCTGTCCCCTTTCACCCCTTTTATTTGCACTGGTGTTGGAACCCTTGGCAGTAGCGATCAGATCACACCCGGATATTTCAGGCTACCCGTTGTTAGTCTCACAATTTAAAATGAGCATGTATGCTGATGATGTTATGCTTTTTCTTACTAACCCGTTGACTTCATTGCCTAATTTATGTGTCATACTGAATGATTTTGCTATAACGTCAGGTCTTACTGTTAATTTTACCAAATCGGTAGTTATGCCGATTAATATTCCTGATTCCCTAAGTGCATCTCTCCGCAGCTCCTTCCCATTCCGCTGGTCTACAGACCGGATATCCTATTTAGGTGTTAATCTCACTCCCAGTTATTCAGATATATTTGCTGCTAATTATCCACCGTGTATATCACGTCTATCTACTCTACTGAGGATTTGGCATGGTTATCCTATTTCATTCTTGGGTAGAGTCACGGCTGTTAAAATGAATATTTTGCCTAAACTTCTTTATCTTTTTAGAGCTCTTCCAGTTCCAGTCTCAAAAACGTTTCTGAGCCAATTTCAGCGGACCATTAATAATTTTATCTGGGGTAATAAGCGTGCACGTTTTGCCTCAGCGATTTTATACCGCTCACAACGGACTGGAGGCCTCGGTCTTCCCAATTTTTGGATATATTATCTTTCGGCTCGTTTTGTGCAGCTATCACAGTGGGCAACTATTAACTCTCAGATCCCATGGGTCAAATTTGAATCTCAGTCCATACGCCCATTCTACTTACCGAGCATCTTGTGGTCCAGGGTCTCTCCACGTTCACTTACATTTTATAACTCCATAGTGACCCATTCAATGACACTTTGGTCCACATACAAATTTAAATTAAATTTGGTCTCTCCTATTCCCCCCGGTATTTCATTTTTTGGTGATCCAACTTTTACACCAGCTTTTTCTTCTCCTCAACTGTTTCGTTGGTGGTATGATCAATCTCTTATCAGATTATCTGATTTTCAAAGAGGAGGATCTTACATTACCTTTGATATGCTACGCGCGCTTTTTGATATTCCCCTTCGCGAGTACCATCGTTACCGACAGATTAGACACTTTTTTGAATCACATTCTGGCCTTACACCGTCTTCTCTGGTTTCCTTTTTTGAACGTACCAGCCATGACTCTCCCAGGGGTAGGGGTCTTATTTCCAATTTTTATCACCAATCTTTACTTTGTCTTTTTCATACGCCTCCGTTGTACCGACAGAGGTGGGAGGAGGATAGTGGTACCACTTTTTCGGATGAGGATTGGGATTCCATGGTGGATAATATCTGTAAAAGCTCTCGATCTCTTTCGGTTCGTGAAACGGCCCTTAAGGTTTTAACTAGATGGTATTATACCCCATCAAGACTACATAGATTGTACCCACAAACGTCCCCTCTATGTTTTCGAGGCTGTGGTTTTACAGGCACTTTGGTGCATATATTTTGGGATTGCCCGTCCATATCTCTGATTTGGCGCAGGATATCCGAGGTGGCCACCTCACTGGCGGGTACCCCAGTATGCTTATCTATTCAAACTTGCCTATTGGGGGCTCACATCCCAGGGGTCCCTGATGCCATTATGAGATTGATACATACTATTTGTATTGCCACTTTATGGTCTATTGCCTTACACTGGAGATCCAATGCTGTACCTTTGGCCTCCATCCTGCACAGAATTGATGCTGTAATGCTCATGGAACGCATTCATTATACTTTGCTGGATAAGATGCACTTATTTGATAAAAAATGGGAGTCATGGAGGGATTATAGACATTTATTGCATGATTGATAACGTTTTCAGTGAACAATGACTGACAGATGCTGTTGACAGACGTATTATTCAATTTCTCTTATCATTAACGTATTTCATGTACTTGCAATCTACTTTTCTTCTGTTTCTTCTCTTCATTATTATGATATCTTTTTCTGAATTGTACTTTTCCAAAGTGCCTTGTTTTTGCTGTTAATATTTGAAAATGTGCTGTTATTTTATTGTCTACTTATACTCAATAAAATCGTTTGTAAACAAAAAAAAAAGATTAGCAGACCACTGTAAAGGTAGAACTTCTCTGTTGTGTCCTTGGTACTTTAGGAACCTCTAGTTCTCTTGTGTGACGTATTACTTGGTAAAGAAAACTCGACCATCTGCATAGAATATCACTAAGTAAAGCTTGGCCCCCTGAGATACATTATTCAGAAAATACACTGCTCAAAAAAATTAAAAGAACACTTTTTAATCAGAATTTAGCATCAACTCAATTAAACTCCTGGGATATTGATCTGGTCAGTTAAGTAGCAGAGGTTGTTAATCAGTTTCAGCTGCTTTTGGTGTTCATGAAATCAACAACAGGTGCACTAAATGGGCAACAATGAGATGACCCCCAAAACAGGAATGGCTTTACAGGTGGAAGTCACTGACTTTTTTTTCCCTACTCATCTTTTCTGCCTGTTTTCACTAGTTTTGCATTTGGCTAGGGTCAGTGTCACTACTGGTAGCATGAGGCGATACCTGGACCATACAAAGGTTGCACAGGCAGTCCAACTCCTCCAGGATGGCACATCAATATGTGCCATTGCCAGAAGGTTTTCTGTGTCTCCCAGCAATCAAGTCTCCCAGTCTCAAGAGCATGGAGGAGATTCCAGGAGACAGGCAGTTACTCTAGGAGAGCTGGACAGGGCCATAGAAAGTCCCTAACCCATCAGCAGGACCGTTATCTGTTCATTTGTGCAAGGAGGAACAGGATGAGCAATGCCAGAGCCCTACAAAATGACCTCCAGCAGGCCACTGATGTGAATGTCTCTGACCAAACAATCAGAAACAGACTTCATGACGGTGGCCTGAGGGTCCGACGTCCTCTAGTGGGCCCTTTGCTCACTGCCCGGCACCATAGAGCTTGATTGGCATTTGCTATTGTACACCAGAATTGGCAGGTCCACCACTGGTGCCCTTTGCTTTTCACAGATGAGAGCAGGTTCACCCTGAGCATGTGTGACAGACGTGAAGGGGTTTTGGGAAGTCGTGGAGAACGCTATGCTGCCTGTAACATCATTCAGCATGACCATTTTGGTGGTGGGTCAGTGATGGTCTGGGGAGGCACATCCATGGAGGGACGCACAGACCTCTACAGGCAAGACAATGGCACCCTGACTGCCATTAGGTATTGTGATTAAATCCTTGGATCCATTGCCAGACCCTACGTTGGTGCAGTAGGTCCTGACTCCCTCCTGGTACACTACAATGGTCTCATGTGGCAAGAGTATGCAGGCAGTTCCTGGAAGATGAAGGAATTGATACCACTGAATGGCCCCCATGCTTGTCTGACCTAAATCCAATGGAACACCTCTGGGATATCATGTTCGGTCCATCCACCGGTGCCAGGTTACACCTTAGACTGTCCAGGTGCTCAGTGATGCCCTGGTCCAGATCTGAGAGGATATACCCCAGGACACCATCTGTCATTTCATTAGGAGCATGCCCCGATGTTGTCAGGCATGCATACAAGCACATGGGGGCCATGCAAACTACTGGGTGCTGTTTGAGTTGCTGCAATGAAATTTCAGCAAATTGGACTAGCCTGCTGCATCAGTTTTTCACTTTAATTTGTGGGGTGTCTTTGAATTCAGTCATCTGTAGGTTGATACGTTCCTAACACATTACCCAGTCCATATCAGCATAGGTATCCAGTAGAGATGAGCGAATCGAACCAGGCGAAGTGGAATTTGTTTCGAATTTCAGGAAAAATTCGATTCGTGCCGAATCCGAATATTAGCCAACTTCGGGTGCGCAAATCGGATTTTTCCCGATCAGCCGGCAAAAAGTGTCCCTGCAGAGAGCTCCGCTATTTCTGACAGTTCTCTGACAGTTCCTTCACATTTACAGCGGTTGAAACATTGTATCTATTTGTTTCCATTTAGGATACAGATGTTTTTATTCGGAAACAGATACAATGTTTCAACCGCTGTAAATGTGAAGGAACTGTCAGAGAACTGTCAGAAATAGCGGAGCTCTCTGCAGATACACTTTTTGCTGTACTGGAAAACTTCTTCTTTTCATTCTTCTTTTCATTCTTCTCATTCTTCTTTTCATTCTTCTTTTCATTCTTCTTCTCATTCTTCTTTTCATTCTTCTTCTTTTCATTCTTCTTTTCATTCTTCTCATTCTTCTTTTCATTCTTCTTTTCATTCTTCTTCTTCTTTTCATTCTTCTTCTTCTTCTTTTCATTCTTCTTTTCATTCTTCTTCTTCTTCTTTTCATTCTTCTTCTTCTTCTTTTCATTCTTCTCATTCTTCTTTTCATTCTTCTTCTTCTTTTCATTCTTCTTCTTCTTTTCATTCTTCTTCTTCTTCTTTTCATTCTTCTTTTCATTCTTCTTCTTCTTCTTTTCATTCTTCTTTTCATTCTTCTTCTTCTTTTCATTCTTCTCATTCTTCTTTTCATTCTTCTTTTCATTCTTCTTCTTCTTCTTTTCATTCTTCTTCTTCTTTTCATTCTTCTTTTCATTCTTCTTCTGCTTTTCATTCTTCTCATTCTTCTTTTCATTCTTCTTTTCATTCTTCTTCTTCTTCTTTTCATTCTTCTTCTTCTTTTCATTCTTCTTTTCATTCTTCTTCTTCTTCTTTTCATTCTTCTTCTTCTTCTTTTCATTCTTTTTCATTCTTCTTCTTCTTTTCATTCTTCTCATTCTTCTTTTCATTCTTCTTTTCATTCTTCTTCTTCTTCTTTTCATTCTTCTTCTTCTTTTCATTCTTCTTTTCATTCTTCTTCTTCTTTTCATTCTTCTTCTTCTTCTTTTCATTCTTCTTCTTCTTCTTCTTCTTCTTCTTCGTCGTGCCCCGTGACTGCCCAAATGAGTGAAGTGTGCGGTGATTCTAAGATCGACGGCACTCATCTGCATGTCATACTGACTGACAGTATTATTTCTCTTCCCCAGCAGACTCCAAGGGCATTTAAATTAAAGGTACAGTGTTCTGCACTAATTTAAAGGCTCTCTGAAGCCTAGAAACCCTTTTAATTAGTTAAATTCACAGCGAATAAATTCGCATCGAATCGAATTTCTCCCGCAAATTCGGCGAATCAGCCGAATCGAATTTTTGAATAATTCGCTCATCTCTAGTATCCAGCATGATATTTTCCCCCATTGAGATCTGATGTGTTTTCAAAGTGTTCCTTGAATTTTTTTGAGCAGTGTAGTACAAGATAATATATGCAATAAGGTACATCTATTTACCATTTAGTTTCAGAATATTTCATCTGAATTGAGAATAAAAACACATTACATAGTCCATAGAATACTTTTTGGTTTCATAATGAAGCATGACTGGTACATCTAGCATTGCCCTTTATACTCTGATGTATTTTACAAGTTAATGCTTCATTATATAAACTAAACGTTTAACATTTGACAATGCAGTTTACTCTTAAATAGGACCAAAGCTTCACATTCACAGCATTCAAACTACCAACAAACACCATAAGGCTTGCAGTGAATTGACTATGATTTTGACAACCAACTTCCAGTCTTCCTAGTAGTCAGTGTATGGACTATTAGCAGCCATGGCATTTCAAGAGATCCTGATGCAAATAGGGGGCATGGGACGTTACCAGGTCATACATTTCATTCTTCTAGCCATGCCCTCAATCCTGCTAGCCAGCCACAATCTCTTGCAGAATTTCACTGCAGCAATTCCAACACATCGCTGTAGACTCAATGATTCCTGGGAGGATGGCAATTTTACTGGGATTTGGGTGGAAGCCTTTATTCCAGTTGAAGCAAATGGAAAACCCTCTAGATGTTTCCGCTATACCAGCCCCCAATTCCATATTCTCAATGCCACTTCTTCAAGTAACACAAGTGATGCAGAAAAAGAGCCATGTGTAGACGGATGGGTCTATGACGGCAGTGAATACTCTTCTACTGTCATTAACCAAGTAAGGCATTTTATATTTTTTTCTAATCCATTTGTTCTTTTTCTTAGATGTTTATGCTATATTGATAGCTAGTCAGAAATATAATGATAGCCAATAGCATGTAGCTTCCTGTGAATTATAGGATATGATTTACAGCATGCAGAGTACTACTTTATCATTTATCTGTCTATTTATTTATCTATCTATCTATCTATCTATCTATCTATTAATATATAGTTTGAAAGTATTTTGACTGATATATTCAATGTTATTTGTTGTCAGGGATTATTTTGTGCTTTGGGGCTTTATACTTTCTGCTTCCCTAAGACAAATTATGCAAGCCTCTCCTCATGCAGTCAAGCAGTTAAACTTACAATCAAATTTGGAAAATCAGATATTACAGCCATATGATTCACGTCAAGTTCAGGAATGAGAGGCTGAAACAGACAGCTTGATCCTTCACTTCCGTGTTACCGCACTAAGCTAGCATTTTACTAGGTGTCCATACAGGGACCGGAGCAATGAGAACTACAAATGGATTGTACTGACCAGAAGGGTGGTGGCCTGGAACCATGTACTGTACAAGAAAGTGTGTCACTAACATTTAGGAACACAATACAAAGATTGCTGTGTTCTGTTCCTAGAAGCCCAGCTGTCCTAGGCTACAGCTTATGGTGCTTTTGCAGAAATCCAACCATAGGAATTCCACAGTGTCGTTTGTGTTCATAGAACCATCCCTAAATCAGCCTGTCTGTGGCTAGCCATTACTGCGTCTAAAGCAGTATCACCCCATTAAGCATTAAGTCCATTCACATGCATTTACACTAACAAACTACCCATTCTACAACCACAACAGAATCTGTAATATTACATTACAGTCAACAAAACCCACAACTGCTCTGAGGCAGACGAAGTAGTTCAAAATAGTACTATAGTACTATTAATAATGGCTTCATACATTGAAAGAGCTCTGATCTTTTGCAGAGGAGAGGGTTGACAGAAGTTCTTGGAGTAGTGTTTCCCAAAAACTTTTATAGATTTCAATTGGGAGACTGTTACTCCCAGGTACTTTGAAGCTAGGGAAAGCTGTGTCTGTTTAAAATTCTTCAAAGTGAGGGGACTATTGAGCATATTTCTATCTACATCCTCTAGCTGAGTTATGTGGATGTTTTGTAGGAAGTCTAGGAGGTCCTCCCCATAATATACAACTTTAGTGTTACATAAATGCTCAAATTATGATCTGAAACCATGAAAAATCAAGGGGATATCAGACACAATATTAGTAGGGGAGATGGCTATGGAGGAGACAAAATAAGGTCCTTCCTGTGATCACACAATGCCCGCCAACAGGTGACCTCTTTTTTCTCTTTCCTCAAAATAAGTGTGTAATGTACATTGTAAAAAGGCTTCTGAGGACAACATGTATTGATGACGAAACGCAGCAAGCAGAACTTCTTGTGTGTCACTTCCGGTCTGGTGTGGAATGCACGCTGAGGTGTTGGTGGCTTCCACGTGATCAGAGGAGGGATTGCCTATGTGTTTTTTTACAGTTTTATATGGGCATAGTCCTTTTTATCCTTTTAATAAAATACACAGTTTTACACTATGAGAGGATTCTACTTCTCTCTTTTTTTAAACATATGCCATTTAAACCATTGGAATATTATTTGGATATTGCTGAGGAGGTAACAGCATAGAGATCCAAGCAGGCCTTTGAGGGACCACAAAGTACAATGTAACCTTTCTTGTTGAAAAACAAGGAGGTCAATGGAATCTGGTAAGTGAGGGTAGTTTACATTCACTGGTGGTGGAACACTTAATGGTGATATCAGTGAAAAGAGCACTCCTTTATGTTATATGGACTTCCTATATACTATAATGGTGTTGGTGTTGATGCAAGCACACATCATTTGGGACTTTACACTTAAAATTCGTTTGGAGGAAGCATTTTGGACTTTGCACTTATAAGTTGATATGAGGAATATGTTTTTTAGAGCACATTTATGTTATAAGTTTTTCACATTATATTGAGTATTATTTAGCAAGTGCTATCAGTTATATATGGTAATTAAGATCTTCTAAGGTAAGGGATAGTGGCTGCAGTCATTAATTTATGTGTCTTTTTTTGCTATTATTTAATATTATTTGTTACTATTAGTTGCGGGTGGTTTTTGTGTATTAATAAGCAATATGTCTTTCCATCAAAGACTCCTAAGATATACTTTCAATGTGTCCTACACAACTGAGGTGGCATCCGAGTGTCTGTTAATTAGTACAAATGTTTATCATATGAGCCGTATTTTTAAAATGGTTAGCCAAAAGGGGTTCAGCTTCCAGAGGACCTACCTTTGGGGGGGACCATTACGTGGGATACTTAGTATCTCAAAAGGCCCATGAGCAGATAACAAACTCTTGGCATCAACTGGAAAAATAAATGATTATCCAAGGCAAGGTCAACCCAGGATAAGGAGAGATGAGTACTTGAAAAACAAGAGAATTATGTAGTATGTGGATGACAGCTTTCAATGTACTTTTTCCATGCATGCACTATATTCTTTTGCTACCTGTACTCTCTTTGGGATAAAGTGTATCTAAAGCCAAACATTTTTAGGATTAGATCGAAAAGACAATGGTTAAAAGCTGTCTTAGGTTTTTTTGAGTTTGGTAACCCTTTAGGTATATTTATTTTCACATCCTGGCTGGAAAAAGTGACTGGAAATTTTCCAAAGTGAGTATAAATCCCTCTCTGAAAGGTCATCAAAACAACTGACCCCATTGAGGGACTGAGTTCCCAGCAGCCATTTGTCAGTGTGAGTTGGAATAGTTTAGGGAGAACTGACAATCTGTTGATGGAGAGTTAGGTGCTATATGGTGCTTTATTGTGCTAAGTTACTGTGGATTGAAAACATTTTCTATTTTTTGTAAACTATTGTATGCTGTTTAATAGCATCGCAGTATAAATGAGTACAGCAGCCCCAGCCATTCATGTTAATTAAAGATTTTACACTCAACATTGGCTGCCTGAGTGGAGGAAATACATCAGACATTACACTGAATGAGCTCAATCAGAGCCCTTATGAGGGGTTTATGTTTGCCTAATTATTTAATTTAGCTTGTATCTGACTCTCAGTTTGAGGTAGAGGATACGGATGAGCTAACAGTTCACTCGGAAACTGAGACCTCACACTTTGTTTTTGCCTTAGGTACCCTATAAAATCCATAGCAGACTCAAAGGGGTTTATTTACTAAAGCTGGAGAGTCCAAAATCAGACTCCCTTCTGCATAGAAACCAATCAGCTTCCAGGTTTCATTGCCAAAGCTTCATTGAACAAGCTGAGGTTAGAAGCTGATTGGTTTCTATGCAGAAGGGAGTCTGATTTTGGACTCTCCAGCTTTAGTAAATAAACCCCAAAGGGTCTGGTAAGCATTTTGAGGGGAACTATAGGAAATTTGTGATCTTGTGCTACAGCAAAAGTGACATTTACAAAAAAGAAAAAAATTGATGCAGTTCAAATTTCCAGCAAACAACATTTATTGCCAGCTCCAGCACACAGACTCCTACGAAAGTCTCCCAAATTACATAGCCGATGCCGTCTTTGGACTGTTTTTTTTTCTTAGATGCACGTAATGTAATGTCATTTGCTGGCAATTTTAAACATTTTCTTTTCCTTTGTAAATGTCAGGGCTACTGCACTTCTGTACATCACAGACATGCGCCCCTTCACAGGCAGAATTAGAGCACCACCAAGCATGTTATTTAACCACTTGCCTACAGGGCACTTATACCCCCTTCCTGCCCAGGCCAATTTTCAGTTTTCAGAGCTGTCACAATTTGAATGACAATTGCACGGTCATGCAACACTGTACCCATATGAAATTTTTATCATTTTTTGAGACAGATAGAGCTTTCTTTTGGTGGTATGTAATCACCTCTGGGTTTTTTATTTTTTGCTAAACAAACCAAAAACCACTGAAAATAAAAAAAAAGTTTTTTTTTAGTTTTTGTTATAAAATTTTGTAAATAAGTGATTTTTCTCCTTCACTGATGTGCGCTAATGGGGCTGCAGTGATGGGCACTGATAGGCTGCACTGGTGGACACTGATAGGTGGCACTGATGGGCACTGTTGAGGAGGCACTGGTAGGTGGCACTGATGGGCATTGACAGGCATCACTGATGGGCACTGAAAGGCAGCACTCATATATGGCACTGATAGGCAGCACTGGCTGGCACTGTTAGGTGGCATTGATAGGTAGCACTGACGGGCACTGATAGGTGGCACTGATGCGCACTGTTAGGCAGCACTGACTGGCATTGATAGGTGGCACTGAAAGGCAGCTCAGATGGGCACTGATATGTGGCATTGATGTGGCACTGATGGGCACTGGCAGGTGGCATGAATGAGCACTGACAGCTGGCACTGATGGACACTAACAGGTGGCACTGCTGGGGCTACACTGATCATCAGGGCACACTGATCATCAGTGCCCTGATGATCAGTGCACATGTCCCCTCTGAGGGATGCCAATTACCGGCTCTCCTCTTCTCTCGAGCTGTCAGCGTGACAGATCGTGAGAAGAGAAATGCCTATAAGCAGCATTTTCCTATTTACATGTGATCAGCTGTGACTGGACACAGCTGATCACCTGACCGAGCTGACATCTTCGGTTCTTTCCGTTGATCCGCTGTGTCCAAGGGACACAGCGCACTGCTGACCAACGTGCTGCACCGAGCATGCGTGATTAGAATGGGAGGACGTCATATGACGTCCTCCCAGAACGAGAGAACCATCTTGCACCCGTCATTACCTTATATGGTGGGCGGGAGGCGGTTAAAAGATTTAGGCCAAACGTAGTTCCTACATTTTGTTTTCATTTCTACATGTTCCCCAGGACAGTCAACCCCCCACCCCCCTTATATTTTTTGAAACATCCTTGCCTATTAGCTCAGAAAATGGGCATTTTTAATTTGACAAATTTGTCTTCCATTGATTTCAAAGGGGATCAAAGGGGATCAGCTTCTGAACTTCTTTGAATTTCAATGGTAGATTGATTTCTGCCCAACTACTGTGCTAAGACAAGTAGTTTCAGTTACAAAAACAAAGTCTTAAAGCAAAACTGAATGTTTAAATAAAAGCTGTACTTTTAAATAAGATATGTAATGAAGTGTTCTCCTGATTCTTTACTTCATTAAAACAACTCTGTTGCTAAACATGATTTTTTAAGTTGAAGCTGTGCCCGTAAAGGAGAATTTAAGTACCTCTCGTGAGGACTGTGCCACTAAATGCTGCTCTGATTAGGGTGTCCTTTTATGAAACAGAGATCAGCGGCGATCCTGAGGATCGTTGCTGATCTCCGATCATTAGTGGTTTAGGAAACAGAGATGATCAGCGGAGAACATGTTCTCCTCTGATCATCTCAGCACACAGACTGTCAGTATATGAAGGAGCGATGTCAGCCCTTCACTGGCGATCTGTGTTCTCCCTTTAGATTCTCCAGCTTAGAGCTGGAGAATCGGAGGAAACGCAAACGAAGCAGCGGTAATTTACCACTGTTTAGTAAACTGTGTTTGACTGATCTTTTACTGTAATCTCGCGAGATTATAGTAAAAGCAGCCGTTTTGCAGCATTTTTAGATCACTTCTCCCTTCATTCGGAGAACTGATCTACACCGTTTCATAAAAAGACATTCACAGAACTGTGTTCTCCAAGAATGCCGGAGAACTGAGCAGCGGTCATTTACAACTGCATGATAAAAGGACACCTATGAGGAATTGCTAGCTAAAGTCTGTGCAGAAAACTACACTTCAGGGTGTGTTGATTTATTGTTGCCCTTGTTGGTTTCTCCCAATGACTTCTACCTTACTACTGTGTCTTATATTGACAAGAGAATTGGTGGGAAGAACCACAGAGCTGCAAGGAAAACAGGAGATCAACACTCCTGATTGTATTAGTTTCTGTATTGACTTCATATGGTGATTCCTCTCAAACAGAGCGCTGTTCAGTGTCACGGTCAGCAGGACAGGTAAGTATTTACACCCTTGTTTACAGTAGGGTTGCCAACTCGTCCCTTTAAACCGGAACACATATTCATTATACAATTTCTGTGACTTATTAAGGTGGTAATTAAATTAGAGCCTTATATGCATTAATTTAGCCTCAGAACCTGTGTAATTAATATGTGTTTGGGTTTAAAGAGATGAGGTGGCAACCATAGTTTACAGGTACAGCTTTAATTTAAAAAAAAAAATGGAAAAAAAACAGCTTAGGAAAGAAGTTACAAAGTTTAATGAGGAATACATTTCATTACATGACTGGTCTAGTTGTATATTAATTTGAAAGTGTCCATCAATAATAATAATATACTGTTGCCTATTCTGGATTTATGTCCAGCAAAACTGTTAGCAGGAAATCAGAGTTGCTTATCATTAAATGATTACCCAGAGTAAATTGCTGATCAGCTGTCTTTACACTAATAGATTTTCGAACAACCTTTCACTTGAATGTTTGTACAAATATTCATATCAAAATTCTTTGTACATTTAATGACTGAATGAATGACGTTCGAAACTACTTTAACATTTTGTTGCTTTTAACATTCAGTCTTGGAATGAATGTAATTTCCTGAATTAAAACTGCATACACTGCTATAAATCTGTCCGTTAGAAGAAAAAAGTTTTCATTCTGCTCTTTCAGAACATTAATTTGACCCCACTAACAATTAGAAAATGGAACAAATGTTATTAAAGCAATAATATTTTGAACAAAATTCTATTAGTCTATAGTCAGCTTTAGCCATACATTACAAAACCAGAGCAGTGTTAAAGGGATGAATATCAGTGTGTACCAGAGGCGGACTGACAACTCATGGGGCCCCCGGGCAATAGGGGATCATGGGGCCCCTGTGTCCTTGCCCAAACTCCAAAAAGCCTATGAAAAAGGTACCAGGGGCATCTCATGGGGCCCCCTACTGACCCCGGGCCCTCGGCAGTGCCTGGGTTTCCAAATGGTCAGTCCGCCAATACTAAAAAGAATTCTCTTTGAAACTATTGTGTCCCCTATAATTACCATGAGTAGTAGCATGTTAAATAATGCATTCAATAGCAGCAGTAATGTTTATATAGAGAATTTATTGCATGGAGTAGCTATCTACTCCTCAATTACTGTGTAATATAATGCACATTTGGTAATGGTGAGTCAATAACCATTTTAATTGTAACACCCTCCAGGTTAGTCAGATAGTTTTTGTTAGATAGAGGCTGAGTATCAGCCTAGGGATGAGTCAGCCTGAGAGTGAGGAAGTGAGGGTACCTCAGGACAGACTAGGAGGCTGTAACAGGTCAGGGTTTCTGGAGCCCTCCCAACTCTCCAGAAACTTGAGAGCTTTCTGGAGGTGGGGTGGAGGCTCAGATCTGCTTGAGGGACCCTGGCCAATCCCCTGGCAGGAAGCTAGGCATGGTGACCATGCAAATCTGAAGGGAGGGGGCCCTAAGGAGGGAAGCCTACCTACAAGCAGGTTGCTGGAAAAGAAGATCTCCACTGCCTCAACGTCTCCCAGAGAGGATAGCCTGTGTAGCAGGGAAGGAGCGAGTCCAGCGGAGGGCATTCAGATGCAAGACCCAAATAGCTTCTCACCTTGGACTTTTCTAAAATAACAGCTCTTGGGCGCCCTTGCTCAGGGATACCCTCAGGCAGCTGGGTGAAGAGAAGGAATCATCCGGGGTCTGAGGAGGTACACCTAATAGCCTTTGGTGCTCTAAAAGAAAAGACTGTTGCTAATCCGAATCTTTGTACGTAGTTGCTAAGGAGTTGTCCTCAAATTCTAGTTCCTCGGGCATCCCATATACACCTAGACCACATCAAAGCTCTTAACCCCTTAACAAAATCAGAAAACCAAGCTCAAGGACTGTTCTTTGACTCCAGTGTCCAAAGTGTGGAAAATGCATATTGCCTGGCCATGCAGAGCATAGGGGGGACCCAAATCAAATCCAGCGGCCCCAAACGGGTAGTGCTACATAATCCTTAATGTTTTTTTAAAACGATCTTTAAAGCAGAACTAGCCTGAGCTTTACAAGCATATCAAACTATTCAGGTCAATATTTCTAATTTTAAAGTAAACTCACCCATCCATTTATTTTTTTTAAAAATCGTTTTAAAAAACAGCCCCTTGCATTCCTATCTGAGACCATTATAAGAGCAGGTGATTCAGATAGCATTTACTTCCTATAATCTATCTGCTCTTGTAGGCAGGGGGGTGTGCTAGCTGAGAAAGCTCGTCCTCCCATATTCCAGATGCCAGTTTTGTGACATGGTGCATTATCCTGCTGGATGCTGCCATCAGAAGATGGGTACAATGTACTCCTAAAGGGATGGACATGGTCAGCATCCGTTGTGCTGTTTAACCGGTGCTCAGTTGGTACTAAGAGGCCCAAAGTGTGCCTAGAAAATATCCCCCACACCATTACACCACCAGCCTGAACCGTTAATACAAGGCAGGATGAATCCATGCTTGTTTGCACTAAATTCTAACCCTACCATCTGAATGTCACAGCTGAAATTGAGACTCATCAGACAAGGCAACGTTTTTCCAATCTTCTATTGTCCAATTTTGGTGAGCCTGTGTGCATTGTTTCTAGTGCAACCCGGTGTGGTCTTCTACTGCTTCAAGGTTTGATGTGCTCTGCGTTCAGAGATGGTATCTGCACACCTTGGTTGTAATGAGTGATTATTTGAGTTAATGTTGCCTTTCTAACATCTCAAAAACGTCTGCCCATTCTCCTCTGACCTCTGACATCAACAAGGCATTTTTGTCCACATAACTGCCGCTCACTGGATATTTTCTCTTTTTCTGACCATTCTCTGTAAATCCTAGAGATGACTGTGTATGAAAATCCTAATACATCAGCGTTTTTTAAATACTAAGACCAGCCCATCTGACACCAACAACCATGCCTTCTTCAAAGTCACTTAAATCCCCTTTATTCCCCATTCTGCTTGAACTTCAGCAAGTCATTTTCACCACATCTAGATGCCTAGATACATTGAGTTGCTGCCATGTGATTGGCTGATTAGCAATTTGTGTTACGAAGCAATTGAATAGGTGTACCTAATAAAGAGGCCAGTGAATGTATATACATATTACAAGTGTCCCAACCCAGAAGGTTGAATGTGTAGTTCACTCATGTATATTTACCTGCAAAGGTGAACCTGGCATACTTGTTCTGCATCTCAAGGCTTCTTAAACCAGAGGGTTGAATTGCTTTAACTCCCAATATTCATGTTCTTGGATACACCATAGTTATACATTGTTCTCCCATTTAGAACACTTCTTCCCAGTAAATGATACAGACAAATTCTGCCATTAAATAAAGATTGTTTTACTTGTAAACTTGAAATGTTAACAGGAACATATTACATCACTATTCAATACATTTTCCCCACACATGTACAATTGATTGTTTAATACTGTTAAGCTAGATTGGCTGTGCTGCTAGATCAATACACTGTCCCTAGCGGTGTGTGATTAGTTCAGAGGAAACTGTCATTGTATGTGGCTTTGCAAACACTGGTTGTGCTGAGCCCCTGGACAGCTCACTGCTATTTGAGAGAGCATAAGGTTCTCCCTGCAGCATTGGTGAGTTGTGGTGATGTAAGATCAGTGGGTGAAAGCAAATAGGGGTTATTTACTAAAATGGAGAATGCTAAATCTGGGCAACTCTGCAAAGAAACCAATCAGCTTCCAGATTTTATTGTCAAAGCTTACTTGAACAGGCTGAATTTAGAAGCTGATTGACTACTATGTACAGCTGCACCAGATTCTAAGTGTTCCGGTTTTAGATTGTAAGCTCTAATGAGCAGTTCCCTCTGAATCCTCCTGTATTTAATTGTATTGTAACTGTACTGTTTGCAGTCATGTTGTAAAGCGCTTTGCAAACTGTTGGCACTATATAAATCCTGTATAATAATAATTAGTAAATCTACCCCACTGTGTATCAAAGAACCATAAAAGAGTAATAGCATAAAATGACCATCAAGTCTGCCCCTTTTTTTCATTTTTTTTTTCTCTCCAACTTTATTGTCTGAGAACAGACTTATGTTTATCCCAAAATGTTTACATTCAAAAAGAAGCCTCCAACACACCCAAAAGTGTTGGAGATTATACAAAGCAAGAAGAGCAGATTGTTTAGGAATAATTGAACTTTTTGATTCAGGGCAGTAAAAGTAAGTGCTCCATAACACTTTTATATGATACAATCAGGGGGAATTCAAAATAACCCCAATAACAGTTTTCTGGTTCTAGTTCCCTTTAGGTAACCCATAGATGGGTCAATTTTTTTCATTCAAACAGCAGATTGAATTTAAAAACTGACCCGATTCTCTCATTCACATATTCAAGATGGATGAGGGAATCCTCCCCGCTGAGCTATTGTATTTTGACAGTGGGGAGACTTCCCCACCATCAGAATATTTCACACTAAGTGCAGTGCTTATCACAATAAACATGAATAATAATAATACATTGCAAAACATAAATAGTAATACAAATAGTAATATAGATTCGGTATCCAAAAAAATTTATACAGTCATGGCCGAAATTGTTGGCACCCTTGATATTTCTCCAGGAAATCATGTATTTCTCACGAAACGTATTGCATTAACACATGTTTTGCTATACACATGTTTATTCCCTTTGTGTGTATTGGGACAAAACAAAAAAAGGGAGGAAAGAAAGCAAATTCGACATAATGTCACACAAACCTCCAAAAATGGGCTGGACAAAAGTATTGGCACCCTTTCACAACTGCGGATAAATAAGAATGTTACAAGCATGTGATGCTCCTGTAAACTCACCTGGGGCAAGTAACAGGTGTGGGCAATATAGAAATCACACCTGAAAGCAGATAAAAAGGAGAGACGTTCACTTAACCTTTGCATTGTGTGTCTGTCTGTGCCACACTAAGCATGGACAACAGAAAGAGGAGACGAGAACTGTCTGAGGACCTGAGAACCAAAATTGTGGCAAAATATCAACAATCTCAAGGTTACAAGTCCATCTCCAGAGAACTAGATTTGCCTTTGTCCACAGTGCGCAACATTATCAAGAAGTTTGCAACCCATGGCACTGTAGCTAATCTCCCTGGTCGTGGACGGATGAGGAAAATTGATGAAAGATTGCAACGCAGAATAGTCCGGATGGTGGATAAGCAGCCCCAAACATGTTCCAAAGACATTCAAGCTGTCCTGCAGGCTCAGGGAGCATCAGTGTCAGCGCGAACTATCCGTCGACATTTAAATGAAATGAAACGCTATGGCAGGAGACCCAGGAGGACCCCACTGCTGACACAGAGACATAAAAAAGCAAGACTACAGTTTGCCAAAATGTACTTGAGTAAGCCAAAAGCCTTCTGGGAAAACGTCTTGTGGACAGATGAGACCAAGATAGAGCTTTTCGGTAAAGCACATCATTCTACTGTTTACCGAAAACGGAATGAGGCCTACAAAGAACAAAACACAGTACCTACGGTAAAATATGGTGGAGGTTCAATGATGTTTTGGGGTTGTTTTGCTGCCTCTGGCACTGGGTGCCTTGACTGTGTGCAAGGCATCATGAAATCTGAGGATTACCAAAGGATTTTGGGTCGCACTGTAGGGCCCAGTGTCAGAAAGCTGGGTTTGCGTCCAAGATCCTGGGTCTTCCAGCAGGACAATGACCCCAAACATACGTCAAAAAGCACTCAGAAATGGATGGCAAAGAAGCGCTGGAGAGTTCTGAAGTGGCCAGCAATGAGCCCAGATCTAAATCCCATTGAACACCTGTGGAGAGATCTTAAAATTGCTGTTGGGAAAAGGTGTCCTTCCAATAAGAGAGACCTGGAGCTGTTTGCAAAGGAAGAGTGGTCCAAAATTCCGGGTGAGAGGTGTCAGAAGCTTATTGATGGTTATAGGAAGCGACTGATTTCAGTTATGTTTTCCAAAGGGTGTGCAACCAAATATTAAGTTAAGGGTGCCAATACTTTTGTCCAGCCCATTTTTGGGGTTTTGTGTGACATTATGTCATATTTGCTTTTCTGCCTCTGTTTTATATTTGTTCCAATACATACAAAGGGAATAAACATGTGTATAGCAAAACATGTGTTAATGCAATACCTTTTTTGTGTGAAATACTTGATTTTCAGGAAAAATATCAAGGGTGCCAACAATTTCGGCCATGACTGTAAATAAAATACAACCCTGTGTGACACTCCAAAAAGTCCCACTTTCACCCTTGAAAGTCAAATTATAAATAAACCTTTTTGTTTCAGTAAAATGTGCAAAGTCCAAAATAGGTCCAAATAAATTATTCCTCCGTGTTCAACTTCAACATCCCCATGTGTCCAAACAAGTTGTATATCTCAAAAAAACAAAAAACTAAATAGTGTGTTACCTCAAAATAATCAATAGGTATATACTTCAATATAATCAATAGGTATTTTCACAAGGAGGTTTGCACATTTAGCCTCAAAGATGCCCATAAAATTAAAACAAAATATAAATAACATATACAACAAATTAATAATAATAAATGAAAAATGAATTAGATTGTAAGCTTTTGGGAGGAGGGCCCTCCTAACCCTTTTGTACTGAATTGTGTTGTTACTGTACTATATCTCTAAATATTTTAATGTGCTGCGCAAACTGATGGTGCTATATCAATTCTGTATTATATTAATAATGTTAACCGCTTCCTGTCTGCTCTATAGCAGATATAGAGGTTTTGCATTTCCGGGTAGGGGGCCCGCGCGAGCCCTACCCGCACCGCCTTTCGAGTCCATGGCTGTCAATCACGGGTCCCGCCCGGTGATTTCTCATCGGTGCCCAGTGATTTCCAATGATCTGCGACGGGGAGGAGAACTGTTTTGTTTACTAACAGTTCTCCTCCCTGTCAGCTAGAGCACACTGCATAGCACAGCCATCCAAAGCAGTGTGCTTACAGTGAAGCACACTGACACAGCCCCCTATGTAAAACACTCCCAGCACACAGTTAACCCTTTGATCACCGCTCATGTTGACCCCTTCTTGCCCAGTGCCATTAGCACAGTGTCAGTGCTTTTTTTTTTATCACTGATCACTATACTGGTGTCAGAATGCTCTCCGCAGTCCCGAAGTCCAGCTATAAGTTGCTAATCGTTGCCATTACTAGTAAAAATTAAAAAAAAAAATTCCAGTATCTATACCACCATTTGTAAACGCTATAACTTTCACGTAACCAGTTAATATACATGTATTGGGATTTTTTTTTAGCAAAGACATGTAGAGAATACATTTTGGCCTAAATTTATGATGAAATTAGATTGTTTTATTTTTTTTACTGGACATGTTTAATAGCAAAAAGTCTAAAATATTATTTTTTTCTCAAAATTGTCAGTCTGGTTTTTTTTTTATAGTGCAAAAAATAAAAACCGCACAGGTAATCAAATACCACCGAAAGATAGCTCAATTTGTGGGAAAAAAGGACATAAATTTAATTTAGGTGTAGTGTTACATGACCACGCACAAGAACAACACACTTTTCCCCATTATGCCCAGGCTTGATACGTCACACCCTTTTCCTTGCTTTTCTTTTCTTACCACCCCTTTTCCCAGTACTCCTTATCTGACATATTTCCCCATCCCACTTTTCCAACACTTCTCCAGTGTTCTTCATCTATTTCTCTCTTTTCTGATCCCCTGCTGCTCATATTTATCATCTTTGCCGTAACCCAAATGTTAATATGCTCTCAATACATTGTGGAATACACAAAACCTCTACATACTACCTATGTATCAAAAATAATTTATAATGTTTTACCTAATGTTTCATATTCTAGTGTGCTATTTACATTGAATATTTATATGTAACTTTGCAGTCCGTTTCTTGTGTAACACCTTGCTATTATGTAGTAGGATGCTAAAAGAGACACAAGGTGACAGTGTCCTGTAACTCAGTGGCGCGCACTCTGGTGAAAAGCTTTATAGATTTTGTAGACTGAACAGCAGAACTTTGTTAGAAGGTAGCGAACTAGGGGACTACGTTTCCCAGAGGAACTGGCATGTGGTCGAAGCCATGTAAAGGCAGATGCCCGAGAACAAAGGCAAAAAGTGAACTGGGTGAGAGCTGGAAGTAAGGTGTGAAGAGAAAGCTGTGAAGAATGCCGGAGGACTGGACCAGGCCGCAGAGTGGGAGAGCGCAGAACAAGGGAGCCATCTGCTGACATCGCCAAAGAATCTGGAGAACTATCCTGGGGGTCGAAGACCCGGAGGGCTGCTGTCACAAATGAACTCTGCAAGAAGAACTGCAGGACCGCTGGGGGCCCCATCTACAGAGAGATCACCAGTGACTGGGATGATGCCACAGGTGTGAGTGTGTCCCAATTTACAGCCAATTAAGTTGTCACTAACATTCTATTGATTCAACCACTCTCTATACCAGCAATGGGCAAACTACGGCCCGCCTGACCTTTTAATCCGGTCCGCGGAGCGTGATACTGTCAGGATGGCTCTCAGGATGTGTGTAGGCGGGGCAGCGTGACGAACGCGAGGGGAGCTAGGCTCCTCTCACAGTCTGCCCTGAAGACCGGTGTAGCATGAAAATCTGTCTCTTATGAGGATCTGTCCCCCTCGACGTATCTGCGCATGTGCCGGAGATCGCAGATCGGCTGCTAATGCCTGAAACTGGCACATGCGCAGATACGTCGAGGGGGACAGATCCTCATAGGAGACAGATTTTCATGCTACACCGGAACGGCGCGGGAATACAGCGAGAGGAACGCGCGGAGCAAAGGTAAGTGAATTGACACAGGGGGGACTTAATATGGGGGATGAATTAATATGGGGAATGAATTACTATAGGGGGGATGAATTACTATGGGGGATGAATTACTATATGGGGGATGAATTACTATGGGGGGATGAATTACTATATGGGGGATGAATTACTATATGGGGGATGAATTATTATATAGGGGATGAATTACTATGGGGGATGAATTACTATATGGGGGATGAATTACTATGGGGGATGAATTACTATGGGGGATGAATTACTATATGGGGGATGAATTACTATGGGGGATGAATTACTATATGGGGGATGAATTACTATGGGGGATGAATTACTATGGGGGATGAATTACTATATGGGGGATGAATTACTATATGGGGGATGAATTACTATGGGGGATGAATTACTATGCTTACTATGGGGGAATATTACTATACTTACTATGGATGACACATACACATCATTCATCTACTCTTGGTCCGGCCCCCGGGTCCAATATATGAACCCTGTCAGGGCTCCCGAGTGTGACCAGAGGTGTGTGACTGACGCAGGGAAACGCAGACTTCAGATATGTGATAAACAATATAATTTATTAACACTAACAATACAAACATAAACGCAGTGCAATACTAAAACATAATACAGTGCAAACAAACCAAACCAACCACCCACAGATAACAGTACATACAAGCAAGCGTCGTCAGGCAGGCCGGGTCAATATCAATAGGGCAGGTAGGTACAGGGGGAGCAAGCGGAGATTGGTCGGGGTCACAGGCCAGGTTCAGCAGGTAGCAAGCAGCGTAGTACAGAGGGTCAGGCAGAGGGATGGTCAGGGTCACAAGCCAGGGATCAGAACAGGTAGCAAGCAGCGTGGTACAGAGGGTCAGGCAGAGGGATGGTCAGGAGCGAGCCGGGATCAGAGCAGGAGAAGTCAGCAGCGGTTCAGATCAGGCAGGGTCAGCAAAGGAACAGAAACAGGATGCAGGACAGATACAGGGCCCAGGACAAACACAACACCAAGGCAGAGTCTGCAGGTCTGGCCATCCCTTAAATACACCAGTATAATCAGTTCCAGGTGTTAGCTGGCTGAAAGGTTGAGTCTCTGATTGCTGGGAGCACCCGCTGGCCAGCCCTGGTACTGCAGATCAAAAGGCAGGTGAGTCCCACCATTGCTGGCCAGTCCATTCCTGACAAACCCATTGCGGCCCTCAAGTCAAAAAGTTTGCCCACCCCTGCTCTATACAGTTACTGACATTGTTGACAAGTTACACAAGCTGAGTCCTAGTTCACCTGGCATATTAGCAAACACAACTTCAGCTTAATCCAGTCATTAGAGCCAACTGCAGTCTCTGCCTCTTTGGGCCAGGCTACACTTTCCTCTACAATTGGTCTACATCCATCAAGGGACACTTGTCATTATTGCCATCGGCTACTGTGGCTTAGAGAGGAATTAACCCTTTGCCAATAAGTGCATCTACCGACCCTTTAAGTCTCTTGCTTAAAACTTGCATCTCATTTTATGCTTTAAAGCAGTACTGCCCAAGGTAAATACCACTTAAAGAAATAGTGTCTGTGCTTGCCTAAATCCTTTTTGAGGGACTTCCACCTATTGCAACCAAGGAGATCTGGAGTGTTGTAGTGCCCCAACTGGGTCCCAACAAGCATGTAGATCTTTTACTGCAGTTAAAACTTAATTAAAGAGTTAAAAGTTAATTAAAGAGCTCTTTCTTCATCTCAGATTTGAACCTTGTCACCAGCTTCTGAGAGCCCAAAGTAAGCCAGCCTTATTCTTTAGTAGTTTTTCCTTTGCTCACTGGGGACAAAAACATCTCAGAGTTGAGGCCTTTGGTTAAATTCTCACTTGCAGGATGTCCAAAACTGCTTGAGATTTTAACTGTATGTGTTGACCTGTTATTATTTACCATAATTTTGTGCTGCTGTAATTATATTCAACTTTAATATACAGAAAGTATCAGCTCACTCTAACTTGTGTGTGAGTTCATTTTCTGGTAATATTGAGAGAGTTTACTCTGACCAAAAGTGTACGGTGGTGTCAGCAGGGATTGGGCTTTCAGAGTGTGGTCAAGAGTGACAGGGAGCCCGAAAACAACTCAGTGACCCTTAAGGGGGTAGTGCTACACTTGTTATATTGATTGTAACATTATCACTCATTCTATCATAAAAATTAGAAAAAATATTATTGAAAATACCAACATAACATTTAGTTGCCTCTGCATATCGGTGATATTTAGTACTTTGGGCATTGTGTTTGTAAGAGGATGCTTTTTTTAACAATATACTATGCGATTATACACTAATATTAAACAGGTTTATGACTACCAATACAACTCTGATTGGCTTTTACCTTCCACCGCTGCCCTGACAGTCATACAGTGTATGTTCAGCCAAAAACATTTTTTTTTCTTTTTTTAGTTATGTATAGAGTTAGAAAGCATTAGAAATATTTTTGCTACAAAGATTTCTCCTCACTTACAGTCACAGGAACAACAGTCAAACCATAGAGGAAGTGATGACAAATCTGCAACAGGGGTTAATTTACTAAAGGCAAATAGACTATGTGGTTTGCAAGTGCAGTTGTTCCAGAGTTTTGGAAATTAGGTGAAACGTCACTTTGCAAAAAATACCCAATCACATGCAAGTAAAATAAAAAAACAGTATCTTTGCTTGCACATGATTGGATGATGGAAGTCAGCAGAGCTTTAACTCATGTACTGAGCTCTGGAGCAACTGCATGTGCAGAATGTGCTTGCAAAGTGCATAGTCTATATGCCTTTAATAAATCAATCTCACAGACAGCAATAAAAAATTGACTGGGATTCTAGCCTTTTCTTCCTTTACTAGAAGCAAATTAATTTTCTGTTTGCTATGGCTAGCAGTAAAACATAAAATCCTTCCTCGCTTTTCAGATTCCACCTCTCACCTTATTTGCCTCTTTTAAAGTAGTTTACATATTAATTTTCTGTGTTGTTTCTCATGATTCTTTCTCCCCTTGTCCCTTCTTTCTTGTAGTGGGATCTGGTCTGTAGTCGTCACAGGATGAGACAACTGGCTCAGTCCATTTACATGTCGGGAGTTCTGGTTGGGTCCATTGTGTTTGGAGGTCTTGCAGATAAGTAAGATTTGGCCTGGTCATAATATGTTCCAGAGGGATTGATTGACTAAAACTGGAGAGTGCCAAATCTGGTGCAGCTCTGCATGGTAGCCTATCAGCTTTTAACTTTAGCTTGTTCAGTTAAGCTTTGACCAAAAAAAGCCTGAAAGCTGATTGGTTTCTATGCTGAGCTGCACCAGATTTTACACTCTCCAGTTTTAGTAAATCAACCCCCGTGTGTCTATCAAGGGCATAACTACATATCATGGAGAGCCCCAGCAACCTCAGTACTGTCATTGATCTTCACATAAAGTTATTTACATGTGAATGCTGACATGGGCTGCATACTTGAGTCATCTGTACATGGCAATAGGACAGAGCTTGTAAGCACAGGTGACAGCACTTCACACTGAGATATCAGACACAGCCTGGGACAAAGATTTCCAGGTACAAGGGAATGTAAACCAGTACATTTCAACAATGACTGGGCCCAGGGCAGCTGCTGCTCTTTTTGCCCCTTTTGCCCCACCTTAAAGATGGCCCTGGTCAGAACACTATTAGGGACAAGAGCTTTGGACAGATATTGCCAAGAGACTTTTAAAAATAATTTTACAGCTAACCACTATGTGCTCCTTAGCTACCTTGTATTTATTAGCATCTCAGATCTCAGGGCCTCAATGTAAATTCTAAGCCCCCCCACCCCCTTCCACTGCTACAGCAAGCAAGTCCAGAAAGAGGTGGTGTAAAAAAGAGTTTTAGTAGCAAAAATAATGTGTTATATAATGAAATAATTACTGCATAATTACTCTATAACTTTAAGACAAACTTCTTTCATCTTTGGGTTTTTTAGTTTTTGTAGCATTACAAACAGCTGTCAGAGATACCCTGGTATTTCTTTACACCCTGTGCAATTGTGTTAGGCATACAGGGTTAAAGTGGAACTTAACTGTATCTGAGCACCACAAACTGAAAATGTTATTTGATTAATTTTTATTATTCAGACTCATCCATGTCTCCATGCTTTAATTAGTTGACAAATCATTTAGCAAAAACACCTCCCTAGCATTTCTATCTGTGGCCATCTTGAGTAAGGGCAGATGATTCATGTAGCATTTACTTCCTGGAATTATCTGCCCTTAGCTCAGGCATGCAGAGAGAAGGGTGTGCTTAGCTGAGAAAGCCCCTCCTCCCCTCCCCCAGATGAAAGAAAAAACAATGCCCATGAAGACTCCTCGGATGTATGACATCATTTGTATAGGCCTGAAATCAGGAAGCAACTGAAGAAATGTAAAAAAAGTTTAAAACAAGTAAATATAATATATATTTTCCTCTGTTTTCTAATTGCTAGCATAATAAGGATTAAAAATAGTTAATGTTGATTGAAAGAGTTCAGTTTAATTTACTTTAATTTTAGTGCTGGACAGGATGACCAGAAGCTCTGAGGGCAATTTGTTTTAAAATTACAAATATGAAAAGGTTATAGGGTCAGTATTTCAATTGCCTAAAAACCCCTTTAATAGGGCCTCCTGACACCCCAGGCCCCATAACAACTGTGTACAAACTATGTCTATTGTTACATGAATGATGTTTAACCACTTCCATACTTTTACCCCTTCCTGCCCAGGCCAGTTTTCAGCTTTTAGTGCTGTCGCACTTTGAATGACAATTGCGCGGTCATGCAACATTGTACCCATATGAATTTTTTATCATTTTCTTCCCCCACAAATAGAGCTTTCCTTTGGTGGTAATTAATCGCCCCTGGGTTTTTTATTTTTTTCACTATAAACAAAAAAAGACAGAAAAATTTAAAAAAAAAATAAGGTTTTCTTTGTTTCTATTATAAAATTTTGCAAATAAGTAATTTTTCTTCATAAATTTAGGCAAAAATTAATACTGCTACATACGTTTGGTAAAAACCCCCAAATCAGTGTATATTATTTAGTCTGTGTGAAAGTTATAGAGTCTACAAGCTATGGCACCAATCATTCCAAATTGGTCACACCTAAAGCACTGATGGCCTATTTCATTTCTTGAGGCCCTAATATGCTAGGAAAGCACAAATAGCCCCCAAAAGACCCCTTTTTGAAAAATAGACAGTCCAAAGTATTTAGTAAAAGACATGGTGAGTTATTTAAAGTTGTCATTTTTTACAACAATACCACATTTGAGACTTTTTCACAGCCTAGCTAAAGAAAGATTATCTGTGGTTTTAGGAGAGCATTGGACCAGGAAGCAGGCAACAGCCACAGGAGTCGACCAGGCAGCAGGCAGGAATATGGTGGATAAACACGCCAGGGTCAGAACAGGCAGCAGGCTGGGATCCATGCAGAAGGAAGAAACATGGTCGATAAAAAGTCCTGGGTCAGTACAGGCAGCAGGCAGACATATGGTCAGCAGAGCCAAAGTATTGGTCCAGGCAGCAGGCAGGAACATGGTCTGAAAAAGTCTTGGGTCAGTACAGGTAGCAAAAGGAGATATGGTCAGCACACCAAAGTATTGGTCCAGGCAACAGGCTTGAACATGGTCCATAAAAAGTCCTAGGTCAGTACAGGCAGCAAGCATAGATATGATTAGCACAGCCAAAGTATTGGTCCAGGCAGCAGGCAGGAACATGGTCAGAAAAAGTCTTGGGCCAGTACAGGTAGCAAGAGGAAATATGGTCAGCACAGCCAAAGTATTGGTCCAGGCAACAGGCAAGAACATGGTCCATAAAAAGTCCTGGGTCAATGCAGAAAGAGATATGATCATCACAAAGGTCCAGGCAGCAGGCAGGAACATCAGGCTTAGGGCCTTGCTCAGGTAGGACCGGGGCACAGGGGTAGAGGCTTTGTCCCACCCAATCTTTTCGAAGCTTCCGAACAAACAGACCCTGTTCCAGAAATTACAAAACCCAGAGAAAACCAAAAACTGTTTTTTCTCTATTCTGAAGCCCCTCACATATGAGACCCCCTCATGAATTGATTATAATTGTGGATACACTCTGGATTTTGGTCGGGACCTTGTGTTCTATGAATTTCTACCATTATGTCATTATGGATAGTGGACAGGACATAAACATCTCTCCTATCCCTCCACTTCACGGCCAGCACTTCCTCTTTCCTAAGACTTGCAGATTCCCCTCTTTGTAGAATTGTGTTAACTAAATTTTGTGGGAAGCCCTTCCTGTTTGTGCGGGCAGTACCGCAGGCCATTGTTTTTTCAAGGTACAGGTGGCAGAAAAGGGGCAGGCTTGTATAATAATTGTCTAGGTAGATGTGATACCCCTTTTGGAAAAGTGGACAGGCCAGGTCCCAGACAATTTTTCCACTTGTGCCAATGTAGGTTGGGCACCCAGGGGGCTGAAGCTGGGAGTCTTTGCCTTCATACACGTGAAAGGCATGCACATATCCCGTGACACTTTCACACAGCTTGTTGAGCTTCAGTCCATACCTGGCCCTTTTACTAGGAATATATTGCTTGAATCCCAGCCGGCCAGTAAAGTGGACAAGAGATTCGTCCACACAGATATTTTGATCAGTGACATAAAGTTCAGAAAATATTCTAGAAAAAAAATTAATTAGGGGGCGAATTTTATACAGTTTGTTATAGCTTGGCTGATCTGGGGGAGGGCACTGGGAATTATCACTGAAATGCAGGAAGCGCATTTTCATGTCATAACGTGACCTGGACATCACAGATGAAAAGATGGGAATGTGATGGATGGGGTGGGTGGACCAATATGAATGTAATTCATTTTTTTTTGTAAGCCCCATGTTGACCGTAAGGCCCAAAAACAATTTAAGCTTCTCTACTGTTAGCCATCTCCACTCGAATGGACGGGCATAGCATGAATTGGGGTTGTCTGTGATATACTGTTGGACAAATAGGTTAGTTTGATTGACAGTTTATTGAAGGAAATTATCAGGGAAAAATAAATTTAAAAAATCAATAGGGGAAATATTTTCTGTGTTGGGCTGCGCGCCTGGTTGTGCAGTGAAAGGGTGGATTGTAGCTGATCCTGAGCTGGAAGACAACCACAGAGGGTTTGCCAGAGCGTCTGGGAGGTATGTTTGGGCCCTGACTCTTGGGGTCTGGCATGATATCCCAGTGCTGGTACTGGGCCTGTCATCCTGGGTCTAGCTCTGTTGGCATTTGCTGACTGACCATTTTGGTGTAATGGCATTGGTACGTTGGCGTTGCTCGTTGTTGCCCGCTGTTCAGAGTGTCTTACTCTTTTAGGAGGGACTGCTTCCTCTTCTGATTCGGTCACTGATCCACTGCTTTCTATTGGCTCGTAATTCAAATGAGAATCAGACAGTGAGAGCTCCCTGCTGCTCTCGTCCGTCATGCTGAGGATTTGGAAAGCCTCCTCACTAGAGTAATATTTTTTTGACATGTTGGCAGTATGTTAGGCAACTGTAATGGGTACACAACTGATGGGCTGCAGTGATGGTGGCTCTGTTATGGGTACTCTGATGACAGGCTGATGACAAGTACACTGACAGGCTGCACAGTTGTATGCATTGACAGATACACTGATAGGCATTGGACACCCTGGCTGCCGTTGTGCTACATGCTGGGTGTCAGGTGCGCTCCCATGACCTTAATGAGGGGTGGGCTCCCTCAGGTTCACCTGCCCTTGTTTCTATCCATTTAAATGCATGTGCCTCCATTGTGAGAACTCTCAAGATTTATAGAGTTAGGACCACAGATACTCAGGGTGCCGTGATGTGG
Source organism: Staurois parvus (assembly GCF_062004578.1). NCBI lineage: Eukaryota > Metazoa > Chordata > Amphibia > Anura > Ranidae > Staurois > Staurois parvus. The sequence goes on from NW_028318152.1 coordinate 2,803,665, forward strand.
CTCTGTGGCTTACGTATGTATTTGCAAATGTGTGCTAACTAAACCCTTGTTTTTAAACGCATGTTCTTAGACAGGTTAATTTGGTTTTTGATAGTTGGCTAACTGGCTGGCAGTTTGAACTGGCTTTCTTATCCCACTCTGCTGATAAGTTATACTTATCCATGTTCCTTGCCGACAATAGCCATTATTAGACTGGGGTAGGCTGGCAAGTTGAACTGGATAGTCCTATTTTTTTTACTTTGTGACGCCTTCCATGTTCACTGTTTAAAAAGCCAGTTAAAAGACCTGGGTAGGTGACCAGTTTTTTCTTTGTACACTGATAGGCTTCCCTTATGAATGTGCTGACAGGTACACTGATGGGCTGCTGGACAGGTACGCTGATGGGCTCTGCTGGACAGGTACGCTGATGGGCTCTGCTGGACAGGTACGCTGATGGGCTCTGCTGGACAGGTACGCTGATGGGCTCTGTGGACAGGTACCCTGATGGGCTCTGCTGACAGGCTGCACGACAGGTACACTGATGCACTGTACTAGCAGGTATTTGATGGGATGTGCTAGCAGGAATGTGATGGACTGTGCTAGCAGGAATGTGATGGGCTGTGCTAGCAGGAATGTGATGGGCTGCGCTAGCAGGTTTGCTGATGGGCTGTACTGACAGATACATTGATGGGCTGCACGACAGGTACACCAATGGGTTGTGCTGACAGGTATGTGATGGGCTGTGCTGACAGGTACACTGACAGACTGGTGACAGGTATGCTGTTGGGCTGGTGGCAGGTATCAGGAACGCTGATGGACTAGCGACAGGTACGCTGATGGACTGGCGACAGGTACGCTGATGGACTGGCGACAGGTTTGCTGATGGGCTGGCAACAGGTAGGTTGATAGGCTGGTGACAGGTAGGTTGATGGGCTGGCAAAAGGTACACTGATGGACTGGCGACAGGTACGCTGATGGGCTGGCGACAGGTAAGCTGATGGACTGGTGACAGGTACCAGGAAAGCTGATGGGCTGGCGACAAGTACACTGATGGGCTGGCGACAGGTAGGTTGATGGGCTGGCGACAGGTAGGTTGATGGGCAGCTGTGACAGGTAGGTTGATGGGCAGCTGTGACAGGTACACTGATGGGCAGCTGTGACAGGTACACTGATGGGCAGCTGGTGACAGGTACACTGATGGGCAGCTGGTGACAGGTACACTGATGGGAAGCTGTGACAGGCAATCAAGGCAGTGTGGAGGCAATCGGTAGTGTGGTGCACAATACTGATAGCTGTAACTCACTGTTCCCCTTCTTCTCCTCACACAGGATCCATGTGTGAGGAGAAGAAGTGGTAATAGCAAGTTACCGCTTTTTGTTTATAGTTGTGAGCGGCTGTGATAGGACACAGCCGATCGCAGGGTAAACAGACAATTTTATTGGCTGTTACCCTCATCAAGGATGCGCTGTGTCCATGGGACACAGCCGACGAGAGACCGGCACGCTGCGCACCGCCGGGGGCACGATCTGGGGGCGTGTCCAGAAGGACGCCATATGGTGTCCAACCGGATGGACGAGGTGTTTTGCCAGCTGCCTTTGTGCTATTGGCCAGGCGAGAACCGGTTAAAGGAGTTGTCCAGTCAATCTGTAAAAAAATAAAAGTCAGCACTACAAAAACTGGTGTCTTCCCCGCAGCCTGTTTCACCAGCCATCCTGTGTTCCCGGCGCCGGCATCTTCAGTGTGGACAACTGGCATGTGCAAGTAGTGCTGCACTTCCTGAATGGTCCTGTAGTCTTCTGGAACCTGTCAAGTGTCCCCAGAAGACTACGGGGGGGGCAACATCTGCTTCCGATCACCTAGGCAATCGCAGAGGAAGTAGGAATGAGTACCTGTCAATTTCAGGTACCCACTCCCCAAAGGTGCCAATCCTTAGCCTTTTGGGTGGAGCTCCACTTGAATATATATTTATATATAGATATAATTTAGAGGGTACTGCAAATGTAATGTTGATTTGTGACTAGTTCAGTTGAGATTAAAGTATACCTGTCAAGAGAGCTGTAAGGGCTGCTATTGCTGAACCACACACTTGATAAATATAAATGAGTGTCAGAAACTTGTTAGATATCCTTATCCATAGTCTATACATGTCCTGGGTCAGTAACTCAAAGTATGGAAGCCAGAACATCAGCATGACACTCAGGGGACCAACATTCTCAAGCTGATAGTTGAGGAACTGCAGCCTACATAATTCTTTATAATTTCTTTCACATGTAATTTTATTGTAATGACTCAAGTAATTTTTATCGGGATCTACATTACAGGGCCAAAGATCTATCTAGTCAGTTCTTCACAGTAGACATCTGTGCAATTTTGATCCACATATATTTGAAAATGTATACAATGTAACAAATACTGAAACCAGCGAATTTATACATATTCAAAACATTAAAAAAAAGTTTTGTCTCTAGCTCTACTAATTGACTAATCTTTTTATAACTCATGAACTATACATCGTGTGTAACCACTTGCCGACCGCAGATAGCCAAATGATGGCTACACTGGGGCCGGCCAGTTCTGGGAGGACGTCATATGATGCCCTCCCAGAAAGCGCTCTCCTGAGAACCCCCGGGGGCGCACTACCGGCGATCTCCGTGATCGCTGTGTCCTACGGACACAACTGATCACGTGATGTAGTAAAAGGCCAATCACAGCGGCCTTTTACCACGTGATCAGCTGTGTCCAAATGGAAATGCAATTGCCGGTACTCGGCTGCACTTTCCTCACGCTGTCAGGCCGTGAGGAAGGTACTGCTGACAACCGGCAGTTATCAGAGCAGGGAATCGACACCAATCATCATGGCACTGATGATCAGTGCCCTGATGATTGGTGCCCAGCAGTGCCACCCACCAGTTCCGCCCACCTGTGCCCAGCAGTGCGCTCACCTGTGCCCAGCAGTGCACCCACCTGTGCCTAGCAGTGCGCCCACCTGTGCTCAGCAGTGCAGCCACCTGTGCCCAGCAGTGCCACACACCTGTGCTCAAAAGTGCCACCTACCTGTGCCCAGCAGTGCCACCCACCTGTGCCCACCAGTGCACATCAGTGCAGCCCAACAGTGCTGCCAGTCAGTGCCACCAGTCAGTGCCCAGTGGTTGTGCCAGTCAGTGCCCAGAAGTTGCGCCAGTCAATGCCTAGCAGTGCCGCCAATCAGTGCCCAACAGTGATGCCAGTCAGTGCCACCTATCAGTGCTGTCTATCAGTGCCACCTATCAGTGCCGCCTATCCGTGACACCTCATTAGTGCTGCCTATCAGTGCCGCCTATTCGTGCCACCTCAATAGTGCTGCCTATCAGTGCCGCTTATTAGTGCCCATCAGTGCTGCCTCATCAATGCACATCAGTGAAGGAGAAAAATTACCTGTTTGAAAAATTTTATAATAGAAACAAAGAAACTTTTTTCTTTCAAATTTTTTGCATTTTTTGTTAATAGCGCAAAACATAAAGTGCCCAGCGGCGATTAAATACCACCAAAAGAAAGCTCTATTTGTGAGAAAAAAATGATAAAAATTTCATATGGGTACAATCTTGCATGACCACGCAATTGTCAATCAAAGTGCGACAGCGCTGAAAGCTGAAAATTGGCCTGGTAGGCAAGTGGTTATTACAATAAAATTACTGGTTTAATATAATACCTTTACACATTTAAATTAAATGCTAATAGTAGTTTTACTTGGTGTTCTGGAATTCAGAAAATATTTTCCTATCATAACAGGTTTGGTCGCAGACCTTTGCACATATGGTCAAACCTTCAGATGTTTGTGAGTGGAATATGTGCATCCTTTGCTCCCAATTACATCACATACTGTGTGTTGAGATTTCTGACTGGAGCATCTCTCTCTGGTATTGTTCTCAACTCATATTCTCTGAGTAAGTATCTCGTTTATCATAACATTACTGTATCAGTATGGGTGTCCAACAATCTTGGACACCTTTTAAATAAACTGGCACAACGTTTAAAATACGCTGTACCATTTACAAAAGGATGGTTTAATGCAAATGCCACATCTGTAGACCTTTTCTTTCACGCATCAAGCCTGGCCCATGCATTACCAATATTTATATTCCTAAGTCCTGGCTTCTTTCCACGACATGGGCTATAAAAAAATGGGCATCGAGCCTCCTTCTTTGAGGACAACTAAAGAGGTTACTACTGTCATCATCCTCAAGAAAGAAGGCTCAGTGGTCATTTTGTTCTACCCATGTCCTGGAAAGAATCCAGGATTCAGGGGTGACAAAAAAGACCTACCGGTATGGCATTTGCATTAAACAATATTGTTACTAGAGATGAGCGAAGTATTCAAAAATTCGATTCGGCTGATTCGGCGAATTCGAGGAATAAATTCGATTCGATGCGAATATATTCGCTGCGAATTTAACTTATAAAAAGGTGTTTCTAGGCTTCAGAGAGCCTTTATATTAGTGCAGAATACTGTACCTTTAATTTAAATGCCATTGGAGTCTGCTGGGGAAGAGAAATAATACTGTCAGTCAGTATGACATGCAGATGAGTGCCGTCGATCTTAGAATCACCGCACACTTCACTCATTTGGGCAGTCACGGGGCCAAAACCAGAGTGTGGAGCCACAGTGTGGCGGTGGAGGCAGCAGCAATGGGAGGCCATACAGCACCCTATGACAAAATGGAACCCACCAGCAGTGTGAGGAGACCTGAAAGTGGCACATGGCAGAGTGTGGCGATGGAGACAGCAGCAATGGGAGGCCGTAAAGGGACCCATGACACACTCTGGACCTGGCAGCAGCATGAGGAGGCGGTACAGGGGCCCATGACAGATTACGGGCCTGGCAGCAGCAATGGGAGGCCCGTAATCTGCCAGCACCCTATGACAAAATGGAACCCACCAACAGTGTAAGGAGACCTGAAAGTGGCACATGGCAGAGTGTGGCAATGAAGTCAGCAGCAATGGGAGGCCGTACAGGGACCCATGACACACTCTGGACCTGGCAGCAGCAAGAGGAGGCGGTACAGGGGCCCATGGCAGAGTGGCGAAGCGTAAGCAGCTTAAATTGAAGGCCATACAGAGGCCTATGTTAAAAATAATAACATGTTTGGGGCATGATTCATGGCGGATTTAGTCAGTTGTGTCAGGAACTGGTGGTTTGAAATCCAGACTAATCCACGCCTGATTCATTTTCACAAACGTGAGTCTCTCCACACTTTGGGTGGACAGTCGTGTCCTCCGCGGAGTTACAATACCTCCTGCCGCACTAAACACGCGCTCCGATGCCACGCTACTGGCCGGGCATGACAGCCTTTCAAGGGCAAATTCAGCTAGTTGGGGCCAAAGGTCAAGTTTCGTTGCCCAGTAGTCAAGGGGATTGTCTACCTCGGTTGGCAGGGTGCTGTCCAAGTAGGCCCAAGCCTGTTGTTTGAGGTCCTGCTCCAGGTCCACCTGATGCTGCTGCTGCTGCGACTGGTTAGTAGTTTCCTCACTGCGCTGGTGAAGAAAGCTACTCATCATCGACTGCAGACTGAAGCAGCCGCTGCTGGTGGAGCTGCCACTGCTCTTACCACCCCACCCCTCCCCTGCTGCCATGGCAGCGGAACGCGAGCGCACAGGGCCCACAGTGTCTGAGGATGGACGTTGGCGCAGAAAGGCAGAGACCAACTGACTACATAGGTGGTTTTTATAGTACGTTATTTTGGCCTCCCTCTCAGCAGGTGTGAAAAAGGCCTCCATTTTTGAACAGTAGCAAGGGTCCAACAAGGTGGACAGCCAAAAGTCATCCCTCTGTCTGATGGTTATTATTCGGCTGTCGCTACGCAAGCAAGCGAGCATGCTATGGGCCATTTGTGCCAAGGAATGCGAGGGACTCCCTGCCTCCATCTCCACAGCATACTGCCACGGTGCGTCTGGGTCCTCTGTCTCCTCCTCCTCTACCAGATGCTCCTGCTCCTCCACTCCTGTCCGCTGAGTGGAAAAACCACCCATTTCACTCAATAATTCCTGAGCACAAATGTCCTCCTCTACCTCCTCCTCTTCTTCCTGTCCTGCCCCCACAGGGGTCATGTGGCGTTGAGATCTGTGCGCCACGTCTACCGCACCCTGACCAGCCATTGTTAACAGCATTTGTTCCAGGACGTGCAACAGAGGAATGACGTCGTTCATCCCATAGTCCTGCCGACTCACGAATAGCGTGGCCTCCTCAAAGGGCCTGAGCAAGCGGCAGGTGTCACGCATGAGCTGCCAATGGCTGACATCGAAGTTACACAGGGGAGTACCTTTATCCGCTTGTAACATCAGGAAATCGGTGATGGCCTTTCGCTGTTCGTAAAGGCGGTCTAACATGTGTAGGGTTGAATTCCACCTTGTTGCAACGTCGCAGATCAGGCGATGCTGTGGAATTCCGTTCTGCCGCTGCAGCTTAAGGAGGGTGTGCTTTGCGGTGTAGGAATGGCTGAAATGCATGCAAAGTTTACGTGACGTTTTAAGGATGTCTTGCAGTGGGATGGTGGATTTTAGGAACCGCTTGACAACCAGATTGAACACGTGAGCCATGCATGGCGCATGGCACAACCTTCCTTGACGCAGAGCAGACACCATGTTCTTTCCGTTGTCGGTCAACATGGTTCCGATTTTGAGTTTGCGCGGAGACAGCCATCTGTCGATTTCTCTGTTCATTACACTCAGAAGTTCCTCCCCTGTGTGACTACGTTCGCCAAGGCATACCAGGTGCAGCACAGCGTGACACCGTTGCGCCCTGCACATGTGATATGCCGGTCGGGTAATGGGACTTGGCACGGGGGTGGCGGCTGAGGACACGGCGGAAGAAGAGGTGGTAGAGGCGGACATCTTTTGTGGACCAAGGACGTGCAAACGTGGAGGCAAAAGCGGCATGACCTGTCCAAGTTGCTGGTGCGGCTGTGCCGGCACCACGTTCACCCAGTGGACCGTAAATGACATGTACTGTCCCTGACCATAGTTACAGCTCCACACGTCGGCGCTGCCGTGCACTTTGGCAGAGACCGACATGCTCAAAGACTGGCCCACCATTTCTTCTACATGTGAATGCATGGCTGGCATTGCCTTTTTGGCGAAGAAATGACGGCTTGGCACTCTCCACCGCGGCGCGGCACAAGCCATCATTTCTCGGAAAGGTGCTGAGTCCACCACTTGGAAAGGGAGGGACTGCAGCACCAGCAACTTGGACAGGAGGACGTTCAGCTTTTGCACCGTCGGGTGCGTGCTCTCAAACTGTTGTCTCTTGGAAACGGATTCCAAGAAAGACTGCTGACGGAATCCGTGAAGAGGAGTAGCAGGAGAAGGAGCATCTGAACGAGCGGAAGATGCCAACGAGCGACAACTCCCCTCAGCAGAGGTGTTGGAGCCTTGACTGGCTGATAGAGGGCGATTGACGTCGGGTGACGGAGCAAGTAACGGAGCGGGTGATGGAGCGGGGGCTGGGGCAGGCAGAACCGCCGTATCTTTATCACGGTTTTCCCAGGCCACCAAATGGCGACGCTGCATATGCTGACGCAACGCTGTAGTCCCAACATGGGCCCCCTGGCCACGCTTGACTTTCTGGCCACATAGTCGACATACGGCTACGTTTACTTCCTCGGGCGGCTTGACGAAAAATTGCCACACCGCCGAGTAGGAAACTTTGCCCCCGATACTCCTCACTGGCTGACTGCTACTTCCTCCGTGCACACCGGCACCACTACTGGCCGTGGTGGTAGGCTGCAGTGGAGCTGGTGCTCTACTCCGTGGCCGTTTGCCTCCACTGACACTGCTGCGACCCTGCTGCCTCCTGGGCAACCCACCGACTGCTTTGCTCGCTGCCAAGCTGCCACCCTCTTCTCCTGATGCTGCGGAAGCAATAGCCTGATGACGACGAGGCTGCCAAGTGCGATCAGCCTCATCATCATCAATTAGGGTCTCCGCCTCACTACTAGCCCCCTCGGCTGCGTGTGGGTCAGGAGACAGACCTGTCTCTAGACCGGCTACCGAGCCACTCTCTTCGCCAGTACTTCTTCGCCTGGCTGCTGAAGAGGCGGATGTCTCCCCCCGTTCCTGACCGCCCTCTGTTAGCTCTTCCTCACTGTACAGTGGGGCTGAGCCCACAGCATGCGATACTTCGCTTGGTGAGGGAACACCAAAGGACAGGGGCAGGTAGAGGACACGTGATTTCAGTGGGCTTGCTCCCGGGCCATGCCAAATAACGGTTGTGTCTGACGTACCCACCGACCGTTGGCTGTAGGTGTCAGAGGGGACCTGGGAAGAGGAAGACGACCGAGCCAACCAATCGATGATGGCAGGGTTGTCGGTGGAGACACGACCACTGGATGACACCGGGAGCACTGGCCTCTGGCTGCAACTAGTGCTGCCTCCACCCCTTCCTCTGCTGCCACGTCTGCTCGCTCCTAAAACATTGCCTCCTCTGCCACTCCTCTGCGTGTTGTCTGACATACTCTTTAATTAAACGATTCTGTGTCCCTGAGTAACAATTCTGTGTCCCTGAGTAACAATTCTGTGTCTGTCCCTGAGTAACAATTCTGTGTCCCTGAGTAACAATTCTGTGTCCCTCAGTAACAATTCTGTGTCCCTCAGTAACAATTCTGTGTCTGTCCCTGAGTAACAATTCTGTGTCCCTGAGTAACAATTCTGTGTCCCTCAGTAACAATTCTGTGTCTCTCAGTAACAATTCTGTGTCCCTCAGTAACAATTCTGTGTCTGTCCCTGAGTAACAATTCTGTGTCTGTCCCTGAGTAACAATTCTGTGTCCCTCAGTAACAATTCTGTGTCCCTCAGTAACAATTCTGTGTCTGTCCCTGAGTAACAATTCTGTGTCTGTCCCTGAGTAACAATTCTGTGTCCCTGAGTAACAATTCTGTGTCTGTCCCTGAGTAACAATTCTGTGTCCCTGAGTAACAATTCTGTGTCCCTCAGTAACAATTCAGTGTCCCTCAGTAACAATTCTGTGTCCCTGAGTAACAATTCTGTGTCGCTGAGTAACAATTCTGTGTCCCTCAGTAACAATTCTGTGTCCCTCAGTAACAATTCTGTGTCCCTCAGTAACAATTCTGTGTCCCTCAGGAACAATTCTGTGTCTGTCCCTGAGTAACAATTCTGTGTCCCTGAGTAACAATTATGTGTCCCTGAGTAACAATTCTGTGTCCCTGAGTAACAATTCTGTGTCCCTCAGTAACAATTCTGTGTCCCTCAGTAACAATTCTGTGTCTGTCCCTGAGTAACAATTCTGTGTCTGTCCCTGAGTAACAATTCTGTGTCCCTCAGTAACAATTCTGTGTCTGTCCCTGAGTAACAATTCTGTGTCCCTGAGTAACAATTCTGTGTCCCTGAGTAACAATTCTGTGTCCCTCAGTAACAATTCTGTGTCCCTCAGTAACAATTCTGTGTCTGTCCCTGAGTAACAATTCTGTGTCTGTCCCTGAGTAACAATTCTGTGTCTGTCCCTGAGTAACAATTCTGTGTCCCTGAGTAACAATTCTGTGTCCCTCAGTAACAATTCTGTGTCCCTCAGTAACAATTCTGTTTCCCTCAGTAACAATTCTGTGTCTGTCCCTGAGTAACAATTCTGTGTCCCTGAGTAACAATTCTGTGTCCCTCAGTAACAATTCTGTGTCCCTCAGTAACAATTCTGTGTCTGTCCCTGAGTAACAATTCTGTGTCCCTGAGTAACAATTCTGTGTCCCTCAGTAACAATTCTGTGTCCCTCAGTAACAATTCTGTGTCTGTCCCTGAGTAACAATTCTGTGTCCCTAAGTAACAATTCTGTGTCCCTAAGTAACAATTCTGTGTCCCTAAGTAACGGTTCTGTGGCCCTAAGTAACGGTTCTGTGGTCCTAAGTAACGGTTCTGTGGCCCTAAGTAACGGTTCTGTGGCCCTAAGTAACAATTCTGTGTCCCTAAGTAACAATTCTGTGTCCCTAAGTAACGGTTCTGTGTCCCTAAGTAACGGTTCTGTGGCCCTAAGTAACGGTTCTGTGGCCCTAAGTAACGTTTCTGTGTCCCTAAGTAACGGTTCTGTGTCCCTAAGTAACGGTTCTGTGGCCCTAAGTAACGGTTCTGTGTCCCTAAGTAACGTTTCTGTGGCCCTAAGTAACGGTTCTGTGGCCCTAAGTAACGATTCTGTGTCCCTAAGTAACGGTTCTGTGTCCCTAAGTAACGATTCTGTGGCCCTAAGTAACGGTTCTGTGTCCCTAAGTAACGTTTCTGTGGCCCTAAGTAACGGTTCTGTGTCCCTAAGTAACGGTTCTGTGTCCCTAAGTAACGATTCTGTGTCCCTAAGTAACGATTCTGTGGCCCTAACTCTCTCCCTGAATACAGACAGCTCTGCCTCTCTTGAATGACTGGAGGCTAATGCAGAATTCTAAAATGGCCGCAATTTATAGCTGGACCATTACACAGTGCTGGCTGGCTGGCTGCTGATTGGCTAATGCGATCACATGTCATGAATGAATGCATAATGGGTCAGCGCGCCTTGTCTGTGCACCTTCCCAGAGATCCCCGCTCCGTCGCCGCACATGTCGCCGCCATTTTAGGAAAAATTTCCTAATATTCGAAACGAATTCCACTTCGCCAAGTTCGATTCGCTCATCTCTAATTGTTACAAACAGTCCAGTGTATTTTAAACTAGTGAGGCCTCTTGTCTGCATTGACTAGTTTATGTAAAAGGTGAACTTAGCCTTAAAAGCTAAAGTCTGTGCTGGAGAAAAAGTTACCCCTGTAGCGGGTTCTCCTATGCACTGCATGGGTTAACTGCTTGTTTTGTCTAGGGGGATTAGAATAAGGTGAAATGCTTACCTTATTCCTCTCAACACTAGACTTCCTCCATGCTGCCCGACCAGTCCCCTAAAATAGGTTCTCTTTGCTGCTCGACCAGTTGTAGCTCTCTGACATCATCACATACAATGTAGGCCCAGAGGTCCTGAATTATACATGAGGACACCAAGGCCCACCCACATCCCAGGAGCACTGGACAGCACAGGCTGCTGAGGAGCAAGGAATAAGGTGATAGAAATAATTATAATGTACTGTATTTTACTAATGAGGAAATTACATTACTAAGTGCCTAAATACTAATGTAAGGTTCTTTAAATAATAACAGGTTCACTTGGCAGAATGACTTTGCAGAAAGATGTAATTAGAATGCCTTGAAATGCCTTGTTGTGGAACTTGGATACAGTTAGTCTCCTTGAGTTACACTGAGGTATTTGGAAGTCTAGTTTGGTAAAGTTAACAAGTTGTTCCAAGACAGCAGAAATGAATGTTTCTTGTAATTATTGTGGGATGCTAAGACAAATTCTTAGGTGTATAATTTATCATGTAAAATATTTCTGTTGGTGAGAACTAGAGATGAGCGAATCGAAGTAGGCGAAGTGGAATTCGAGTCGAATATTGGAAAATTTTCGATTCGCGCCGAATCCGAAAAATAGCCTACTTCGGACGCGCGAATCAAAATTTTTCCTAAAATGGCGGCGGACATGTGCGGCGACGGAGCGGGGATGTCTGGGAAGGCGCGCAGACAAGGCGCGCTGACCCATAATGCATTCCTTAATGACATGTGATCGCATTAGCCAATCAGCAGCCAGGCAGCCAGCACTGTGTAATGGTCGAGCTATAAATAGCGGCCATTTTAGAATTCTTCATTTGCCTCCAGTCATTCAAGAGAGGCAGACCGCTCTGTATTAGGGACAGAGTTAGGGCCACAGAAACGTTACTTGGGAACAGAGAAACGTTACTTAGGGACAGAGAAGCATTACTCAGGGACACAGAATTGTTAATGAGGGCCACAGAATCGTTACTTAGGGCCACAGAAACGTTAGTTAGGGCCACAGAATTGTTACTCAGGGACAGACACAGAATTGTTACTGAGGGCCACAGAACTGTTACTTAGGGCCACAGAAACGTTATTAGGGCCACAGAATTGTTACTCAGGGACAGACAGAATTGTTACTGAGTGCCAGAGAATTGTTACTTAGGGCCACAGAAACGTTAGTTAGGGCCACAGAATTGTTACTCAGGGACAGACACAGAATTGTTACTGAGGGCCACAGAACTGTTACTTAGGGCCACAGAAACGTTATTAGGGCCACAGAATTGTTACTCAGGGACAGACAGAATTGTTACTGAGTGCCAGAGAATTGTTACTTAGGGCCACAGAAACGTTAGTTAGGGCCACAGAATTGTTACTCAGGGACAGACACAGAATTGTTACTGAGGGCCACAGAACTGTTACTGAGGGCCACAGAAATGTTAGTTAGGGCCACAGAATTGTTACTCAGGGACAGACACAGAATTGTTACTGAGGGCCACAGAACTGTTACTTAGGGCCACAGAAACGTTAGTTAGGGCCACAGAATTGTTACTCAGGGACAGACACAGAATTGTTACTGAGGGCCACAGAATTGTTACTTAGGGCCACAGAATTGTTACTCAGGGACAGACAGAATTGTTACTGAGTGCCAGAGAATTGTTACTTAGGGCCATTGAAACATTACTCAGGGACACAGAATTGTTACTGAGGGCCACAGAACTGTTACTTAGGGCCACAGAAACGTTAGTTAGGGCCACAGAATTGTTACTCAGGGACAGACACAGAATTGTTACTGAGGGCCACAGAATTGTTACTTAGGGCCACAGAAACGTTACTCAGGGACACAGAATTGTTACTGAGGGCCACAGAACCGTTACTTAGGGCCACAGAATTGTTACTCAGGGACAGACACAGAATTGTTACTCAGGGACACAGAATTGTTACTCAGGGACACAGAATTGTTACTGAGGGCCACAGAACCATTACTTAGGGCCACAGAATTGTTACTCAGGGACACAGAATTGTTACTGAGGGCCACAGAACCGTTACTTAGGGCCACAGAATTGTTACTCAGGGACACAGAATTGTTACTGAGGGCCACAGAACCGTTACTTAGGGCCACAGAATTGTTACTCAGGGACACAGAATTGTTACTGAGGGCCACAGAACCGTTACTTAGGGCCACAGAATTGTTACTCAGGGACAGACACAGAATTGTTACTGAGGGACACAGAATTGTTACTGAGGGCCACAGAAACGTTAATCAGGGACACAGAATTGTTACTGAGGGCCACAGAATTGTTACTTAGGGCCACAGAATTGTTACTCAGGGACAAACAGAATTGTTACTGAGTGCCAGAGAATTGTTACTTAGGGCCACAGAAATGTTACTCAGGGACACAGAATTGTTACTGAGGGCCACAGAACTGTTACTTAGGGCCACAGAAACGTTAGTTAGGGCCACAGAATTGTTACTCAGGGACAGACACAGAATTGTTACTGAGGGCCACAGAATTGTTACTTAGGGCCACAGAAACGTTACTCATGGACACAGAATTGTTACTGAGGGCCACAGAACTGTTACTTAGGGCCACAGAATTGTTACTCAGGGACACAGAATTGTTACTGAGGGCCACAGAACTGTTACTTAGGGCCACAGAAAGGTTACTCAGGGACACAGAATTGTTACTGAGGGCCACAGAACTGTTACTTAGGGCCACAGAATTGTTACTCGGACAGACACAGAATTGTTACTCAGGGACACAGAATTGTTACTGAGGGCCACAGAACCGTTACTTAGGGCCACATAAACGTTAATCAGGGACACAGAATTGTTACTGAGGGCCACAGAACCGTTACTTAGGGCCACATAATTGTTACTCAGGGACAGACACAGAATTGTTACTGAGGGACACAGAATTGTTACTGAGGGCCACAGAACCGTTACTTAGGGCCACAGAATTGTTACTCAGGGACAGACACAGAATTGTTACTCAGGGACACAGAATTGTTACTCAGGGACACAGAATCGTTGAATTAAAGAGTATGTCAGACAACATGCAGAGGAGTGGCAGAGGAGGCAATGTTTTAGGAGCGAGCAGACGTGGCAGCAGAGGAAGGGGTCGAGGCAGCACTATTCGCAGCCAGAGGCCAGTGCTCCCGGTGTCATCCAGCGGTCGTGTCTCCACCGACAACCCTGCCGTCGTCGATTGGTTGGCTCGGTCGTCTTCCTCTTCCCAGGTCACCTCTGACACCTACAGCCAACGGTCGGTGGGTACGTCAGACACAACCGTTAGTTGGCATGGCCCGGGACCAAGCCCACTGAAATCACGTGTCCTCTACCTGCCCTTGTCCTTTGGTGTTCCCTCACCAAGCGAAGTATCGCATGCTGTGGGCTCAGCCCCACTGTACAGTGAGGAAGAGCTAACAGAGGGCGGTCAGGAACGGGGGGAGACATCCGCCTTTTCAGCAGCCAGGCGAAGAAGTAGTGGTGAGGAGAGTGGCTCGGTAGCCGGTCTAGAGACAGGTCTGTCTCCTGACCCAGACGCAGCCGAGGGGGCTAGTAGTGAGGCGGAGACCCTACTTGATGATGAGGAGGCTGATCGCACTTGGCAGCCTCGTCGTCATCAGGCAATTTCTTCCGCATCATCAGGAGAAGAGGGTGGCAGTTTGGCAGCGAGCAAAACAGTCGGTGGGTTGCCCAGGAGACAGCAGCAGGGTCGCAGCAGTGTCAGTGGAGCCAAACGGCCACGGAGTAGAGCACCAGCTCCACTGCAGCCTACCACCACGGCCAGTAGTGGTGTGCACGGAGGAAGCAGCAGTCAGCCAGTGAGGAGTATCGGGGGCAAAGTTTCCTACTCGGCGGTGTGGCAATTTTTTGTCAAGCCGCCCGAGGAAGTAAACGTAGCCGTATGTCGACTATGTGGCCAGAAAGTCAAGCGTGGCCAGGGGGCCCATGTTGGGACTACAGCGTTGCGGCAGCATATGCAGCGTCGCCATTTGGTGGCCTGGGAAAACCGTGATAAAGATACGGCGCTTCTGCCCGCCCCAGCCCCCGCTCCATCACCCGCTCCGTTACTTGCTCCGTCACCTGACGTCAATCGCCCTCCATCAGCCAGTCAAGGCTCCAACACCTCTGCTGAGGGGAGTTGTCGCTCGTTGGCATCTTCCACTCGTTCAGATGCTCCTTCTCCTGCTACTCCTCTTCACGGATTCAGTCAGCAGTCTTTCTTGGAATCCGTTTCCAAGAGACAACAGTTTGCGAGCACGCACCCGACGGTGCAAAAGCTGAACGTCCTCCTGTCCAAGTTGCTGGTGCTGCAGTCCCTCCCTTTCCAAGTGGTGGACTCAGCACCTTTCCGAGAAATGATGGCTTGTGCCGCGCCGCGGTGGAGAGTGCCAAGCCGTCATTTCTTCGCCAAAAAGGCAGTGCCAGCCCTGCATTCACATGTAGAAGAGATGGTGGGCCAGTCTTTGAGCATGTCGGTCTCTGCCAAAGTGCACGGCAGCGCCGACGTGTGGAGCTGTAACTACGGTCAGGGACAGTACATGTCATTTACGGCCCACTGGGTGAACGTGGTGCCGTCACAGCCGCACCAGCAACTTGGACAGGTCACGCCGCTTTTGCCTCCACGTTTGCATGTCCTTGGTCCGGCAAAGATGTCCGCATCTACCACCTCTTCTTCCGCCGTGTCCTCAGCCGCCACCCCCGTGCCAAGTCCCATTACCCGACCGGCATATCACATGTGCAGGGCGCAACGGTGTCACGCTGTGCTGCACCTGGTATGCCTTGGCGAACGTAGTCACACAGGGGAGGAACTTCTCAGTGTAATGAACAGAGAAATCGACAGATGGCTGTCTCCGCGCAAACTCAAAATCGGAACCATGTTGACCGACAACGGAAAGAACATGTTGTCTGCTCTGCGTCAAGGAAGGTTGTGCCATGCGCCATGCATGGCTCACGTGTTCAATCTGGTTGTCAAGCGGTTCCTAAAATCCACCATCCCACTGCAAGACATCCTTAAAATGTCACGTAAACTTTGCATGCATTTCAGCCATTCCTACACCGCAAAGCACACCCTCCTTGAGCTGCAGCGGCAGAACGGAATTGCACAGCATCGCCTGATCTGCGACGTTGCAACAAGGTGGAATTCAACCCTACACATGTTAGACCGCCTTTACGAACAGCGAAAGGCCATCACCGATTTCCTGATGTTACAAGCGGATAAAGGTACTCCCCTGTGTAACTTCGATGTCAGCCATTGGCAGCTCATGCGTGACACCTGCCGCTTGCTCAGGCCCTTTGAGGAGGCCACGCTATTCGTGAGTCGGCAGGACTATGGGATGAACGACGTCATTCCTCTGTTGCACGTCCTGGAACAAATGCTGTTAACAATGGCTGGTCAGGGTGCGGTAGACGTGGCGCACAGATCTCAACGCCACATGACCCCTGTGGGGGCAGGACAGGAAGAAGAGGAGGAGGTAGAGGAGGACATTTGTGCTCAGGAATTATTGAGTGAAATGGGTGGTTTTTCCACTCAGCGGACAGGAGTGGAGGAGCAGGAGCATCTGGTAGAGGAGGAGGAGACAGAGGACCCAGACACACCGTGGCAGTATGCTGTGGAGATGGAGGCAGGGAGTCCCTCGCATTCCTTGGCACAAATGGCCCATAGCATGCTCGGTTGCTTGCGTAGCGACAGCCGAATAATAACCATCAGTCAGAGGGATGACTTTTGGCTGTCCACCTTGTTGGACCCTCGCTACCGTTCAAAAATGGTGGCCTTTTTCACACCTGCTGAGAGGGAGGCCAAAATAACGTACTATAAAAACCACCTATGTAGTCAGTTGGTCTCTGCCTTTGTGCGCCAACGTCCATCCTCAGACACTGTGGGCCCTGTGCGCTCGCGTTCCGCTGCCATGGCAGCAGGGGAGGGGTGGGGTGGTAGGAGCAGTGGCAGCTCCACCAGCAGCGGCTGCCTCAGTCTGCAGTCGATGATGAGTAGCTTTCTTCACCAGCGCAGTGAGGAAACTACTAACCAGCCGCAGCAGCAGCAGCAGCAGCATCAGGTGGACCTGGAGCTGGACCTCAAACAACAGGCTTGGGCCTACTTGGACAGCACCCTGCCAACCGAGGTAGACTACTTGACTACTGGGCAACGAAACTTGACCTTTGGCCCCAACTAGCTGAATTTGCCCTTGAAAGGCTGTCATGCCCGGCCAGTAGCGTGGCATCGGAGCACGTGTTTAGTGCGGCAGGAGGTATTGTAACTCCGCGGAGGACACGACTGTCCACCCAAAGTGTGGAGAGACTCACGTTTGTGAAAATGAATCAGGCGTGGATTAGTCTGGATTTCAAACCACCAGTTCCTGACACAACTGACTAAATCCGCCATGAATCATGCCTCAAACATGTGCCACTTTCAGGTCTCCTCACACACTGCTGGTGTGTTCCATTTTTTGTCATAGGGTGCTGGCAGATTACGGGCCTCCCATAGCTGCTGCCAGGCCCCTAATCTGCCATGGGCCCCTATATACCGCCTCCTCATGCTACTGCCAAGTCCAGAGTCTGTGATGGGTCCCTGTACGGCCTCCCATTGCTGCTGTCTCCATAGCCACACTCTGCCATGTGCCACTTTCAGGTCTCCTCACACACTGCTGGTGTGTTCAATTTTTTGACATAGGGTGCTGGCAGATTACGGGCCTCCCGTAGCTGCTGCCAGGCCCCTAATCTGCCATGGGCCCCTATATACCGCCTCCTCATGCTGCTGCCAAGTCCAGAGTCTGTCATGGGTCCCTGTACGGCCTCCCATTGCTGCTGTCTCCATCGCCACACTCTGCCATGTGCCACTTTCAGGTCTCCTCACACTGCTGGTGTGTTGAATTTTTTGACATAGGGTGCTGGCAGATTACGGGCCTCCTATAGCTGCTGCCAGGCCCCTAATCTGCCATAGGCCCCTATATACCGCCTCCTCATGCTGCTGCCAAGTCCAGAGTCTGTCATGGGTCCCTGTACGGCCTCCCATTGCTGCTGTCTCCATCGCCACACTCTGCCATGTGCCACTGTAAGGGACCGCCCGGCGGTACTACTAGCACTCCACTGAATAGGCGTCCCCAGCGCACGGAGTCTAAGTCCCAGGGTGCTTGTTCACCAGGGCCCCTGATGGTGGGGATGGACTTGGAACTCCCTGAGACCAGGTCGTGACTACTGGGTGCGCCCGTCAGTGGTAGTAGTATGCGCAAGGGGCTCCCACGGGGAAGAGTCTGATGTGAGGAGGTCAGAAGACCCCGCTGCAAGGGATGGATGGATGGATGAGCAAGGTCAGACGGGCCGGGTCGGTAACAGAGAGGACGGCAAGGTACAAGGCAGCGGGCATAGAATGGTCAGGTCACACGCCAGGTCAGCAACAGCAGGTCAAATCCAATAGGGGGCATTCAGGAGAGAGGTCAGGCAAAGCAAGGGTCAGAGCAGGAGAAAGCAGCAAGGTCAGGTACAATCCGGGTCAAAACTTACAAGGGGCACAGGATCACAGGTTCACAGGATGCAGGGAAGACCAGAAGGCACTGAATGACAGCTCAGGGCCATTTAAATATCCCGCCCTGCGCTGCCATTGGTGCCCAGCGGGCGGCCGCGGCTTCTACTGCGCATGCGCGAACTCGAACGCCGCGGCCGGCCCGGACCTAGTGCCCGTGTCCCTGCACAGGGCGGTGCACTGCGCCTGCGCCGGGACCATCGCGGCAGGGATCGAGGAGATCCCTGACATTGCCCCCCCCCTACGGGCAGCCTCCGGATGCCCACCCGATCTCTCCACCACGGGTGATCGCGAAAGAACCTCCGGACAAGTCTGGGTGCATGGACATTACGGGCTGGTTCCCAAGAATTGTCCTCAGGGCCATAGCCCTTCCATTTGATAAGGAATTGGGTCTGGCCTCCCCTCCTCCGACACTTCAGGATCGTTTCAACCTCAAACTCTTCTTCTCCTTCGACCGTTACCGCTTCCGGGGGTCTAGATTCCCGGTCAGGGAAGGCATCTGGGACCACTGGCTTCAGCAGGGACACATGGAAGACCGGGTGGATCTTGAGCGTGTCAGGGAGGGCGAGTTCGTAGGCCACTTCGTTAACCATCCGTTTAATGCAGAAGGGGCCTATAAATTTGGGCCCCAATTTCTTTGACGGGCAAAGCATCTTTAAATTGGACGTCGCCAGCCAAACCTTCTCCCCAGGCCGCAATACCAGATCTCCCCTCCGTTTCCTGTTGGATGCTTTCCTGTAGTCTTCCTGGGCCCGACTGATGGCCACTTGAAGCTTCTTATTGTTCGCAGCGAAGAACGTTACCACATCTTGTGTTGCTGGTACTGGGCATTCCGACACCAAATCCAGGAGGAAGACTGGGTGAAAGCCATAGTTGGCAAAGAACGGGGACTGCCCTGTTGCTGAGTGGCGGGCGTTGTTATACGCAAATTCCGCTAGAGGTAGAAGTGGCAGCCAGTCATCTTGAGTAAACGAGGTATAGCATCTCAAGTATTGCTCCAAGGTCTGATTGGTCCTTTCGGTTTGACCGTTAGTTTGAGGGTGGAACGCAGAGGAGAGAGATAATTGGATGTCCAGGGCCTTGCACAGTGCTCTCCAGAATCTGGACGTGAACTGGACCCCTCGGTCCGAGACAATGTCTTCGGGGACCCCATGCAACCTGACTACCTCACGAATGAAGACTCGCGCGGTCTCGGCCGCCGAGGGGGTTTTCTTCAACGGGATGAAGTGGGCCATCTTGGACAAGCGGTCCACGACTACCAGGATTGCCGTGTGGTCTCGGGATGGCGGAAGCTCGACTATAAAGTCTAATGAGATCTTTTGCCAAGGCCGTTCAGGAATAGGTAAGGGTCGCAGCAGACCCCAAACCTTGTTTCTTGATGGCTTGTTCTTCTGGCAGGTGACACAGGACCTTACATAGCCCTTACAATCCTTAGCCATGTCTGGCCACCAGAATGAGCGTCGGAGAAGTTCCAGGGTCTTTTCTGGGCCAAAGTGCCCCGCCATCGGGTGGTCGTGGCAATGCCCCAAGACCAGGGTTCGGGCTTCGTCCGGCACCACAATTCGATCTTCCCTCCATAGGAGTCCCCCTTTGTTCTGGAGCGGCCCTCCGCCTGGGGTAGAGAAGTTTGTGGATGCTTCCATTAGTCTGGAACGAAGGTCCGACTGAAGGACCAAGAAGTTACCCGAGGACAGGATGGTGTCGGGTACTGGGGTCTCCTTGGCGTCTTCGTACATCCGTGATAACGCATCCGGCTTAGTGTTCTTCGATCCCGGCCGGTACGTAATGTGGAAGTTGAATCTTGAAAAGAATAGTGCCCATCTCGCCTGTCGCGGGCATAGACGCTTGGCGGTTCTCAGATACTCTAAGTTCTTGTGGTCAGTAAATATTAAGATGGGGTGCACCGCACCTTCCAGCAGGTACCTCCATTCCTCTAACGCCGTTTTGATCGCTAGTAGCTCTCGATCACCGATATCATAGTTCCTCTCCGCTGGGGTAAGCTTCCGTGAGAAGAACGCTACAGGGTGGAGCAGTTCCTTGGTGCCTTTTCGTTGGGAGAGGATGGAGCCTAACGCATTCTCCGACGCATCTACCTCCAAGATATAGGGCAGAGCGGCGTCTGGGTGACCCAAAATGGGTGCCGAAGTGAACAGCTTCTTCAAGACTTCGAAAGCTCCCTGCGCTTCTGGTGTCCATCTGAATCGGGTTCCCAGCTTGGTTAGCTGAGTAATGGGGGAGACCAGACCCGAGAAGTTCTTGATGAACTTCCGGTAAAAATTTGCAAAGCCGATAAATCGTTGGACGCCTTTCCTGTCTGTGGGTTCAGGCCAATCCAGTATTGCAGCGACCTTCTGGGGATCCATCGCGACCCCCGCGGTGCAGATAATCAGGCCCAAGAAGGCAATGCTGGATTGTTCAAAACAACATTTTTCTGCCTTGGCGTACAACCCATGCTGCCGTAACCGCCCCAATACTTTTGCTACATGTATTCTGTGTTCCCCCAAAGACGGGGAGAAAATCAGAATATCGTCTAAATAAACGATCACAAAGACATCCAGAAAGTCCCTAAAAATATCATTTACAAAGTGTTGAAAAGTGGCCGGAGCATTGCACAACCCGAACGGCATGACCAGATATTCAAAATGACCGAAGCGGGTGCGGAAGGCCGTCTTCCACTCGTCCCCCTCCCTTATGCGAATCAAGTTGTACGCCCCCCTCAGATCCAGCTTGGTAAAAACCACTGCTGACTTTAGACTTTGGAACAGCTCTGGTACTAACGGTAGTGGGTAACGGTTTTTTATCGTGACCCTGTTCAATTCCCTGTAATCGATGCACGGCCTTAAGGTTTTATCTTTCTTTTCAACAAAGAAGATTCCCGCCCCCGCCGGTGAAGTGGAGTGGCGGATGAACCCCTTCTGGAGGCTGTCCTCGATATATTCCTTTAGAGCCCCCAATTCGGGCTCTGAAAGGGGGAAGATTCGCCCAAAAGGAATTTCTGAGCCGGGTAACAGGTCAATGGGGCAGTCATAAGGGCGGTGGGGGGGTAGAGTATCGGCTCCCCGTTTGCTGAACACATCTAGAAACCCATGGTAGACTGCAGGGATTACTTGTTTTAATTCAGCTTCCCCCTCAGAGCACAGGAGGATTTGGGGGGCCCCCGGGCCCGGAGTGCGGCAGTATATCCGACAGTATGGGGAAGGGAACGTGATTACTCCGGTCTCCCAGTCAATCTGGGGGTTATGGGCCCGTAACCATGGGAGCCCCAGAATGACTGGGAAGAGGGGTGAAGCTATAGCATCCAGGCGGAGGAGTTCCTGGTGCTGGCCGGCAATGACAGTGGTGATGGAGGGGGTTTCCTGGTTCACTACCCCCGATTTTATCCGGGAACCGTCGGCCAAATAAATATTGAACCCCTTCTGTTTCAATTGAAGGGGAATACCCTGCTGGTGAGCAAAATTAATATCCAAGAAGCAGCT
The DNA here is from genome assembly GCF_062004578.1 of Staurois parvus. Lineage (NCBI taxonomy): Eukaryota > Metazoa > Chordata > Amphibia > Anura > Ranidae > Staurois > Staurois parvus. The sequence continues at coordinate 2,825,504 of NW_028318152.1, forward strand.
GCATGCCCCAGAGTCAATTATGGCCGATACTTCCACGGTCCTTTCTGGAAGCTGAAAGGAAAGGGGTACCACTAAGTATTGGGATGGACCAACATTGCCAATGGATAAGGAAGAAGAGGTGCACTTACTCATTTTCTGCGGGCAGGAACGTGCCATATGACCAGCTTCGCCACAATAGAGGCACAGGTTCTGGGATCGTCTGCGCAGATGTTCCTCTGGGGATAGTTTAGGCCGTGCCAGGCCGAGCTGCATGGGTTGTCTCCAGGTGGCCGGTTTTGGATGATTGGCCTAGGTGTTTGACTGGGACCTTGAAATGATCCCCAGGGATTTCCATGACCCTGGCCGGACCTCTCAAACCTGCGTTCCCGCAGTCTACGGTCAATTTTAATGGTCAGTGCTATTAAGTCCTCTAAAGTCTCAGGTACCTCCACCCGGGCGAGCACGTCTTTCAGGCCATCTGATAGGCCAATACGGAACTGATGCAGGAGTGCGAACTCGTTCCAGCGAGTATCCCCCATCCACCGCCTAAATTCAGATGCGTACTCCTCGGCCGCTCGACGGCCTTGCCGGAGCGTGTACAGAGTAGCTTCAGCAGAAGCTGCCCGCTGCGGGTCATCATAAAGGATGGCCATAGCATCAAAAAAACTGTCAACCGAACTGAGGTGAGGGTCATTTTTTCCCCGTAATCGATGGGCCCAGTCTTGGGGTTCACCCTGCAGAAGGGAGATGACGAACCCCACCTTCACGGATTCAGTCACGAAGGTTCGGGGTTGTAGCTCAAAATAGAGGAGGCAGGACTCGCGGAATGATCTGAAGCGTGTGCGGTCCCCGTGGAAACGTTCCGGTAAGGGTACTCGGGGGTCGGCCGCCGGGAGTGGTGCGGATGCCCCAGACACCAGCACAGGGGCTGCTACGGCAGGAGGTGCGGGGACCGTGGCCTGTGGGGCGGGAACGGATATAGTGCAGGTCTGGAATTGAGTTTCAATCTGCTGGCATCTATCCTGCAGGGCCGATACGGCCTGTGTCAAATTGGACAGGTGCCTGCAGATCTCCTCCAGCGGTGAGGGACCTCCTCTAGACTCAGTCATGGCCTTCTGGTACTGTAAGGAACCGCCCGGCGGTACTACTAGCACTCCACTGAATAGGCGTCCCCAGCGCACGGAGTCTAAGTCCCAGGGTGCTTGTTCACCAGGGCCCCTGATGGTGGGGATGGACTTGGAGCTCCCTGAGACCAGGTCGTGACTACTGGGTGCGCCCGTCAGTGGTAGTAGTATGCGCAAGGGGCTCCCACGGGGAAGAGTCTGATGTGAGGAGGTCAGAAGACCCCGCTGCAAGGGATGGATGGATGGATGAGCAAGGTCAGACGGGCCGGGTCGGTAACAGAGAGGACGGCAAGGTACAAGGCAGCGGGCATAGAATGGTCGGGTCACACGCCAGGTCAGCAACAGCAGGTCAAATCCAATAGGGGGCATTCAGGAGAGAGGTCAGGCAAAGCAAGGGTCAGAGCAGGAGAAAGCAGCAAGGTCAGGTACAATCCGGGTCAAAACTTACAAGGGGCACAGGATCACAGGTTCACAGGATGCAGGGAAGACCAGAAGGCACTGAATGACAGCTCAGGGCCATTTAAATATCCCGCCCTGCGCTGCCATTGGTGCCCAGCGGGCGGCCGCGGCTTCTACTGCGCATGCGCGAACTCGAACGCCGCGGCCGGCCCGGACCTAGTGCCCGTGTCCCTGCACAGGGCGGTGCACTGCGCCTGCGCCGGGACCATCGCGGCAGGGATCGAGGAGATCCCTGACAGCCACTTTCAGGTCTCCTCACACTGCTGGTGTGTTGAATTTTTTGACATAGGGTGCTGGCAGATTACGGGCCTCCTATAGCTGCTGCCAGGCCCCTAATCTGCCATAGGCCCCTATATACCGCCTCCTCATGCTGCTGCCAAGTCCAGAGTCTGTCATGGGTCCCTGTACGGCCTCCCATTGCTGCTGTCTCCATCGCCACACTCTGCCATGTGCCACTTTCAGGTCTCCTCACACTGCTGGTGTGTTGAATTTTTTGACATAGGGTGCTGGCAGATTACGGGCCTCCTATAGCTGCTGCCAGGCCCCTAATCTGCCATAGGCCCCTATATACCGCCTCCTCATGCTGCTGCCAAGTCCAGAGTCTGTCATGGGTCCCTGTACGGCCTCCCATTGCTGCTGTCTCCATCACCACACTCTGCCATGTGCCACTTTCAGGTCTCCTCACACTGCTGGTGTGTTGAATTTTTTGACATAGGGTGCTGGCAGATTACGGGCCTCCTATAGCTGCTGCCAGGCCCCTAATCTGCCATAGGTCCCTATATACCGCCTCCTCATGCTGCTGCCAAGTCCAGAGTCTGTCATGGGTCCCTGTACGGCCTCCCATTGCTGCTGTCTCCATCGCCACACTCTGCCATGTGCCACTTTCAGGTCTCCTCACACTGCTGGTGTGTTGAATTTTTTGACATAGGGTGCTGGCAGATTACGGGCCTCCTATAGCTGCTGCCAGGCCCCTAATCTGCCATAGGCCCCTATATACCGCCTCCTCATGCTGCTGCCAAGTCCAGAGTCTGTCATGGGTCCCTGTACGGCCTCCCATTGCTGCTGTCTCCATCGCCACACTCTGCCATGTGCCACTTTCAGGTCTCCTCACACACTGCTGGTGTGTTCAATTTTTTGACATAGGGTGCTGGCAGATTACGGGCCTCCTATAGCTGCTGCCAGGCCCCTAATCTGCCATAGGCCTCTATATACCGACTCCTCATGCTGCTGCCAAGTCCAGAGTCTGTCATGGGTCCCTGTACGGCCTCCCATTGCTGCTGTCTCCATCGCCACACTCTGCCATGTGCCACTTTCAGGTCTCCTCACACTGCTGGTGTGTTGAATTTTTTGACATAGGGTGCTGGCAGATGACGGGCCTCCTATAGCTGCTGCCAAGCCCCTAATCTGCCATAGGCCCCTATATACCGCCTCCTCATGCTGCTGCCAAGTCCAGAGTCTGTCATGGGTCCCTGTACGGCCTCCCATTGCTGCTGTCTCCATCGCCACACTCTGCCATGTGCCACTTTCAGGTCTCCTCACACACTGCTGGTGTGTTGAATTTTTTGACATAGGGTGCTGGCAGATTACGGGCCTCCTATAGCTGCTGCCAGGCCCCTAATCTGCCATAGGCCCCTATATACCGCCTCCTCATGCTGCTGCCAAGTCCAGAGTCTGTCATGGGTCCCTGTACGGCCTCCCATTGCTGCTGTCTCCATCGCCACACTCTGCCATGTGCCACTTTCAGGTCTCCTCACACTGCTGGTGTGTTGAATTTTTTGACATAGGGTGCTGGCAGATTACGGGCCTCCTATAGCTGCTGCCAGGCCCCTAATCTGCCATAGGCCCCTATATACCGCCTCCTCATGCTGCTGCCAAGTCCAGAGTCTGTCATGGGTCCCTGTACGGCCTCCCATTGCTGCTGTCTCCATCGCCACACTCTGCCATGTGCCACTTTCAGGTCTCCTCACACACTGCTGGTGTGTTCAAATTTTTGACATAGGGTGCTGGCAGATTACGGGCCTCCTATAGCTGCTGCCAGGCCCCTAATCTGCCATAGGCCCCTATATACCGCCTCCTCATGCTGCTGCCAAGTCCAGAGTCTGTCATGGGTCCCTGTACGGCCTCCCATTGCTGCTGTCTCCATCGCCACACTCTGCCATGTGCCACTTTCAGGTCTCCTCACACACTGCTGGTGTGTTCAAATTTTTGACATAGGGTGCTGGCAGATTACGGGCCTCCTATAGCTGCTGCCAGGCCCCTAATCTGCCATAGGCCTCTATATACCGCCTCCTCATGCTGCTGCCAAGTCCAGAGTCTGTCATGGGTCCCTGTACGGCCTCCCATTGCTGCTGTCTCCATCGCCACACTCTGCCATGTGCCACTTTCAGGTCTCCTCACACTGCTGGTGTGTTGAATTTTTTGACATAGGGTGCTGGCAGATTACGGGCCTCCTATAGCTGCTGCCAGGCCCCTAATCTGCCATAGGCCTCTATATACCGCCTCCTCATGCTGCTGCCAAGTCCAGAGTCTGTCATGGGTCCCTGTACGGCCTCCCATTGCTGCTGTCTCCATCGCCACACTCTGCCATGTGCCACTTTCAGGTCTCCTCACACTGCTGGTGTGTTGAATTTTTTGACATAGGGTGCTGGCAGATTACGGGCCTCCTATAGCTGCTGCCAGGCCCCTAATCTGCCATAGGCCCCTATATACCGCCTCCTCATGCTGCTGCCAAGTCCAGAGTCTGTCATGGGTCCCTGTACGGCCTCCCATTGCTGCTGTCTCCATCGCCACACTCTGCCATGTGCCACTTTCAGGTCTCCTCACACACTGCTGGTGTGTTCAATTTTTTGACATAGGGTGCTGGCAGATTACGGGCCTCCTATAGCTGCTGCCAAGCCCCTAATCTGCCATAGGCCCCTATATACCGCCTCCTCATGCTGCTGCCAAGTCCAGAGTCTGTCATGGGTCCCTGTACGGCCTCCCATTGCTGCTGTCTCCATCGCCACACTCTGCCATGTGCCACTTTCAGGTCTCCTCACACACTGCTGGTGTGTTCAATTTTTTGACATAGGGTGCTGGCAGATTACGGGCCTCCTATAGCTGCTGCCAGGCCCCTAATCTGCCATAGGCCCCTATATACCGCCTCCTCATGCTGCTGCCAAGTCCAGAGTCTGTCATGGGTCCCTGTACGGCCTCCCATTGCTGCTGTCTCCATCGCCACACTCTGCCATGTGCCACTTTCAGGTCTCCTCACACTGCTGGTGTGTTGAATTTTTTGACATAGGGTGCTGGCAGATTACGGGCCTCCTATAGCTGCTGCCAGGCCCCTAATCTGCCATAGGCCCCTATATACCGCCTCCTCATGCTGCTGCCAAGTCCAGAGTCTGTCATGGGTCCCTGTACGGCCTCCCATTGCTGCTGTCTCCATCGCCACACTCTGCCATGTGCCACTTTCAGGTCTCCTCACACACTGCTGGTGTGTTAAATTTTTTGACATAGGGTGCTGGCAGATTACCGGCCTCCCATAGCTGCTGCCAGGCCCCTAATCTGCCATAGGCCCCTATATACCGCCTCCTCATGCTGCTGCCAAGTCCAGAGTCTGTCATGGGTCCCTGTACGGCCTCCCATTGCTGCTGTCTCCATCGCCACACTCTGCCATGTGCCACTTTCAGGTCTCCTCACACACTGCTGGTGTGTTCAATTTTTTGACATAGGGTGCTGGCAGATTACGGGCCTCCTATAGCTGCTGCCAGGCCCCTAATCTGCCATAGGCCTCTATATACCGCCTCCTCATGCTGCTGCCAAGTCCAGAGTCTGTCATGGGTCCCTGTATGGCCTCCCATTGCTGCTGTCTCCATCGCCACACTCTGCCATGTGCCACTTTCAGGTCTCCTCACACTGCTGGTGTGTTGAATTTTTTGACATAGGGTGCTGGCAGATTACGGGCCTCCTATAGCTGCTGCCAGGCCCCTAATCTGCCATAGGCCCCTATATACTGCCTCCTCATGCTGCTGCCAAGTCCAGAGTCTGTCATGGGTCCCTGTACGGCCTCCCATTGCTGCTGTCTCCATCGCCACACTCTGCCATGTGCCACTTTCAGGTCTCCTCACACTGCTGGTGTGTTGAATTTTTTGACATAGGGTGCTGGCAGATTACGGGCCTCCTATAGCTGCTGCCAGGCCCCTAATCTGCCATAGGCCCCTATATACCGCCTCCTCATGCTGCTGCCAAGTCCAGAGTCTGTCATGGGTCCCTGTACGGCCTCCCATTGCTGCTGTCTCCATCGCCACACTCTGCCATGTGCCACTTTCAGGTCTCCTCACACTGCTGGTGTGTTGAATTTTTTGACATAGGGTGCTGGCAGATTACGGGCCTCCTATAGCTGCTGCCAGGCCCCTAATCTGCCATAGGCCCCTATATACCGCCTCCTCATGCTGCTGCCAAGTCCAGAGTCTGTCATGGGTCCCTGTACGGCCTCCCATTGCTGCTGTCTCCATCGCCACACTCTGCCATGTGCCACTTTCAGGTCTCCTCACACACTGATGGTGTGTTGAATTTTTTGACATAGGGTGCTGGCAGATTACGGGCCTCCCATAGCTGCTGCCAGGCCCCTAATCTGCCATGGGCCCCTATATACCGCCTCCTCATGCTGCTGCCAAGTCCAGAGTCTGTCATGGGTCCCTGTACGGCCTCCCATTGCTGCTGTCTCCATCGCCACACTCTGCCATGTGCCACTTTCAGGTCTCCTCACACTGCTGGTGTGTTGAATTTTTTGACATAGGGTGCTGGCAGATTACGGGCCTCCCATAGCTGCTGCCAGGCCCCTAATCTGCCATGGGCCCCTATACCGACTCCTCATGCTGTGACGTTGCAACAAGGTGGAATTCAACCCTACATATGTTAGACCGCCTTTACGAACAGCAAAAGGCCATCACAGATTTCCTGATGTTAAAAGCGGATAAAGGTACTCCCTGTGTAACTTAGATGTCAGCCATTGGCAGCTCATGCGTGACACCTGCGCTTGCTCAGGCCCTTTGAGGAGGCCACGCTATTCGTGAGTCGGCAGGACTATGGGATGAACGACGTCATTCCTCTGTTGCACGTCCTGGAACAAATGCTGTTAACAATGGCTGGTCAGGGTGCGGTAGACGTGGCGCACAGATCTCAACGCCACATGACCCCTGTGGGGGCAGGACAGGAAGAAGAGGAGGAGGTAGAGGAGGACATTTGTGCTCAGGAATTATTGAGTGAAATGGGTGGTTTTTCCACTCAGCGGACAGGAGTGGAGGAGCAGGAGCATCTGGTAGAGGAGGAGGAAGAGGAGACAGAGGACCCAGACGCACCGTGGCAGTATGCTGTGGAGATGGAGGCAGGGAGTCCCTCGCATTCCTTGGCACAAATGGCCCATAGCATGCTCGCTTGCTTGCGTAGCGACAGCCGAATAATAACCATCAGACAGAGGGATGACTTTTGGCTGTCCACCATGTTGGACCCTCGCTACCGTTCAAAAATGGTGGCCTTTTTCACACCTGCTGAGAGGGAGGCCAAAATAACGTACTATAAAAACCACCTATGTAGTCAGCTGGTCTCTGCCTGTCTGCGCCAACGTCCATCCTCAGACACTGTGGGCCCTGTGCGCTCGCGTTCCGCTGCCATGGCAGCAGGGGAGGGGTGGGGTGGTAGGAGCAGTGGCAGCTCCACCAGCAGCGGCTGCCTCAGTCTGCAGTCGATGATGAGTAGCTTTCTTCACCAGCGCAGTGAGGAAACTACTAACCAGCCGCAGCAGCAGCAGCAGCAGCAGCAGCAGCAGCATCAGGTGGACCTGGAGCAGGACCTCAAACAACAGGCTTAGGCCTACTTGGACAGCACCCTGCCAACCGAGGTAGACAATCCCCTTGACTACTGGGCAACGAAACTTGACCTTTGGCCCCAACTAGCTGAATTTGCCCTTGAAAGGCTGTCATGCCCGGCCAGTAGCGTGGCATCGGAACGCGTGTTTAGTGCGGCAGGAGGTATTGCAACTCCGCGGAGGACACGACTGTCCATCCAAAGTGTGGAGAGACTCACGTTTGTGAAAATGAATCAGGCGTGGATTAGTCTGGATTTCAAACCACCAGTTCCTGACACAACTGACTAAATCCGCCATGAATCATGCCCCAAACATGTGCCACTTTCAGGTCTCCTCACACTGCTGGTGTGTTCCATTTTTTGTCATAGGGTGCTGGCAGATTACGGGCCTCCCATAGCTGCTGCCAGGCCCCTAATCTGCCATGGGCCCCTATACCGCCTCCTCATGCTGCTGCCAGGTCCAGAGTCTCTCATGGGTCCCTGTACGGCCTCCCATTGCTGCTGTCTCCATCGCCACACTCTGCCATGTGCCACTTTCAGGTCTCCTCACACTGCTGGTGGGTTCCATTTTTTGTCATAGGGTGCTGGCAGATTACGGGCCTCCCATAGCTGCTGCCAGGCCCCTAATCTGCCATGGGCCCCCGTACCGACTCCTCATGCTGCTGCCAGGCCCGTAATCTGTCATGGGCCCCTGTTGTCGCTTGTTGGCATATTCCGCTCGTTCAGATGCTCCTTCTCCTGCTACTCCTCTTCACGGATTCCGTCAGCAGTCTTTCTTGGAATCCGTTTCCAAGAGACAACAGTTTGCGAGCACGCACCCGACGGTGCAGAAGCTGAACGTCCTCCTGTCCAAGTTGCTGCTGCCAGGCTCATAATCTGTCATGCGCCCCTGTACCGCCTCCTCATGCTGCTGCCAGGTCCAGAGTGTGTCATGGGCCCCGTACCGACTCCTCATGCTGCTGCCAGGCCCGTAATCTGTCATGGGCCCCTGTACCGCCTCCCCATGCTGCTGCCAGGTCCAGAGTGTGTCATGGGTCCCTGTACGGCCTCCCATTGCTGCTGTCAGGCCCGTAATCTGCCATGGGCCCCCGTACCGACTCCTCATGCTGCTGCCAGGCCCGTAATCTGTCATGGGCCCCTGTACCGCCTCCTCATGCTGCTGCCAGGTCCAGAGTGTGTCATGGGTCCCTGTACGGCCTCCCATTGCTGCTGTCTCTATCGCCACACTCTGCCATGTGCCACTTTCAGGTCTCCTCACACTGCTGGTGGTTTCCATTTTTGTCATAGGGTGCTGTATGGCCTCCCATTGCTGCTGCCTCCACCGCCACACTGTGGCTCCACACTCTGGTTTTGGCCCCGTGACTGCCCAAATGAGTGAAGTGTGCGGTGATTCTAAGATCGACGGCACTCATCTGCATGACATACTGACTGACAGTATTATTTCTCTTCCTCAGCAGACTCCAAGGGCATTTAAATTAAAGGTACAGTGTTCTGCACTAATATTAAGTCTCTCTGAAGCCTAGAAACACCCTTTTTTAAGTTAAATTCACAGCGAATATATTCGACTCGAATCAAAATTTTTCCACGAATTCGCCGAATCAGTCGAATCGAATTTTTGAATACTTCGCTCATCTCTAGTGAGAACCTTACATAGCAACTGTCCAGGATTGGAGCTTAAAAGTCTCTGGATTGACTAGATGGTCAGATCCTCGGAAACGTCTGTCATTTTGGGAGTCTCTACACATGTTAATTGTTCTTCTTTACTCGTCTTTACTTTGCAATCCTTCTCTTCTAAAGAAAAAAAAAGTACTTAAAAAAACTTCTCTGTGAGCAAAGGTTGGTGATTTCCATACTAAAGATGAGTCACCTTACTCGTCCCATAAAGTCCTAAACAAATGAGCAAGGAACCCTTGCAATGAGGAGGAAAGGGTAACTTCATCTCCAGCCCTATCTACAGGTTTAGGGTCTAATCACACAAGTAGCTGCATGACAGCACAGTGGCTGGTTTGCGGTTGGATGCAGTAGGACAATTGCAGTGCAGATGCACCAATTGTGGCACATTGCAGTGTTCTTTTTTTATTATTTAAATGAACTATATTGAAATGTCAAGGTGGAGCTGTGGATTGCACTGCATTAGAAAAAAGTACAGCAGACTTTCAGTGTGCACCACCACAGACCACTACAACACGGTGAGGTGAACTGGGCACATAGGTGACAAAGCATTTTGCTTGACTTACAATGGGACTGCGCTGGAATAGCCGCCCAGCACAATCCCACCACACTTGATGTAAATGGGTCCTTAAGGGAATGTTACACCAGTGATCCAGTTTCTGGCAGGAGAAGCATTTCTAAAAATGGAATTGGGCGATTTGTAAAATGTATATAATCTCATCAGTGTGGAGTCAATTGTTTCTATGAATGCTTGGCAATTGCATATGTGCATGGGGCAGTCATAATTGCTCATTTCAAATTTAGGCTCTGCTTTCTGCTTTGCATTGCTGTACAGTGATCTTCCTTTACAGTTCTCTCTGACAATTTATGGCTGTGGGTATATTGCTGCATTAAAATGAATTCACTTTTTATTTTATTTCAACAATTGCTAATCAGGAAGTGGAGATTGCCGTGAAATACAGACCTCCCTCTGTAGTAACCGAGCTATAATGTTATGTGTGTATTATGTTAAAAAATATAGAACAGCAAGAGTGTGAAAATAAAAGCCATGAAAGCCACAGCAAAAATTTGCTGCAGAAAGAATTAAAAATATGTACTCGCTGAAAAACATTATACATTTGTTCTCTTTAAATATGGAGGCTTCCAGAATTGGCTTTACTTACCATATAATACTTCAATTTCTTTATAGTTGTGGAGTGGATCCCCACAGAATCACGAGCTTTCGCTAATACAGCCATTGGATACTGTTACACAGTGGGCCAGCTGGTCCTGGTGGGATTGGCTTATCTAATTCAGGACTGGCGCATGTTACAGTTGGCTACATCCATTCCTTTCTTCATCTACTTTTTATATTCATGGTAATTTTTTTATTACTTCTTTTTAAGCATTCTTACTTTATGACTTGGAAATTAATTTCTGTTATGATATCATATCTGTGATTACATATTTACTTTAGAAGCCACTAGAAATATTGAAGACCAAGTTTTTTCTGACACTTTTTGTTTTTGCTAGAAAATTTGAACCCCCAAAAATTATTGATTTTTTTACAGTAGAGATCCTAGAAAATAAAACGGTGGGTGTTGAAATTTTTTATGCCACAAAGTATTTGCGCAACGATTTTTCAAACGCAAATTTTTGGGAAAAAATACACTTTTTTGAATTTTATGTTGTGTGATAAAGTATAAAAGATGATTCTAGGCAGAGTAATTAGATACCAAACATGACATGCTTTAAAATAGCGTATGCCCATGCATCGGTGACAAACTACGTACATTTTTCAATATGTACATCAATAAGCTATGCTTTTAAAGACTTTACAGGTTAACACTTTAGATTTACATAGGAGGTCAAGTGCTAGAATTAGTGCCCTCGATCTGACATTTTTGGTGATACCTCACTTGCATGGTGCAATCTCTGTGTACATACTGACACGGGACCGCAGTGACAGGTACTCTTTTCTGAGAAATCTGGGGTCTATTAGACTCTAGATCTCTCCTCTGCCCTTAAAGCATCTGCTCACACCAAGTTTGGTGTGATCAGATGCTTTCCCAATTTCAAAATGTTACTTATATCCGGCGAAATAGAAATAATGAAATGCTCGTAGCTTACAGTTCCTTAGACCATAGATATGATTGGGGCCATTCTGGTCGCTGATCAGCTCTATGGTCAGCTGGCAGAAATGCCGTCTGAACTCTCAGGTTTCCCGGTGGGATGGGAGTGCCCAAGAAAACTGTGGAAGGTGGCGGGTGGGAAGACGTCCTGTCCCACTGCTTGCAAAAGCAATCCAGAGATTAGTTAGCCTCTATGATTGCTTTTACATGAAAGCTGACCGCCAGCTGAAAAAAACGATACCAGGATGATGCCTGTAGCTGCAGGCATCATCCTGGTATAACCACTCAAAGTCCAGCAACGTACCAGCATGTTGCTGGTCCTTGTTGGGCATATATGTAATAGCAGAGAACATGGGCATATGAAGAATCGGGTCTGTGGACCAATATGACCGCAATTCATTCTTTTTTGTAATGCCCGTATTGAGGGTTAGGCCCAAAAAAGTTTTAAATTTGGGAATTGTCTGACAAGAGCTGAATTTGGGTGGGCAGTGATGTATTGTTGTGTGCATAAATTGCTTTGGCCCACAATCAATTGGTACAAATCTTCTGTGAAAAACAGCGGAGGGGCTAAACGCTAATGCTGGCAACAAACAGGGCTGATTCTGTTAACACTGCATTTTTGGGGACACTATAGTAAGGAGGCAGTAGTATCGTTCTGCTTGTGATCAATATATTGATCCATACAAACACTATACTAGTAATGGGGGGTGATAAGTGATGAGTGTAATAGTATCAGGTCAATCTAATGCTAGCTGACTCTGGCTGGGAGGGTCGCAAACTGACCCTGAAGTTATCTGATACCACTAGTGGCAGTAATGCAGTGATCAGTAAAAAATTCTATATGCTGACACTTTACTAATGGCACTGGCTGGGTGACAGGGTGATCGAATGGTTAATAGGGGCAATCAAAGTGTTAAATGTGCTAATCTAAAAATGTGTAAAATTTAATGCTTTTACTCACAGTATGGTGTTCTCTCTTGTCTTCCTGGACTGGCAGGGGGGCAGTATGGGACACACTCATGCGTGCTTACACTTGGAAATAGAAGGTGATGTAAGGGTACGTCACTCTGCCCAAAGCAGCCACTTGACGGTCGTGAAGTAAAAAAAAAAAAACCTTAAAAAATTTATTTTTTTAACATTATGTTTTATTAAAAATAATACTTTCATCAGAGTAGTGCAATGTTACAATAGTAACATTGCACTAATGTGGGTGGGGGGTTATCGGGGATTTTAATTTTTTTTTACACTTTGCTTTGCAGGAACAATAAAAATTATCACTCCTCCAATGCAATGCTTACTTTGAACTGGATTAAATTCATGACAGTTCAAAATACTAGTGATCTGTGATTGTCTACAGCTGATTGTATGGTACAAGGTGCTGTGATTGGCTCATGTACCATGTGAGAGTTGTGGCCCAATCACAAAGAAGGGAAGCAGAGCTTTTATGAATCAAATTGATTCGTAACAGCTTTGCTAGCATTGTGATCATGTGATCTTATAGCGATCACATGATCACCAGGTCCCGTATACCGGTGGACACATTGGTCACTGGTGGGGGCATGGGGCACCCCTCGTGTTAGTTCAGCTACAGCGACATACCCGTATGTTGCTCTGCCTGTAGCTGCCGCCCATCCACAGTAGAAGTACAGGATCAAAAATCATTTTTATACAATGAGGAGGATTAACCCCACAGTGAGTATAACAAGCATGCTTTACTGCATATACAGACTGATTTTACTGTTGTGGGTTTAGTAACACATTAACAGAATTTTCTCTTTGCAAAGTAGATTTTCACCTATCTTAGTAAATGAGGTGAAGTTGTGCCGACTTCAATTATCCAACCATGTGCAAGCAGAAATCCTGTTTTTGAATTTTCCTTGCATATGATTATGTATTCTTTGCAAAGGTCAATTCTACTTTGTTTTATCTCAATCACGAAAAAACATTAACATTTACTTTGTAAAGTGAACATGCTCTTCTCCTATAGCAAAAGAGGGTTGATGTTGGAACATGTTCAGAAAATGCTATTACATACAGTAGATAGGGTTCAGTTGCTCCAGCAGTAATAGCTGTCAGTGACAGCTCACCTCACCTCACTGCTGAAAGGGTAGAGCATGCTCATTTCTTGTCCCAGCATAGTGCCCAACATTGTGCCAGGACAATATATCATTATAAAGGAAAACGTGTACACATTGTTTATGAAGGGAAGGTCTTGATTGCAGTAATAAGTATCTTACTGCGTATGGCCAGGAATTTGTTAGACATCAGCTGTGGGCAGATAAGAAATGGAGTACTTATCAAAGATGGTGCAGGCTACAATAAAAGAGGGCATGGGGCAGCTTTCCTGTGGTTTTATTGAACTTTTCAAATAGGTATTCAATATATATATATATACAGTGAAGGAAATAAGTATTTGATCCCATTCTGATTTTGAATGTTTGCCCACTCACAAAGAAATGATCAGTCTAAATATCGAATGGTAGGTGTGTTGTAACACAGAGACAGAATAGCAACACAAATTACCTAAAAAAATTCCCTCTATGCATACCATGAATACCAACTGAACTTAAAAGTAATCGATACCATAAGGTGATGAAAAACATATAAACTAAGTCTATTAGTGAAAAACTAGAATACATAAACACCTCTCATATATACCAATTACTAATGCCTCATAATTAATCTGTGATGGAAAATAATGAATATAAAATTCATGATAAATACTCAAATATCAGTGATAAAATCAATTTTCATAATAATACTAATTCATAATAAAAAATGTGACAAATCGTGATAAATTGTGACAAACCTATAGATCAAAATAAATAGTGATTCTTCAACAAAATATGTAATACATATATCCTGTGATAAACCCTATAACAGAATAAAATTAAAATTAAATAGATAGCTACTTAATTCAGTGATAAAATAAATGAACTCAGTGTCCAGAATAAACTCAAAAAGCCCATGCAAAATGTGAAAACACTCTGTGATCTTCACTTCTAGTGCTCAAAAAGGAATCCTCCAATGGCAGCAATGCCTGCCTACCTCCCCTCCTCGACCCACAAAGGGCCACAAGGCAAAAAACCTCCTCAAAGGCAATCCTTTACTCCAGGCAGCTCAGCAAGGGACCTTAGGACTTCCACTCCACCTCCTCTCAAACGTCATATAGGACACAAACAAAAGCTTCCCATAGTGTAATACCGTTTATTAGGAGTAATTTGGCATAACATACTTTTCCCACTCACATGTAATCCTTGTATACAGCGCTTTCCACCTCACATCATGGGTGTATTCTCATACAGGGAGGGAAACAAATATGGTCGAGATTACGTCACTTCCGGTCACGTGGGGACGTTTGTCCGGACGCAGCGGCCATATTTGTTTCCCTCCCTGTATGAGAATACACCCACAGAAAAGGTCACTTTGGATGAGCTACCATACTTATGATCTTTGTCAGAAGACCTAACTGCATAAGGAGCCTGTACCTTTTAAATGAAGCATTTGATTCAACATTTCCAATTAAATCTTAAGCAATATCTTTTGTTTTTTGTTTTTTTTTACCCCAGGCACCTCTTTGAATAACTATTGTAATGTTTATTAGTATTCATAGTACACATGTTTACTGATGTTCGTTGGTAGCACTTGATAGCATTTCATAACATGTTACAAGGTACACTACCTTGTGGCTCTTGGTCTGTAAAATAACCTATACTGAGTGACGCTGAGAAGCACTTAGAAGTGAGTTTTATTAACAAGCTGTAATAAAATACCCCTGTCGTCTGAGACCTGATGTTACAACTTAATGAGGATAACCATGATAATATCACTATCTGGCACTCAGGTGGATCCCTGAATCCTGCCGTTGGCTTGTTCTTCATGGGAAATATGAACAGGCCATTAAAGACCTAAAGAAAGTGGCAAGAATTAATAGAAAAACAGAGGAGGGGGAAAAACTTACCATGCAGGTATGTACTGAGAGTAGCAATTTAAATGTGATAAGGCGTTCTCCCATTACAGTTAGTGTATAAAAAAATACAGTAAGAAATAAACAATACATTAAAGGGAATAAACAACAACTTGTTTAGTAGAGATGGTCATCTACGTCTGCTTTTGTTTGATGAGAACCACTGCCTACATGAATGTCTTCCGGGGATATATATTACTAAAGATAAAAACAGGGGCGGACTGACAACTCATGGGGCCCCGGGGCAATAGGGGATCATGGGGCCCCTGTATCCTTTCCCAAACTCAAAAAAGCCTATGAAAAAGGTACCAGGGAATCTCATGGGGCCCCCTACTGACCCCGGGCCCTTGGGCAGTGCCCGAGTTTCCAAATGGTCAGTACGCCCCTGGATAAAAATAACCAACCAGTGCGGTGCTACCTAAAAATGAATAGAATTAATAAAATACACACAACAATGTGTGTAAAACTCCTACTAATAGTGAAACATAAGAGCATGATGTATGTAACATTCAGATGAATTAACAAAATATAAAAGTTAGAATAAATATGACAATTGTGAGATGGTGAAGTTCATAATTAGAATATCGTGCAAAAGTTAATTTATTTCGGTAATGCAACTTAAAAGGTGAAACTAATATATGAGATAGACTCATTACATACAAAGCAAGATAGATCAAGCCGTGATTTGCCATAATAGTGATGAGTATGGCTTACAGCTCATGAAAACCCCAAATCCACAATCTCAGAAAATTAGAATATTGTGAAAAGGTGCAATATTCTAGGCTCAAAGTGTCCCACTCTAATCAGCTAAATAAGCCATAACGTAAATAAATAAATAAATAAATATAATGGCGCCTATGGAAAGAGAGAGAAAAAATATATATATGTATGGGTCACCAGCTGCAAAATCCACCATAAATAAATAAAGTGTAACAAATAACACAAAAAATATAATTTGCGCTAGTAAATAAATATTAAAATATACCTGTGAACAAAAAAATATAAAATATTATCCATGTAAATAATACTTATAAATACATATAAAGAATTTTTTTATATATAAAAAAAGTGTCCAAAAAACAGTCCAAATTTGAGATGTGTAATACAGATCCAAAAACGTGCACAAAAAATATAAATGTGACAATCCACCACCAAAAGTACTAAATAAACTCACCAGAGCTATAAAAAAACTGAAGCATATATTGCTCTGGGAGCGGTGGTATTAGTAGAGTAATAGACCATTCATGGATGTGTCTTCAGGGAGTAATATTCTGCAGAACCCAGATCCAAGCAGACCAATTTCAATGGAGCGAATGCTCTAGAATCAAATACCACTAAGGAAATCCACTTCTCCAAAAAGATCACCCTAATCGTATCCAAGAGGGGAAATGCCAGACACTCGGAAGAAATAAAAGAACTTCATGGTGCAGTATTATTAAAAAACAGCTTCCTTTATTATGCACTCATTGCACTTATCTCAAAAGGTGTCCCAGCCGACACGAGCGTTAACAGCATACAGGAATCACAGTGAAAAACGAACCCAGCTACTCGGCACATGCGCAGTAGCTCGCTGGGAAACGTAATGACGTCACATCAATCCAGCCCCGACCTACGCATTTCGTCATCGACGTCCTCATTTTCCAGCAGGACTTGGCACCTGCCAAAAGCACCAAAACCTGGTTCAATGACCGTGGGATTACTGTGCTTGATTGGCCAGCAAACTCGCCTGACCTGAACCCCATAGAGAATCTATGGGGCATTGCCAAGAGAAAGATGAGAGACATGAGACCGAACAATGCAGAAGAGCTGAAGGCCGCTATTGAAGCATCCTGGTCTTCCATAACACCTCAGCAGTGCCACAGGCTGATAGCTTCCATGCCACGCCGCCTTGAGGCAGTAATTGCTTCAAAAGGGGCCCAATCCAAGTACTGAGCACATATGCATGCTTATACTTTTAAGAGGTCCAAAATTGTTCTATGTACAATCCTTGTTTTATTGATTGCATGTAATATTCTAATTTTCTGAGATTGTGGATTTGGGGTTTTCATGAGCTGTAAGTCATAATCATCACAATTATGACAAATCACGGCTTGAACTATTTTGCTTTGCATGTAATGAGTCTATCTCATATATTAGTTTCACCTTTTAAGTTGCATTACTGAAATAAATGAACTTTTGCACGATATCTAATTTTTCGAGTTTCACCTGTACACTCAACAGATTCCCCAGTGACCTAGTCCTGCAACTACACTTTGTGCAGTTCAAACTATCTCCACCATGTGAAAACCAGTTTTGCTCACCTTCACAATATTACCTCTTTGCTGATAGGAGGTCTATAAAGCTTGATCCCCATAAAGAGTTATTATTATTATACAGGATTTATATAGCGCCAACAATTTGCTCAGTTAAATATTCTGGTTAGATTCCTTAGCTGTAAAACCTCTTTCCTGGTAGGGGGTCTGCACAGCTTGTTAAGGGTTATGCACTCCAGTTGAACAGGCCATACAAGCCATGTATCTACGTGAGTACAACCAGCCTGTCAGGTTTTTTTACATACAAATACTTCGAGCCGCTATAACCACTAGCAGTAATCAGTAATCATTGTGTTCGGCTGGGAAGGCTCTCCGTCCCACCCCCCACCCCCACCGACAGAAAACAATAGCGCTGCCTTTGACAATGACCTTGTTGATGAGGAAATTGAGCATTTCTCTTTCCTTCTACCCTTGGTGGATGGAAAGAAAATCGAATCATCTATGGGTTGCATAAGACTTCCATCATATTATGAACCAAACATGAAAGAAAGAGAATGGCATAGCGTTCACTGTATTATTTTTTAAAATATCCAAAAGTGAGTTAAAAACACTTACAAACAATCAAAAGCAAAAGCGCATCACAGATCCAAATCCACCGCATGAAGTAACAGGAGAATAATGCAGTGTAACAGGTTCATCAGAGGGTTGGAGACTGGATGCTCTCAGCACTCTAATATAGACAAGCCCACATATGGCTGCCATGGAAACTGTGCACAAAGCCGATCATGTCACTGCATACCAAAATGGAAGTCTCACTACTGCCTGATAATCAATAGTATGCAAGTTTCTGAACCTCTAGCATGCAATCAAGAATGCAAAAAACTACAAGGTTAAATCCACACATGTATAAACTATTAAAAGCATAATTTTACAAATAACCTGATCCATAAAAGAGACTGAAATGTATTCCTTAAAAATAAAAATGTTAGCTAACAACAATAATGAGATCCTACACATCCTAATAAAAATAATACTGTATATAAAAATTTAATTAAAAAGGATGGTAAAAGGACTAATATTATAAAACCTACCATTTCTAACTGATACCCACTGACAGAGGGTAAAAACCAAAAGGTTGTAAACTGGGCTGCCTGCATAATCCGCAGACACCCTAGAGGCAACTAATAAAACAATTAGGATCAAATTCTATGTTAAGACCTCTGGGGGGCAGGACTTTGATCTCATATATCCGTCTGGACATATGACTCCTACTTGCTAAGCTGTCTAATGAAATTGCCTTCTCTCCAATGTCTGACAACTTTTTCTACCCCCCAGAATTTATGTTAACCTGGGGCCCTATTGTGACATATTCTAAAATGTTGGGAGATACTTTGGGAGAGATTTGCTAAAACTGGTGCACTCGGAATTTGGTGCAGCTGTGCATGGTAGCCAATCAGCTATTAACTTCAGCTTGTCCAATTAGGCTTTGACAATAAAACCTAGAAGCTGATTGGTTTCTATGCACCAGATTATGCACTCTCCATGTTTAGTAAATAACCCCCCACTGTTTCTTCTCACTAAATGTGTTCCCTCAAGCATTCCCTCAGGAACATTCCAACATTTACACCACACCGTCTGTGGTGCATGAAATAAAATCTGCAATCTGAAAAGTTTCCTGAGGGGCAGAAGCAACAAATTATTTTCTTCTCTTTAGATTTTCCTTAACTGTAACACAGGCCTTGCATCTTTCTAAAGAATAGAACCCAGTCCCAGTGAAAATAGTAAAGCCCCCTTTACGAGGAGGGTCAATTATACCTTCACTAATTTCCCTTTAAGATTAGGTACTCTCCTAAAGACAAACTTAGCCAGTTCAGGTAGCACTGGGTTCAAATATTTGTCCTTCTTCAGGATTCCTCAATGCTTCTTAAATACACTCTCTGTTTTCTTATACTGTATGGTATAATCCAAAATCAAAGAGTGTCCAAAATCCGTATTCTCAAACGAAACATTATCTCTCACCTTGTCTGATTAATGGACCCCTCTCCATTTCTCTCACTTTTTTAATTCCCTTAGTTATGAACTTATATATCGCTTATGTATAAACTTCATAGCAATGATTTCCAATTGTTGCACAAAATCCTCTTCAGCCCTACAGTTGTGCAGCAGCCTCATGGGTTGCGCTCTAGGCGCATTGGATAACCACGAGGCTTGGTGGCAGCTGTTGGAATGAACATAGCTGTTGCGATCGGTTGGTTTAAAGAAGATTTTGGTCAAAAATTCTCCTCTGTCTATCATAGCCTCAAATTTCTAAAAAGTAATACTTTTCTATCACTTTTCCAAAATAAGACAATATTTTTATCATTACCGTCCTGTCTTTGCATAAACCTTTTCAAACTGTCCTCATCCCCCTCTCATATAATAAAAATATTATTGATATGTCTCTTGTAGCATCTTAATTGTTCAAGTGTTTAGTTTAAAATTTATTCTGACAACTACATTCATTTTGAATGTATTAGCAACACTCGAGGTGAATTTCACCCCATGGCTACACCTGTTACCTGTTGAAAAAACGTTTACTAAACATACTAGAAGTCATTATGCTGGAGCCCGAACAACACATTTAAACAAAAATGTTTTTGTTTCTTTTGGAAGTGATGTTCTCTCCATGGCCTATATAATAAAAATAGTCCTCCCGCGCTCAGATGTCCTGAACAGACCTAATGAAGGATAAAAGCAGCTAAACACCTAATCCTATACCTGTAGGGCAAAAAATTATAATGAATATAAAGTTGTGTAGCGCTAGATGACATAAACCTTAGTACCAATATCAAAATACAAATATGTGACAATTGGTGCTCAAAAAACATACAAGGACTGACCGACCTGATAAGTGACCTCTAAATGTGGTGAACCCAGTCCCTATGAGGGATATAAAGCAAGTGACCCTTAGTACCCACAGCTGGGACTCAAAAGATATATAAACCTGTGAATCCCTGTGGAGGGATAAGGACGCACTCAGTGCTCCTAACAAACCATAAAAACCATATAAACAGTAAAAGTGTATCAAAGTCCAATGAATGTGAACACAAACGGCGGTGCTCCAATCTTCTTGATCATGCAAAACGTACACTGTGCACACACAACACACTGGTTGGTGCTCCCAAGAATAGCTGTAATGGCCTCTCACCTCCACTCAGCAACCCCTAGGGGCCACACAGCCTTGCTTGACCTAATGGATAGGCAGGTAGATGGGTACTTGCAAACAACTCAGATCAATGGCCCATACAACAGAAGAACACATCCTTCATAGTGTAAAACCGCTTTATTGAGTAATAAAAAGTCTTCTGTGCACTTGTCGGGGCCCAGTTTGTATAAAATCAAATTAAGGTGTAGATGAAAGTTCCTCAAACGGCAACCCAAAGAAAATAGTGAGAACAAAAAAAGGGAAGGATTTAACACTTTTACTTTGCTGGTAGTGAATTAATGCATGGTCCCTTTTAAGACACTAGATAAAATCAGACTTCAAGTTGTGGCAAATTCCAATGGGCATAAGTGTCTATGGGCAAGGACAACTCTCTCTGAATGTCAAAGGCCAAAAGCAACAGTACTGGGAATCCCGCTCTGCTGGAAAAGGAAACTTGATGTTTCAGTTGGCACTGCTGTATTCTGGCCTGAAACTGTATGTCCTGCAGTCAGCTTGGATGATGAGACTGTAGTGCAGATGTATCCCAACAGTGGTGGCTGGAAGAAATAGGCCGCAGCCTGAGGCAAATATATGTTCACAACTATGTGCAAGTAGGTAGCTGAGATGATGAAACTGTCAGTGTTCTCTTAGTGGATACATGGGACTTTCTCACCCAATCACTGTGATCTGGCAGATCATAGCAGTTTGTCTTTTCCAGCAAATGGGGGCCCGTCAAAGACTCTCAGGTTTTGATTCAGCATCCCGTCTGGTCTCCTGCTAACAAATTGACTCGCTGAGCAGCGTGGCAGGACGGGCGATCAGTAGGCTCTTTTTAGACCTTCTCCCATTCCAACTCTTTCTACGTGGCCTAGTTCAGCACTCCAGCCATCAGCACACTTCCTCTTCTCTCAGCCTCTCCCCTCACTCTCCTGGCCAGTTTCCCGGGCTTTGATATTTATATGTCTCTGCCCACATGCTACCTCCTTTGAGAAATGCAGTCCCTGAGCATCCTGCTCACCATTCAAGTCCTGCTGTTCAGCATACAAGTTCCAGTGGGCCGTTCTGCCAAATGTGAATGACTTTGAATGGCAGGCCGCCATTATCTAATGTCCATTTTAAAGCACTGCATCTAACACTATTTCACAAATCCTTTATAAAATGTGATTGGGGGAAGCCTCAGCGACAGCATACACTGGCCAGTGCATATTTGGCAGAATTTTATTTTTATTTTTTTACAATTAGCTTGGCTTACATACAGCAGCAACATCCCAAACTGTTTAATTTCAGTTAAATGGATGGGCTTTTTTTTTCAAGTATCTTTAGCACTGACATGCTTTTTCATTAAATGGTAATAGACCACATTGGCCAGTGAATTTGGCCAATAGTTTACTGTGACTGTCCCTTTTCTCACCGATCAAGCTTTCATTAAGAATTAACAGACCACAGATGATGCAGCACTGTGAAATTGACCAGCAGCAGGACATTTTTATTGGCTGAAATTAACTAGAGAGAAAAAGTACAAGAGTACAGGCAGGTGTTTACCTATAAATATTAAGACGCCACCAATAATACATCAGTGTAAAGCTGGCCAGCAGCAGAAAAGGTTTAATTAGGGTAGTGGGCCTAACTGGTGTATACCTAACTGTTCTTGCACTTTGCATTGTACTTTGCATTGTACTTTGTTTTTCTTTCTAATGATGCAACATAATGCTGTGAAAAAAGGTAGCTCTAAGAACAGATGGTCAGTAACAAGCGAAGCTCAACTTTAAAAAGGCCCTATCTCCATAAAATAAAATTAAATATTAAAAAAATCTTCTCAAAATGAAATCCCCAAAATAACACCCCTGAATCAAACCCCAAAATACAACCCTTGAAATTTTGTTTATGAGACACCTTGCAGCAAAAATAAGTTTACCTAAAATAAAGGCACTATCAACAAAAGCCTCAATATACCAACCTCTGAAGTAAAAGCCCATTTTTAATGGGAAGCCTTGCAGAAAAAAAAAAATACTAAGCACTAAGGACAGGAGCTAAAAGTGACAGCTGACCTCAAACCCAAAACAAAATATTATAAAGGACAAAAAAATAATATGGATAGCAAAGATGGCAGCAAATGATTTAATTGCACAAAGAGCTGGCAATCAAAATAAAGTATAGTTTACTAACTGACCCTTATCTCCCCCTAGGCATTTTGTCTGCTTTTCTTGCAACAACTTTCAGTTCACTGACACTATGGTTGCTCTGTGCCCTTCCTCTTATAGTGAGGGGGCTTGCTTAAAAAAGTTCCCTTTTTGGCCCTTCTATGTCTGCCTACCATAGTTCAAAGGCCATACAATGCATTATGCTATTATGAATTTTATCATAAATTCACACGGACATCAAATCAATCAGGATTCACCTCTAACTCATGGTA
The DNA here is from genome assembly GCF_062004578.1 of Staurois parvus. Lineage (NCBI taxonomy): Eukaryota > Metazoa > Chordata > Amphibia > Anura > Ranidae > Staurois > Staurois parvus. The sequence goes on from NW_028318152.1 coordinate 2,848,511, forward strand.
ATGGTGAATCTGAACCTCATTCCTAGTTTGTTCCAGGCAATTATTGTTAAGGGTAACGAAACCCATACTATGTACTATCTTACCCACACATGGAAAACAATTGGATGACTTCCAATAATATAAGATTTTTGTACGTGACTAGTCTAGCTAGCAATGCTATATAAGGCTATGTCAAGACTAAGTGCTCATGTTGGTAATTCTCTATGGGTTGAATTGTTGTGAACTGGGACTTGAGTATCTTAATAAATTGTCATCATATCAAATACATTTTCATCCAAAAATGTTTCTGTCTGTATTTTAGTAATGCCCAATTCTAATGTGGTCTGACAAAGGGAATAATTATTCTGCAAGTATTGTGATTGTGTGATGAAAATGAAATACTTAAAGAGAAATTAATACTAAAGTTTTTGTAAACCCAGATATATTCTCACTTTATTAGAATAGGATACATCACAAAGAACTAACGGACATAGAAAACACTTAAAAATATCAGAGCTACCTTTTTGTCCCCCAGGTCATGTGGCCACTTTTTTTTCTCACTCTACAGCCCACAATGGTGGGCGGGACTAAGCTGCAGTGGCATTAGCAGGACGCATCCTCCTCCCTGGGCAAAGCAGAGTGTGGGGGGAGTTGTCAATCAAGGCATGTGATCAGCCCCATAGATACTGCTGCATGTGTCTATCGCAGCTTGGAAGATCAAGCTCCATGGCAAGCCAGGAGTAGTTGAAGTGTTGGAAGACGGGAGCATATACTCTGCAAAGGGAATAGACTGAATAAACTGCAGATTATTGCCTCATAGATCAAGGAAGTCAAATTGACTGACAGGATCAATAGGACATGTCACAGAAAGCAAAGTTTAGTTTAAAAATATACAGTATATATGGTAGGCTTTCTTTCTTCTTCAATAAAATATAATAAATGCCCATTTTTGTGCAGGTGAAAAATGTTCATTTATTATTTTTTTTTTTTTTGGGAGCCAGTAAAGCATTGCACCAGCGATCAGCAAATTGCTGATACCATGCAGGTCTCCTGCAGACCTGTCAGTGTATCTGCTTCCTTGCACCTCGTACGGGGATGCCGATATTTACTGACAGGAAGACCCCATGAACTACCACAGTGCTCACAGCGCTATGATAGTTCACTGAGAACTACAAGCTGACAGCCGCTAAAGGCCGCTGGGACTTGTAGTTTTCTCATTCACAGAACACTGTGAATAAGTGACAAGGCCAGGAGGGTGGAGCCCCGCACAGCCATGTTTTTTTAAAATTGTGACAACTAGCAGGAGAAGATCCCCCGTTATCTGTCACAACGGGAGATCAGGGGGGAGGGGACTGGTCCGTTTGTAACATGTTACATGTTGCACCCTGAATATTTACAAAAAGTGAACTTATCCTTCAATGCATGTCACTGAGAATTTGATGCCAAAATAGAAAAAAATCAGTCCTATGCTAATTTGTGTCAGACTTAGCAAACAGAGCACCTATAGTATAGTATAATATATACGGAATCTCTGTACATATTACTAACCAACCAAAAAAATAATCAAGGGGGTTAAAATAAGATTTACAGTGAGAAAAAGTATATTTTTCTTTATTATGTTCAATAACAGGACCAATAGATATGGTAAGCTTGGTGTAACAAAGCGTGTTGTTCATCGTAATTTCACTAGTGCCTTTCAGGTATAGTTTAGTTTAGTTCAGTATAGGGCAGAATATATTGATGTGCCCAGCACTACTTACAGGAGTGAGGCAACACAATCTCTAGCATTGGAGCAGAGTGCTGCCTATGACAGGTAACAGTTGTCAAGTCACATTCCCTGTAAATGTTGTCTGTTAATATCATATGCTGTCGCTGTATTGGTACATAGGGAGCCAGTCTTGGCACTGTTTCGGAAGCCAGTCTTGGCACTGTTTCCAGGGTTACCAGAAAATTGTAAGTTAATAAAGTTCCTTTCAGCACATCCAGCCCTGGAACTCGAGTTGCTTAAAGGGTAACTCCACTATTGTGGAGGGAAAAAAATCAACAAATAAAAAAAAAAAAAATAAGCATTCATTTCACTTGCTGAAGGCAAACCTAAAGGCAAAAAGACCCACAAACAAAGAACAACTGAAGACAGCTGCAGTTAGAGCCTGGCAAAGCTTCAGAAAGAAGGAAACCTAGTCTTTGGTAATGTCCATGGGTTCCAGACTTCAGGCAGTCATTTCCAGTAAAGGATTCTCAACAAAATATTAAAAATGAACATTTTATTTATTTATGATTATATTCTTTTGTCCAATTACTTTTGGTCCCTTGAAAAAGGGGGGATGGCTACTTCTAAAAGCTTCCTCCAATGTGGATGTACATACCCTCAAATTAAACCTGAGAGCGTGCACAAATCCATTACATAACTATAGCTTGAATATGTTTTGGTAAATACCTGAAAAAACTAAACTTGTGCCTGTGTCCAAATATATATGGACCTAACTGTAATTTCCTGCTTGTGTGATTGGCTCACTGATCTTCCCAGAAGTCTGCACTGAGATACAAGTCAGATTTTTGGCATCTCCTGCATCAAAAATGTCATTTTTGGTGAGATACTCCCACAGGGAAATCATGTCTAAAGGGATGCAGACTCTGCACGTTTCCTCATTAGAGTCCTGCAGATGCAGCAGCTGACTAATAATTATAAAATCACTTCCATACATATTCACTTTGCACATGGACACAGAGAAATAAACAGCTATTTCTTCAGAATAACAAACGGTAGGACTCTGCACAAAGTCTTAGATTGTAAGCTCCAAGGAGCAGGGCCCTCCTATCCCTCTTGTATTGAACTGTATTGTTGCTGTATTGTCTCCCGTTATATTGTAAAGCACTGAGCAAACTGTTGGCGCAATATGAATCCTGTATAATAATAATAAGTTTGTTAAAATCCCTGCAATGTACATAGATCACCCAGAGGGGAATGTTTTTTTTCCCAACAAAAGTGGAGTGACTCTTTCAGGAGAGGCAAGTTCACTTTGTCCACCCTTAGCCCTGCCAGTGTTTGTGTTGGCAAATCTTTATATACTCTGTTGTTTATATTTTTTACATTAAAATAACAATTTGTATCAAGATTAGATATTAATACTATTCCTACTCTTCATTCCAGTCACTGAAATATGACATGCAAGGAGAAATGAATGCCACTCATAAAGCTAATTATTCTGTGATAGACCTAATAAGGACTCCTGTGGTTCGTCGCATATCTATTTGTTTATCTTGCACTTGGTAGGTACTAACCTTCTCATTGTCATATCTATATGAAGATAAAGGTGTTTCTTTCACCATTCTTTTTTTTGCCAATCACAGTTTTGTAAATATTATGATTGTGCTTCATCACAAGGATTGCAATTAAGTGCTGACTATAAGTATTAGAAATGTGCTCCACTTACCCTAGACTTGCTGGTGGCTTCCACCAAAACTAGAATAGAGATGTAGGTTAAGCTCCTCCATTCACACCCCTTTCTTTGAATGCACTATAATCTAAACATGAGTGCATACCAGCCATTGGATGACAGAATAGTTCTATTTTTTGAATAGGAAGGGTAATGTGTTAAAGTGACATTTCAATTTAAACAGTTAACATGTTTACCTGATTTCCTCACCATTGGCATGTAGGGACACATGTTCCTTGTTACATAGTCTGGCTGACAAATCTCTGTGCTATTGAAAGTTTGTAATGGAGCACAAAATTAAAATTACATTTCATCTGGTAGATCGTTATATGTGGTCACTTTGTAGATCAATATCAGATTGCATTAGGTGAGCCAGATGCAGTTACTATTTTACACTATTATTTATTACAGTATCTGGTTATTATTACAGTTACTTATATAGTGCTGTAAATTTTACGCAACACTTTACATATATATCGTACATTCACACCAGTTCAAGCCCTCATGGAACATACAATCTAAGGTCCACATTATTATTATATTATTATACAGGATTTATATAGCACCAACAGTTTGTGCAGTGCTTTACAAAATTAAGGTAGACATTACAGTTACAATACAATTTGGTACAAGAGGAAACAGAGGGTCCTGCTTGTTAGAGCCTACATTCATACATACGGATGCTAGGGCCAATTTAGACAGGAGCCAATGTCTCTGGAGTGTGGGAGGAAACCAGAGTACTTGGAGGAAACTCACACAAGCACAGGGAGAACATGCAAACTCCAAGCAGGTAGTGCCGTGGTTGGGATTTAAACCAATGACCCTAGTGCTGCCAGGTGAAAGTGCTAACTACTTAGCCACTGTGCTCCCCCACAGACTGAATAATTATATGACGATGCCTAAGTGTTGTATGACATTTGACTGTTTTAAGGGTTCAGCCTCAAAAGTGATTTAAAATACTTATGAACTACAACTTGAAAAGTAATAAACACCCATCTTAGTGTTAGTAAAACACAGATGGTCTTGCTGATTATTTTTAAACATATTCCATGGGTCATTCCAGTAAAACATTTTGTTAATTATGAAAACCTCCATATCCAATAGAACACAAGTAGTCATTACCAAACTGTGTATAATCAGATAGTACATTACACATTATTACACAATACAATAAGGAATGCAGCAAGTCTGTTCTGCTCCCTGAGAAATTACAATGCATTTACATGAGAGAGAGGAACTCAACAACCTAGTACTGTTGGCTGCAGTTACTGAGTCCTAGATTGGAACCAGTGTGAATATCCTATTATTCTATTATTAGATTTTTCCTACATCACAGATCTGCTCGGCTATGACTTTCTATGCAAACCACATGAGTCATCCCAATTTATTTTACATTGTCATTAGTAACATCACTAGCACCTGATAGAAACTTCAGATTTCTAATGTCTGCTTCTTTCCTTAACTAGGTTCTCTACCAGTTTTGCCTATTACGGTCTTGCCATGGACCTTCAGAAATTTGGGCTCAGCATTTATATCATTCAAGTCATGTTTGGCACTGTTGACATCCCAGCCAAGTTTTTCTCTTATTTTGTGCTTAATTACATCGGGCGCCGTGTTCTGCAGGCCTCTGCTTTAATTTTGGCTGGTGCTGCAATTTTAGTGAATATTTTTCTTTCTGAAGGTAAACTGTCTGATGCAAATTTATTTGCAATTAATTTTGTTGATGTTTTGCTGTTAATTCTTGTTCAGTCTATGTGCCTACTTATCGCAAGAGAACCAGAGATACTATTTTTTAATTTGAGAGTCTAACCCATATTACCTATATCCTGCTCAGTTTTCATAGGAAGTGTCTCTTTTTCAAGAATCTCTGACAATCATAAAATAGGAAATAGTCACTAGCACACCAGGATTATGCAAAAGAAAAGGACATTTATTGCCACAGACTCAAAGTGTGACATAATGGGATGCAAAGGACCCATTCATCAAGGCAGAACATGACTACTGTCTTGATGAAGGGGTCCCTTGTGGGGTGATTCCTGCATTAATGAAGGGGTACTTTGCAGTCATCAAACACTGAACTATAAATGTAATGTAAAATAAATGTTCTAAACCTTTGCACAACCCCACTGTGCTGGTTACACTTTGCCATTTTAGCCTGCATTATATGATGGTACCATCTCACATTTGATCACTATACCACTCACAACCTGAAATTTTTAACTATAATTTTTAGCTATAAGTAGTTTACTGGATTACATAGACTCTCTAGCAACCATGGAGCAGCAGAGAGGTTTAAAAAAATTAGCAACTATAATGCTTATTTGTGTAAATTCTTATAAAGAATTAAGGCAGTGATAAATTGTTTGTTCTTTGCATGCAAAGCTCCGGATGCAGACATCTCTTGGGGCAATCAAGCCATTGATTACCTCCTAAAAAGAAATTACATGGGGATTTTATAGTCATATGAAAATCTCTACACACGTAGACCTTATTCCTTCCTCTTTCAAAGGTGAAGAGGAAAAGACAGTATTACTTTGTCCACACCTGCCAGTAATCCAGTGTAGTTTTTCATTTGCAACTAAAGGGTCCTATTTTTAAGTTCTTCTGTGCACAACTAACTTTACCAGCGTCTAGAGAAGTGATGGCCAACTTTCTTGATATGGGGGCCTCAAGTGTGGCCACTGACATGACTAAAGAGCTAAACAGTGACTGGACAGCCCTTTCATTAATTAATGCTTTCATATTTGTGATTCCTTTCACCCTTTTTGAAAATTACTTGTGCAACATTTCTCTCAAAAAGGTCCATTATAAAAAAAACATATAAAGAATAAAGGGGTGGACAGCACAAAAAAGTAAGATAATATTAAAGAAATAAAACAAACCTTTTAACTAATACAAGCCAGTCTAAGAAATATGTTTTCTTCACTCCCTTTAAGTACCAAAACTTTCCAAGTGCTGCACAGAGGGGCAGTGTTGGGGGCATATGTGTGCTGAAGCACTTCCAAAAATGTTTAAAGCACCCCATAGCATGCCCATCAACAGTCATCACCCTCCTCCAAAGCATCTTGCATGGCACCTTTCCTCTAGGTCCCCCGCCTGTCATATTGTGTGTGTGCAGACCTGGCTTTCTGGTGCAGGCAGTGCTCTTGCCCCTAAGCCTACCACAATGTGTAATCACCAGTGAGCTGTACCCGAAAATATCTAAACTATCACCAGTTGCTGCCTGTGGGAAGGGGGTAACCAGGATAAAAGTTAGTGGGGGCAATCTGATCACCAATGTAGAATAAAAACATTGACCACCAATGTAAGGCGAATGCACTGGCCAACAATGTAATGTAAGGGAAGGACTCTGACCACCAATGTAGAAGGAAAACATTGACCACCAATGTAAGGTGAATGGACTGGCCAACAATGAAATGTAAGGGAAGCACACTGGCCACCAATATAATGGGGACCACACTGACCAACAATGTAAGCAGAATATACTGACCACCAATGTAAAGAAAGAACACACACAATTGCAACAAATGTTATAACTGAAGTGTATTTCACAGCAGTTATATGTTTAAATCCATACAATATGGTAACAAAAAGCAAAATACAGGGAATCTTTACAGAGTGGACCTTAACATAGTTATGTGATAAAATACTACCTAGTGTAGTTTTCAGACATAATTTCATTATTTACTGAAGACAGTAAAAGGAAGTCTACATTCCTGATACATTTCTCTTTTTAATATCCACAAGTGCACTAAATTCTCTACATAAAAGAAAACAGCTAAATACAAAGTTAAATACATACAACTGAGCTGTTTCGCCTGCCAAAGGATTTTGTCCATTCCTTAATCAGATCAGCCACATTACACCGCCCTGTCTGGAAGGCCAGGATTTTCCTCTGCTGCAGCTCAGAAACACTTATATGCAGGGGCGGACTGACCATTTGGAAACTCGGGCACTGCCCGAGGGCCCAGGGTCAGTAGGGAGCCCCATGAGATGCCCCTGGTACCTTTTTCATAGGCTTTTTCGAGTTTGGGCAAGGACACAGGGGCCCCATGATCCCCTATTGCCTGGGGGCCCCATGAGTTGTCAGTCTGCCCATGACAGCAAACTCTGTAAGTTAAATGTATGAGCTATGGTATGAACAATTCTAAACAGAGTTCCCTTTAACATATGCACAGAAATAAATACCAAACCCTGGGCTTGAGAAGTATCAAAGAGAGTCTTCGTGTCCTGGGTCTTCAGCTAGCTCAGTAAGGGCCCAAAAAGATGGCTGTGCAATTGCGCCCAGCAATAGTAGATAATTTAGGTAGATAATTCCAGGTAAAGATCACAACTTGTAAGAAGGTGTGAGGTATAAAAGGTGTCTGCATGCAGTTCCCCTTATTGAAGAGTGTACACAGTCTGGGCTTCCGCCCACTCACCAATCCTGATGATACCATGGCTCAAGGGTTCCAGGATGTCCTGGAAAGCTCCTGCAGAATCTGCAACCAGCGTGGGACACTCGGCCTAACACCTGGTGACACTGGGGTTCTGCTGTAACTGAGACGGTGATGATGCTCTTGTCTCGGATCAGTTACTTCTGCCGACAGGAAGATGTGGATGGGTGATCTGTTGGCAGGTCTGTAGCTCACACGCCAAAGACTCTCCACACCATCCGGACTGCGTGGACTGCTTAACTCTCCACAGAAGCCAGGTCCCTCTTCTCATCTTCAGCCCGTAGTCCCAAGAGGAAGAGCATACTTCAGAGTCTGACCTGTATATCCTCTCCCAGCATTCACTTCTCCTCTAGCCGGCTGGAGCCTGTAGTTCTCAAACGCATCAGCTTCTTGCCTTCTGAACTACATGTCCTACAATCCCCAGCTCTTTGTTGGATCCTCCTCTCTCTCTCAGTGCCACTGAACACAATGTCAATATTACAACTAAACACTAGAGGGGGCATTAGATCAACATATTCCTTATTAAGTGTTCTTGCGAAGAACACTTATTGTTATCTCACAAATATATTCTTATTCTTATTATAGCCAAATTTGCCACGCTAACTCCTCCCACAGTTTTTACACTACAAAGACAAGTAATATATCAAAACGTGCGGATTGTTCCAGATCGGATTGCTATTACTTTGTGGAATGTTTCGCCGAATCGTTCACGAAATATCGCGGTTTTTGTGGTGAAATTTTCCCATAGAAATGAATGGAGCAACTACAGTGAGAACTGACAAAGCTACAGTGTGGAAGGAAAAATCAGAACATGATTTGTAAACTGCCATCACTCTGTCATTTTCAAGCCCACCTACACATATCTTATATCAAAACGTTCAGCTAACCCTGCTGTCACTAAAAATTCACGGCTAAGCCATACTCCTGATAGTTTTCACAATATGACCATTTGTTTGCAACTCACCCCTCCCATTGACTTTCATTGAAACTTCACTCACAGCCACCTGAAATTTTAAGGGACGTATTTAAACTGCGACTGTGCCTTCATTTTTAATATTGCAGAGACATACTATACATCAAAGTTTAGCTCCGCTTTTTGTGATTCTTACAATATCAAGCTCTTCGCTGTAGCATTTATACTTTTAAAACTACAAGTGTTTGAAGATGGCAATCGCCAGTGACGTTGGCAAGTTGGAGCAGTGTGTTTAGAACAGCACTTCTCACATTCCTGTGACTGAGTGAGTTGCTATAGCAACCAAAGGTGACTCACGATGCAGGTGAGTCACCAAGCTGGACTGTGAGCTGCAAAATACAAGCTGAAATGCATTTCTCACTATCAGGCTTGCCATGTGCACTGCTTACTTTTCATCAATCACTTGGTAAAGGTTGCCTGCAAGAACACTTTACACAATTTCCACAGAAATTGTAGATTTTCTAGTTATAAATGTCTTGCGATGGCACAGGTAGGTTAACCAGCACTGGGCTATATTACCTTTTGGATAGGATTAGGAAGTGTCATCATTTTATTGCTGTCTGTGTCTTTGCTGGGGAGACTCATTCCCATTGTTCTGATAACTATTGTACAAGAAGTGATAAAAAATCTAAAATTTAGGAGTAGTTATAGATACAGGCTGTAAGGGGAAATCTTCCAATACAGACACTTTTTTTAGAAACAGTTGACTAGGATGGATTTTCTCTTCACATTAACGATTGTTCCTCTCCAGATGTGTATCTGGGACAAGAAGAGATATTAACTTTGAAGGAACAGTAAAAGAAAAATCTCACAATCTTTTTAACTGCTTTATCCAAACCTAGAAAAAGTTTTGAATTTACATACACTTTAAAGTGTGTAGAAAGGTGCAGTCTGTATTCCTCACTGTAAGAATGCAGAAGAGAAAGGAGGTTTTCAGGAACTTGGTTCCTCTATGGCAGGGGCGTCCCTAGGGTTGGTGTCACCCGGTGGGGTAACACTTGGTCACACCCCCTCCGACGATCCCCGGTGAATGGATCGGTTCTGCGGATTGAGCATAATGGATTGGACTCCGATTCATTATGCTCCCCAATCCGCAGATCCGATCCATCCTGCGGGGATCGTTAGCATGCAACCTATATGGGGTAACATCAGACCCACTCCACGAAGAGGTAAGTTGTAAAGCAAGATGACGATCCCCACAGGATGGATCTGATCTGCGGATTGGGGAGCATAATGGATCGGACTCTGATCCATTATGCTCAATCCGCAGATCCGATCCATCCTGCAGGGATTGTCGGCTTGCTTTACAACTTACCTTTTCGTGGAGCGTGTCTGGTGTCACCACGTGTGGTAGGTGTCACCCGGTGCGACCCGCACCCGCCGCACCTGCCTGGGGACACCACTGCTCTATGGCTTCCTGCTGTCACTGGGAGACAGCTGTCCAATTTGACACTGGCGCTGCAAGTGACTTTTGCAGGCATCTTGAGTCAGGCAGAGTCAACTTAAGACTCCGGGTTCTGGGTTTGGCATGCTTTATGTGAGTTGCTAGTATAGAGACAGGATCCCCATCTTGCAGGGACAGTGCTTAGAGAAAGGTTCCAGAGGAGGAGGGACAGTGTAGGGATTAAGTCTACCCCACTTCAGGAAGCCTCCCTTTTTGGGTGTAGACTGGCCAGGCTGCATTTCGCTCCTCATTGCAGACACTGATGGCATCTTTCATGGCTACAGACCACTTGTACACTTTTTAAGCGGCTCTGGACGGTTGTGCCTACCCGCCGGGCCTAGTTGTACTGTGTTAAACTTTTCTACAATATATTGCTCTTGCCTATTTTTGACTTTGTGTGTTTACTGCCTGCCACACCATGCTGCCCCTTGCTCACAGGTGTATTTAACACCCCAGTCACATCAAGCCCAACTTTGAAATTGTGCGACTTACAGTGAAGTTGTACGATTTCAAAGTTGGGTGAGATGCCGATTTCAGGTGCGATTTACAAGACATTTGACGCAGATGTCTATTTAAATCGCACCAAAAGTAGTGCATGTATTACTTTAGAAATCGGTGCAGCTCTGACCAAGTCGGAACCGCACCGATTTAACAGCTCTAATTGCGGACAGCAGGGTGTGACTTGGCAAGTTGCATAGCATGCAAATTGCATGCCAAGTTGCACCCGGGTGTAAAACTACATGCCCATCAAAGACTATTCTGTGCACAGGGTGACAACTGCTTTACAAATTGATCATTTGATTTTGTCCATAATTCCACTTTAATTTTCAGTGCAGGTAGAGTTTGGGCTCTGAAAGTTCCCACAAAAATGTTTCTAAAATGATGCCCTTAAAAAAAGGTGTTTTTTTTTTTTTTTTTACAAATGACTGGTTTGCATATTGGCATTTATGGGTGACATATGATCACTTTCAATTAAAACAAACCCCCAACGAATATGGTGTTTTATTAGATCCTTAGAATAAACACTCATATAAAAGTTTTGTTGTGCTAAGCACACTGCAGTAAACTTTCTATGTTCCTTTGTGCCTTCTAGACTATCATGTTGCACGAATTGTAATGGCCGTGTTTGGGAAAGGATGTCTGGCAGCTTCATTTAACTGTTTGTACTTATTCACAGGGGAATTATACCCAACTGTCATCAGGTAAGACACAGAGTGGGAGGGTAAGACCTTGTTTATTTTGACCAACTGATGGCTTATGGCTTCTATTTCAGGCAGACAGGCATGGGGCTAGGAACTGTGATGGCATGCTTGGGAGGAATTGTTGCCCCACTTGTTCAGATGACTGCAGATTATTATCACCAACTCCCCCTCATTATCTTTAGCCTGTGTGCTATATTCTCTGGAGTTGCAGCATCTTTTCTTCCCGAGACACTTGGTGTGCCTCTCCCTGAGACCATACAGGAGGTGGAAAGGTTGGTATCCCAGTACTGTTATCCTTTTAGTTTAGGCCCTTCTGATCCTGTCTAGACTCTAAAGACATATAAATAAAGAAGCAATGTAAAAGGTACTGTAGGATGCAAGTTGTTCAGAAATACAAGAAATACAGCCCTTAAAGTTGACCACATAAACCATATTTATTGAAGCTGATTTACTAAAGGGCATAGACGAGTATTTCATTAACCACTTAGACACACTGTATTCTCAATCTGCAACCTTTTCGTGCTAATATAAGTTCTTCCTTCTAGCTACACAGATAGCTGTAATTGTTGTCCATCCAGTTTTAATCCTGATATTACTCTCCTAAATATTTTCTGGTTTTCAATTGTCATTTCATTCATCTTTTTTGCTGGAGCTTAAGTTACATTTGTTCAGCCTGGCTGAAGGATATGCAATTTCCCAAAACATGCTGGCTCTCCTCAAGTCTTCAATAAATTTTCTAAGATGATAACAATTATCACAGTATAGAGCATTCTTTTGGACATAAGCACTGCCCCTTCTGACAGAGCGCATTACTCTCATTCCTTTTGGTTATCCTTACTAAACGAGTATGGCAGGATCAGAGTGTCCCACTGGAGGATTGTGCTACAATACTGGAGTGTCAGAATGGAGGATTCCCACATGAGCCAGGTAAAGGTTCGACTGCCCAGTGTTTTACATTTATTTCCCTTCAGGCCCATGCACTGCCATATGTGGATGGGGGAAGGTTTTTGGCCCGGTTTTAGCTTCAGCACAGACAGACATAGCTTTCTACTTAGGGCTGTGATAAGCTAACAGGGTAGTGAGGGAGCACAGAGAAGGTATGCATTAGTAGCAGAGGAGGTGGGCTATAAAGAGAACCTGGTTCATTGTCTTGAATAGGTAAAGTGAAAGGTGTACATAATTCTGGGTCACTTGGGATGACCTGCACTGTCCAGAATCGTTATGGAATACACTTTCTGCAAAAAGGGTAGAATATTATTAAACACCAGAACATGCATGTGCAATATTGTACCAATAATCAATAGCAGCATGCCAACCTTGGATTTTAGATAATTGCAAGAAAAATTTTGGCAAACACATGAAATTTAAAACAAAAACAAAATAAATATAAAAAATAAATAATAATAATAATAATAATAATAATTAATAAAAAAATATATATATATATATGTATAGACACATACACACTATATTGCCAAAAGTATTAGGACACCCCTCAAAATCATTGGATTCAAGTGTTCCAAGCACCTCCATGGCCACAGGTATATAAAATCAAGCACCTAGGCATGCAGACTGCTTCTACAAACATTTGTGAAAGAATGGGTCGCTCTCAGGAGTTCAGTGAATTCAAGCGCAGTACCTTGATAAGTTGCCACCTGTGTAGTAAGTCGATCCGTGAAATTTCCTTGCTACTAAATATTCCATGGTCAACTGTTAGTGGTATTATAACAAAGTTAAAGCAACTGGGAACAACAGCAACTCAGCCATGAAGTGGTAGACCAAGTACAATGACACAGGCATGCTGAAGCATACAGTGCGCAGAGGTCTCCAACTGTCTGCAGTCAATAGCTAAAGACCTCCAAAGTTTGTGTGGCCTTCAGATTAGCACAAAAGCAGTGCATAGAGAGCCTCATGGAATGGGTTTCCATTGCCGAGGAGCTGAATCCAAGCATTATATCACCAAGTGCAATGCAGAGCGTCGGGATGCAGTGGTGTAAAGCATGCCACCACTGGACTCTAGAGCAGTGGAGACGTGTTCCCTGGTGTGGTGAATTATGCTTCTCTGTCTGGCAATCTGATGGACGTGTCTGGGTTTGGCGGTTGCCAGAAGAATGATATTTACCTGACTGGATTGTGCCAAGTGTAAAGTTTGGTGGAGGGGAAATTATGGCTTGGGGTTGTTTTTCAGGGGTTGAGCTTGCCCTATTAGTTCCAGTGAAGGGAACTCTTAAGGTGCCAGCATACCAAGACATTTTGGACAGTTTCATGCTCCCGACTTTGTGAGAACAGTGTGGGGAGGGGCCCTTCCTGTTCCAACATGACTGCGCACCAGTGCACAAAGGAAGATCCATAAAGACATGGATGAGTGAGTTTAGGGTGGAGGAACTTGACTGGCCTGCACAGAGTCCTGACCCCAACCCAACAGAACTCTTTTAGGATGAATTAGAGCAGAGACTGCGAGTCAGGCCTTCTCGTCCAACATTGGTGCCCAATCACACAAATGCGCTTCTGGAAGAATGGTCAGACATTCCCATAGACACACTCCTAAACCTTGTGGACAACCTTCCCAAAAGATTTGAAGCTGTTATAGCTGCAAAGGGTGGGCCAACTCAATATTGAACCCTACGGACTAAGACTGGGATGCCATTGAAGTTTATGTGCGTGTAAAGGCAGGCGTCCCAATATTTTTGGCAATCTAGTGTATATATTGCACTAACCCCTTAGGAGTCGCTGAATTATTTTCGGGCTCCCTGTCACTCTGGACCCCTCTCTGAAATCCAAACCCCTGCTGACACCACAGTACTCTTCTGACCAGAATACATTATCGCCAGAAAATAGACTCATACACAGATTAGAGTGAACTGTTATGATGCTTGTAATAAACATGGCTGCAAGCTCGGTCAAGAGCAAAAAGTGGTTTATGTATACGTAATGGCACTCTTCACTTGGGGGTGTACTCACTTTTGTTGCCAGTGGCTTAGACATTAATGGCTGTGTGTTGCGTTATTTTGAGTGGACAGCAAATTTACATTGTTATACAAGCTGTACACTCACTACTTTACATTGTAGCAAAGTGTCATTTCATGTGTTGTCACATGAAAAGATATACAGTAATAAAATATTTACAAAAATGTGAGGGGTGTACTCACTTCTGTGAGATACTGTATATATATATATATATATATATATATATATATATATATACAGTGCCTTGAAATTTTACCCCTTCAAATTTTCCACATGTTCCACATTTTGTCATGTTACAACAAAAAATGTAAATGTATTTTTTGGGATTTTATGAGATAGACAACACAAAGTGACACATAATTGTGAAGTGGAAGAAAAATGATAAATGGTTTTGAACATTTCTTTACAATCTAGGGGGTGCTGGGGTGGGCTCCGCCCCCCCAGATTTCAGTTGTGCCCACCCAGACTGCTGTGCTCCTTCCCCCCCATCCCCATAATCAGAGCCGGGACAAGGGAAAGGGAGCCTGGACCAGTTAAGTCCAGAAAGTGATACAAAATAAAGAGTCAGGAGGAGCAGTGCTGTGCTGTGCTCTGCTCCCTCCTCCTATCAGAACAGCGCTTCTCCATATAGCTGATGACACAGGATCGCTCCGACCATCAGGCTGTACACAGTTTCATTACCCACCCCTATCTCCTCCAAGGACTGTTCATCTCTTGGCAGCAGGAAATGTAGGTGGGGCAGGTAATGAAACTGTGCACATTCCGATGGTCGGAGTGATCCTGTGTCATCAGCTATATGGAGCAGCGCTGTTCTGGTAGGAGGAGGGGGCAGAGCACAGCTCGAACCTCTGGACTGTAAGTTGGAAGGATGGGGGTTGGGGAGCTTACAGGTGAATTGAACATAATGAGGGGGGAGGTGTGGCGGGAAACAGCCATTTGTGCTTGGGATGAGAGGGGGCTATTTGTGCTGGAAAGGATAATGGGGGTTGGGGGGATTTCTGCTAGGTGAAAGAATAGGGGGATTTGACCCAGGAGAGGGCTTGGGGCCACTTTTTGTGCCTATTTGTGTTAAGGGGGGCAGGGGATTTGGGCTAAGAAGGGGCAGAGGATTTGGGCTAAGCAGTGGCAGAGGATTTGGAAAGGGAGAGGATTTGTGCTGAGAAGGGTACTTTGGAGGGGGCTGTGCTATGAGGAGGAATTTAGGGGAATTTGTCATAGGGAGGAGGGATTAGTGGGAGGGGATATGTGCTAGTAGGGGAGATTGGGGAGATTTGTGCTAGGAGGGAGATTAACAGGGAATCTGTGCTAGAAGGAGAGATTGGGGGGATTTGTGCTAGGAGGGAGAATTGGGGGGATTTGTGCTAGGAGGGGGTATTTGTGCAAGAAGGGGGATTGGGTGGGGGTATTTGTGCTAGAAGGGGGGATTGGGGGAATGTGTGCTAAGAGGAGGGGATTGGGGGAATGTGTGCTAAGAGGAGGGGACTGGGGGAATTTGTGCTAGGAGATGGTGATGGAATGTGGGCTAAGAGGCAGGACTGAAGGGGAATTTGTGCTAGGAGGTGGGATGGGGGATGTGCTAGGATGGGAAATCCTAGGATGGGAAATTCAAGGGGGAAGTTGATGTGTGCATGGAGCGGTTATTTTTGGTTGAGGGAGATTTGTGCTAAGAGGGGGAATTGGGGGCATTGAAGGCAGGCTTGTGGGGCAAAGATTTGTGCTGGGAGGGGGTTTATACTAGGAGGAGGGGACATTTTTGCATTGCACCTGCCTGTAGGTAAGCCCCTATCCTGGGCCCCCTCCCTGGCTCCACACTGCTGTCTCCCACTCCATCTTCCACCCGACATTTCTCCCCTTCACCCAGGCTCTGCAATACTTAGGAGTTGCCTTGGTCACCATGCCCAGCCTGATGCCAGGGAACTGGCCAGTCCAATTGGTCCCTCAAGTATGCATATCTGAGCTTCCTTTGCTCCTCCATCCCTCCTTCAGAAAGCTCTCAGGTTTCTGGAGAGGTGGGAGGGCTCTAGAAGCTCTGACTTTCAGAACCTTCTTAGTTTGTTCACTTTTACCTCTACTGTACACTTATACACTTCTTTCTCTTCAGCATTTTTAAGCCAGTGCACTCAACTACCTGAGCCCAGCAACCTGTCACCTCATCCCAGTGACAATAATACACATGTTTAACTCTTTGTCTCCACTCTTAGCATTGACTTGAGGTGTATCCCAGGAAGGTCTATAACATTACTGGTTGGTGCTTTAGTACTCTGAGGCCTCACTCCATCTTCTCTGACTTCAAGGTTGGGTCCATAGAATGCTCTGTACCACAATCTGACCCAAATTGGGGTACTGATCACTAGAGAAGGAACCAAGCACACAGGCTGCTTTGCTACCAGGGACCTCTGCCACCTATGCCAAGTTACTTCAGCTTCCTGACTGGCTGACTGCAATAATGCACATAGATGCTTGTACTGTAGTCACTGGCAATGGCACACAACAAGGGTTAACTCAACCTTCTTTTAGGACATTAGTACTGCATCTTCTTTTCATATTGTCTTAGCCCCTGATATATCCATGGTAAGTAATACGCCATGAATGCACCCCTTTACATACAGTATGTCTTTAGACCAGGCAGTTGTCCTTAAAAATGGAGCTTCTCTTTACTTGTAAAATGTCTTCCATTACAGCTCACAGTACAATACATTTCTTCTAAATATAGTTCACACTCTCAGCATTTCCCTTTAACTTGTGGTGCCTCCTGGTAGCCCTGGCACCATAATTGTCATACCTCCATAAGGCAGAAAGTCCATAATGTCCATGTTCTGGGAACCCCAATGTTTAAGGATCATTTCCCATTGGTTATGCACATCCACCATATCACCTGCATGTTTGAAAAGTCGTTGGACCACCTGGTGTTTTTGCACCTTTGAACTTTTTATATATATATGTGTGTATTCATTTTTATATATTCTTTCTGATACGTTGTTATTATATTTTTTATTTATTAATTTATTTTATTTTTTAATTTATTTCATATCACTATCCAAAATTGAAGGATGGTGAAGTTTCTTATGATTATTCATCATATTGTCACTAGAGGTTTTTGATGATATTATACAGCACGCATAGAGGAGATTTATCCCCTTATAGGGATTCACTTATTTTCTACTTTGTTTTTCTATTGTCATTTTTTTGGTAATATCAGTCACTGTGATTCGGTTTTCTTTGTGTGTGAAATTGGTCCCACAATGAGGGATTTGTGAATTATCATTTATCCGGCTTTTTTCACATTAATCCAGTCCCATTTGGACTGTTTGGTTTATCACAAATTTCTTTTCAAATCACCATGTTCAATCACTTTTTGGTTGTCACTATAGATCCCGAAGTGGATCAGTTCACTTTGTTCACTTTATCTCAGTCCCTTTTTGGACTTATTTAATTTTAATTTTGTTTAAACCATTATGTACAATCACCTTTTGGTTTCACTACAGATCCCATAGTGGATCAGTTCACTTTTTTATTCACGGGTTAATTGTCACGTATGTAATAATATTGATTTATTTTGTAACATAGTTTATTTATAGATAAGCGCTGCACCAGTTTATTTAATATAGCAATCCCTTTATGCTGCTCTTCCCTTGTATTTATAGGCCACCAGTATGGTGGCACCATGAACACCCGGGAAGCTGTGTAGCAAAGTTAACTCTTTTCTGTCCTGGAGGCACCGCTATATACACATACTATACATTGTACAATTTACTAATCATAGCACATTACAGTATCCAAAAGATAAAATAATTTTAGGCACCTGCCCACAAGCTTCTATGTTATTGGATGAATGGTAATGTGCATTAAAATCTGGGCAGCCTTTGACAGTCTTTTTAACATGTAACAGCCCATAACAGTTTTACATAACATATCAGTAGTCCATGTCATGCTTTTTGCAACATGTGCCGGAAACCCCAATTACTGCACTGTAATGAGATATACAAGATTCACCTAGTACATTTGAATACCCAATCATATACAGATGAATTTTAAAAAATCTATTCCAAGTGAATGGATGATTGTGGTAAACACAGATTCCATTTGAACGCATTTATTTTGCTAAATGAACACTTAGTAAATCAACCCCAATGACTGACACTATCCTGCCACAGGTATGTGTTGTGTTTAGTTTGACTCCATGCTGCATAGTCATCTAAATGCATTTTCTTCACCTTTGATTTGTGCAAATCAGATTTTAATTAATTTTGTTGGGTTATCAATAAAGCATCAGTGAATTGGTGTGGTCGGGTAATGGGCATAACAGAGATAAGGCAGTCCTCTTAATCACTCGTCTGAAAGTCTAAGCCACAGTGCATGGTGGATACTACAGTACATACTATACAAAGCTTTCATTGTGTTTATTTCCATAGCTTCACAGAACAGAGTTTGTAGTCACCAGAACTTACTGCTGAGCTCAACAAGATTTGTGTGGTTCTATGTTAGAGAGTTATAATAGCAAAAAAGATCCCCTATTAAAGTAATAGTATCAGTCACTTTACAAGCCTGAATTAATAAATTCCAGACATATCACATATATACAGCACTCCTACCACATATCCCAAGATACTCATTAACTGCTACCTTGCCCATGGCTACTAGTTAAATTAAGTACCGTGCTAATCACAGTAATTTTCAGATTATAGTAAAGACAATAATACCCAATACAAATTAGAGACACACGGGAAAATTGCCATTACACAAGGCTATATAACATTTCACTACACTGAAGAAATGGGATATGCAACATTAGCATGCTAAGCTCAGAGAGTTCTGAGAAATTAAAATGAAACAGAAAATTGTCAGCATCTGATACTACCGGTTGTCTGTGTCCCCCACTGCCGCCCTGTGGTATAATACAGAAATCCTCACATTGAACAGCAGAGAAATACACATATTAAGGGTTAATAACCATATAGCTATCCACTGACAACAAGAGAACAGAGGCAATAGCCATGTTAAATTATTCCTCAGCAAGTGTACACTACATAATATACATATGAGTTCAATTGTGACATATGATGATATGGTACAAAAAAAATGGGTACATAATACAATATCGGTAAACATAAGAAAACGTTGACTATTAACAGAATTGTTTCATACTATGGTAATCTGGAGTATAGAGGAGAGTCTTATCAGTGGAATAGGGCAAAATTATAATATCAAAGAATCCCAGTAATCCCATTTATTATAAAAGACATGTCATAGTGTCATACAAAGTATGGTATATACGTTTTGACATTTTGATCATTTCCATTCTGGATAATAGTTGAGACCATGGTGTCAGCTGAGAGTGCCAATTAAGTGCTTACCCATTGTATAGAGCAGAATGCAACACTGTGGCTCCAACCCTACAGCTGCTACCTCAATACTATGTCCCTGCAGAGCTGCAGTGATGTAGCAGTTGGTGGTTGGAAACTGTGGTGCACAGCAGGGGACATAATCATCTGAAAAGCCTAAAAGTGTTGGATGCTGAAGATTCTTTGGCCAATGTTGCTCTAAAGACAGCAAAAACAGGTAAGATAGCCCAGCTCCGCTTCTACTGATGCAAGACAGACAGTGGGACAGGTGAATATTTTAACTGTTCTATTAAAGGATGGCTTTTCATGCGCACAATAAAACACACAATAGCATTTCTACTAATAAAATTCACTGCAGTCCAATGTTGCATACATCAGGCTACATGAGTGTATATATACAGTATATATACTCTTTGTGCAAACAAAGTCCATCGGCTGAACATGTGTATCCAAAATACATTTGTGTAAGTTAGTTTACTAGTCTGTAAAAACAAGATCAAAGCACCAGTTCATCATCATGCCAAACCTATATATAGCAAGGTGCTGGCTTTCATTTACCTCTTGTGGAATACTTGTGGTCTCTTCACCAGCTCTTTCTTTTTGCTAACTTTATTCACAGTATCTATGAGATGTAGTGAGTGGGGGGAGGGAGCGCTAAGACGCATCTACCCTGTGTTCATTTGGGGATGAACCATCAACAGTGGGGGTTAGTAGAAGGTCCATGTGGAGGTGGTGTCCAAGTCCATCTGTAGTGGGGCACTTGTAGTAGTATGGACTTGTCCGAGGAGGCAGCCCGCTGTAAGAGCTTGTAGATACTCCTAATGCAGATAGAGAAGAGAGACAGCAGCGTCACTCTAAGCGTAGACGGTTAAAATCAGGCAGATTTAATGGTGAAATTGCACTCATATAGGTAGCTAACAGGTAGGCATGTCAAGTGATGGAGGTCTAGTGGGAGCATCAGGTCCTTTGGCCGTGCTCTGGGTTTTTTCCCACTGCTCTGGTGGTGTCCAGGGCTAGGGGGGTAGCAAAGGGGCGCAGGGAGGCTCGCAGGGATGATGTCACTGAATGGACCGTGTTTTCAAGATGGCGCGCATTTGGAGCATGCTTACTCCTTCGTCAGGCCGATCTGGTGGCCATGTTAGTGTGGGCTTATATGGGCAAAGCTGGTAGGTAGGGCTGACCAGTCAATTAAGTCACATGGCGAGCAGGGGTGCAACAATAACAATAAGACAATAGGAGCGCTGGAACAGGAGATTGCAAAGCTTAAATGATATGCATGAAGCACAAGGATATATACACATGAAACTAAAAAGGATATGCCAGTAATACTCACAGCAAAAGTTGGTGGCTGGGGGGAAAAGTGAGGGGGAGTAAAAAAAGTCTCATATGTTTTGGGTTTTTTTTGTTTTGTTTTTTTTCCCCAAGGTTTTTATTCTCCAATGTTTCCTTTATCTCCCCCACCCCTTTGTTAACATTTAGTGATGGGACTGAAGCTGTAATTTGCAGTGAGTGTAGCAATGGGATCAGATATTCAGACACTGGGTTTTTTCTTTCTGTGAGTGGGCGGGAGTCATTCTTTGTGATTGATAAGCATCTGCAGAACAGGACAAAGTGATTGACAATTGACATTAGTTACATTTGTAAGACTTATTTGTCTTTTTTTTTTAATAGTGTGGTGCCAAAAAGTGCTTGTTTATTTACCATCTCCTTTTATTTTGGTGAATCAGTATGGGAAGGTGGGTGATATCTGGGGATCCCTTAATTTTTTAAAGGGGCTTTCAGACTTTTATACGCCCTCACCCACTGACCTTTAAAACCACTGAGCCAGGGTTGTGGGGAAGAGGACTTTGTCCTTGTCAACATAAGGAGAAGGTGTTTTGCCGGGGGGACCATCCATGTTGAGCGCTCGTGTTCTGGTATGGCTGAGAAGGGTCTGTAATGGATTTTGGGGGATCTGATGCTTTTTTCTTTCTTTTTTTTTGCATGGGCTTCCCCTTAAAAATCATCCCCATGCATGTTATTTTTTATTTTTAATGTTGCCCTTTAAAGCGATAAAAAAGTGCCATTGGTGATTTGACATAATAAAGCTTACCTGTAGGTAAAAAGAATATCTCCTAAATGTGTACTGTCGTTAGCCGGTGACTTCACTGGTGCATGCCGTGGCTTGTGGGAGTGACATCACCACGAGGGAGGAAGAAAGGGTGAAGATGACAGCCCTGTCAGCGGTGACAACGCACCGCTGGAAGGCATCGTTCTAAGGAAGTATTAAGTATGCAGTGCACATTATGCCATTGCCTTGCAGGGTATTTTTTATGTCACAGTTTACTACCACTTTAAGCATTAATAAAATTATGGCTCCCTGGAAAACTGAATTTTTAAAAATATTTCTTTGCTTTAGCATATGTTCCCCAAGGCAGTGCCCAGGCCCCCATATCATTTATTTGACAATCCCCTGCTCGTTAGCCTAGAAATTACTGTTTTTTAACATTTGACTCCTATTGACTTCCATGGGGTTCAGATTTGCCCCCAAACTACAGTAGTCTGCCAACTAACCCAGAACCATACACAGGTATGTATGGCTTATCCCTAATAAACACTAATGCATTTGTTAAAATGAGGAAGGAAGAATTCATATATAAAAATGTCATTGGACTTAAAAAAGAAAAAAGGGAGAGTGGGGTGTGGGGCAAGCAGTACTGTCAAAGGAAATTTTGGTTTGTTAGTGGTATCTTTTAAATTGCCTTAAGCTGGCAATACACTGCACAAATTTCAGCAAATTCCTGCTGAATCTGGCAACATTTGAGTTGTTGATTGTCCATTATACATTTTTTAAATTACTTTTGTTGAATAAGGCAGTCAAAAAATTCTCAGCCAAACAGTGCTTGCATTCAATCAGATGCAAACACTTTTCAGGTATTCAGCAGAAGTTAGAGTGCCTGTTGAAAACAATAGCCAACATTTCTTTATCCATACTGCTTGGATCCATGGATGGGGTAATCGATGGGTGTCTTTCCTTAGGCGTTCTCTGATTGGACAAGGTCAAGAGGCAGGGCTGTAATGTCACAATCTCCATTTCACCCAATCAAAGAACACTGCATATATTGAGAAAAATGAAAAAGAGCCTCTTATCTCAATTAGGAACAGCAGAGGCCAGCACACAGATCTTGCCAGAGCTGTAAACAGCTAATTAGGCTTGGCAGGATGTCTGTTTCCACAAACCATAAAAAACTTTACAGATTAACACTTCCCTCTAACCTATAGTAAAACAATGACAAACTTAGTCAAGCCTGTCACACATGATGCATAAGGGAATTAAAGCTCTAGAAATGCATAGCTTGCCATAAAACAGCTTTCTGAGACCTCCGCCTAACCCACAACTTAACAAAATCCACACACAATTCATAGAATCCAACAGGAACAGGACACATTAATACTAAGTATATATTTGAATGGGGAATATCATACCAAGTAAATCAAGGTAATACATGACTACGTTAGCAAATACAAAAGGGAAGAAAGCCATCTACTCCATCCTGGGTGACATACCCATCCAAAATACTATGTGTTTGGTGTCTCTGGACACAAAATATAATTCTGAATAATAATCTATCAGTTTCCAGAATGCAACCTGGACATAGTGGAAGATATTAATATTAGTTTAAAACTACGTGTAAGGGAGGGGCCGCCACAGCCATAAAACGTGGTGACCCCCCCCCCCCACCCATTAAACAAAGTAATTGGTCAGATGGTCTCTGGTAACACCCCTTTGATATGACAGAAAAAGGTAAATGCCAGGACCTGTGGGCAAGTTCTCACTTTACCATCAACAAAGGAACTTCTGTCAACACCTTGCTCATTGACTGAACTCTGCTAAAACCAGGACTTTGCAAACATTCTTCATTTTCACCTACTTTTTGTTTCTCTGTTGCTTTATTGTTCTTTTTATTTCTTTGTAACATTTTTTTTCTGTAAATATTTTCATTTACACCATTTTGACTTTTTCATCATTATACCCTATTTTGAAAAGTGTTAAAACTGTCTCTAAGGCTTTTAATACAAACTAAAAGACTCCCTTCTCTTGAAAAGTGCTACTGTATACGATAATCCTCTAAATATGCCTGTCTGAGGTAACAGTGTGTGTTACAGATATTTATTCTAAAATCATAGTTGTTTTTCTGAAGATTGTGAGTTCTTCCTTCTCAGTAAAAAGGCGGTGGTGTCGTTTAAAGAATTAAGTGCTAATTAACCTAACCCAGTGACAATCGCTCCCAGGCTGCTGGCACATAGATTGTGGTCCTGCGAGCTGGAAAATCTTTGTGCAGGGTGCAGCTGAGAGTGGTATTGTTACGTAAGTGACAGCGAAGTGTGAGATTGGCTGGTACTTTGTCACAAGTTGGTGAGAAGAGCAGAGGTTAGGCACCACGTTCGTCACACTGGAATTCAACTTCAAGATACACTGTTTTTTTAAGGGTCTCCTCAGTCTGCTCTAGTTGCCCTTTATTACTGTGATTTTTTTGGGATTAGTTAATTACTTTAATGTTTTTTTCTTCCTCAGAACTCCTCATCAAGATGAGGTCACCAAATATGCTAAGGAGATGGCTTTGAAGAGCACTATATGAATATGAAATATGATACCATATGAAACAATACATGGAAAAACCTAAGTCTGCTCATTTTATCACCCTTGGCAATACTAAATGTGGAAGAAAATACTGTATATGCTTAATAATCTAGGAATTAAGTTATCACCACTGTTCAATTTAAGATTAATAACCATTTTGCAATCATAATCACTCTGCTTTTTATTGTGAACATCTAATTCCTCATGACACACAGAAAAGACTTGATTTTTCAACTGAAGTTGGGTTTAAAGAGACAAGATTGTAAGATGAATCAGGAAAAATCTAGGTTAGTGTGTTTAAAGTGTTTTCTATATACTGTACCATTTGTGATGTGGTGTGTTAGTATTAGTTGATCTGTATCAACAAGTCAGCTACCAAGGAATCAATTTTACTCTTGCAGAAAATAAGCCACCAGCACTAGCAGTTTGTAGCACCAGCCACTCTGTTGTAATCTTAGTGATAGCAAGGTTCCATTCTAGAGCTAGGACACACTATGTTGTAGACTCAGTGGGGTTCCTGGTGCAAACATACAAACCAGAAGAGCTTGGTCTGGAATACATTCCCATTCCAGCACTGTGCCTAGCTCTGATATAGCTATCCAAGGCAGCTGGAAACAGACAGAAATCATGCTGTTCAAAGCCAGTGAGGGGTTGATCTCCGAGCAAACTGAAAATGCTAAAGAAAAAGACTGGGCACATTGGATGATAAGATTTGGAAAAAAAAGGCCCAATATATTGGCTTCTGTTCTGTTACTAGGCTAATGAACCAAAAAGTGGTGGTTGGTTGTAGAGGGTGCCTGTCACCATGAGTTAAATCGATCAAATGGCCCAAGCATCTGCTAAAGTGCTACTCATGATAAGGCTCGTCTTGTTAGTATTTATTAGATGTGGTTGCAAAAATAATGGTCAATGAAGCACTTAAAGCAAACCTGAGAAAAATATAGTCAATTTTTTTTTTAAATTACAAAAGATTTATAGAATCAGTGGAGGAATTAATGATCCAAAGCTGAAGTTTTGCAAGGTTTTTGATCATTTGAAGGATGGTCAAACAATAAAACCTTTTCTGGATCAGTAGTATTTCTACAGTCAGCTTGCTATGTGGTAAACACTCTTGTCTTGCAGCTCTTAGTTAGAATCTGTCCAAAACTATGTGGCAGATTTACTAAATCTACCCTGCACTCAGAATCTGGTGCAGCTGTGCATGGTAACCAATCAGCTTCTACCTTCAGCTTGTTCAATTAAGTTTTGACAATAAAGCCTGGAAGTTTACTGGGTCCAATGCAGAGTTGCACCAGAAGTTGTACTCTTCAGTTTTAGTAAATAACCCCCATTTGGTGCCAGCAGTTTTATTGTGCTTTCTTTTTGCATGGGTTTTGTGTGGCTGCTGCAGTTTTCTTCCACTATCCAAAAAAAACCATACTGGAATGTTAATTGGGTTCCCCTCAGAGTGCCCTAGAATGTATGGCAGTGACGTTAGACTATGAGCTTCCTTAGAGTTGATTTCTTTTTGGTAGTCTGTCACCATTATATAAATGTGGGAATGTAACATATAGTCCATTTTGCTGATAGCTTTTCTTAGAAATTAGCAGCTTTTTATAAGTCAATAAGAGAAACTCTCCAATCAAATCAAGGGGTATTGGGTTTACAGACAACGGCAAAGAAAATATAAAGATCATCCTTAAAAATCATCACTAAAATGGACTGTGGATGGTATGTTCTGCAACAGTTGCCGTAACAAAAAATTATTATTGGTGGTATTTTGTGTCTATGCTATTGACATATATATGTGTATATCAAGATACAAAATCACCAGCACTCTAAATAAGTGAATTTCACATATTTATTGTGAATACAGCATTACATAAAGTCATAAGAAACCAATGTTTTGGGGCCTCACAGGTCCCTTCCTTGTTGTCACTATGTGGCCTTGATAAAGGGACTCTGCAAGGCCCTGAAACATTTGTTTCTTATGACTTATGTGATGCTGTCTTCACAATAAATATATGATATGCATTTCTTTGCACTGCTAGTGGCTTTGTATCATCATATCTTCATATCTGGTTTTGGTATGGCACCATGACACATTATTTAAAGGTGAAGTACTTTTATTTTGATTTTTATGGTATCTCTTTATATTTATTTTTAAAAGCAACATTTACCAACTTTTCCATTATTATTTTCTTGAGAAGATAACCCATACCTATAGTACTTAAATAAAATATTAAAACTAAATCTCATAGTAAGTAGGAAATAGATTTGGAGATTTTGACAGATGGAAATTCAGTGATGAGTCATACAAATCTATTTTATAGAATATAAAAAAGAGTAAAAAAGAAGGGAAATTAAAATATAGGTAATAAGAATTTCTGGAACAATTCAGCCTTTACTGAAACACACGTGAAAATAAATATTTTCAGATGTATAAAACAAAAGTGCTGCAGCATTAAAACATTGCATCACAGCAGAATGAAGATAATAATTGAATATACATACTGCCTTTTTTACAAAGTTCACGCTTGTTCCACTTTAAAGTACAATTAAAGGCTTCTGTATGGCAGTCTAAACAAGTACCAAATCCAGTTACTATGTGATTCACAGGCCTCGCAGAGTAAACAAAAATACTACCTCTCCTGAGCCAAATCCCACTTCACTGGAGTCTCCCATGCTCCCCCTCCAAGACACTGCAGCTCACAATTGGAGAGTTACATCAACAGAGGCAGTGCTGCCAATCCAGAAAGCAGTGGGCAGGACTAGGTGCGGCCAGGTGCTGATTGATAAGCTATAGGCCTGCAAATCAAAAGTGGCAATGTTGATAGCCCCACCCCCTCTAATATTTTCATATCCCACTCTAGCGCAAGCAGGCACAGCATACATGAGAGTGGTAACTCTGCTCTGAATTCAGGAGCTTTGCAACATTGTTCCCACACCATCAGGGAGGGATTAAATTCTGTGGAGGCCCTTAGGCAGTCTAACCTTGGGGCCCCCTTAGCAGGTTTCTGGAGGTTTCTAGTGTGCACGCTCTAGTGTGATAACATTGTACTAAGTAGTGTGTATGTCAGGTACTAGATGGAGATGACCATCATTACTGTACATTACAAATATATAGGTTGCACCAACATTTTTTACAAACTGACAGCTGAAATAAAGTGAGCTTTTAAGAGACAAACTGTAATGTGAACTTGATGTCTATGGTTTATGTACTTTAAGTTGTTATTAGGTACATTACATTAATACATTATTTCCTCTATATAGTCTTTAAGGTAAAGTTTTCATTTCTTTTAAGTTGATTCATTTTTTTATCTTATGTAAACAATTTAAGAAAGCTTCATTGTATTTTTCTTTCAAGATCAATATTATATTGAAGGTAGTTTTTATGAATTACAGTGGAGAGTTAATTGCCCAACCAAGCTCAAACAATAATTATTATGGTCACCTGTAAAAGAAAATCAGGAGCATGCAGATCTTCTGTTTTTTTATTATAGTTGAAACTTACCAACGTTGCTATCATATGACGGTCAAGAATGAAGATAGCAATTAACTGAAGGCATTTTTTTTTGGTTTGGATACAATGGTTTTGATTGCTCCTCTATATGGATTACCATTACTAAGCCTAATATTTTGCACAGCAGACTACATTCAATTCATAAGGTCCATATTGGAAAATTTTTTATCTTGTATGACTGGTCCTCTTAAGCATGTAGACCAGGGGTCTCCAAACTATCTAAACAAAGGGCCAGTTTACTGTCCTTCAGACTTTAAGGGGGCTGGACTGTGGCCATTGGGAGCAGAAATTGTACTGCCATCAGTGAGAGTAAACAATGCATCTTTGGCATTAGGAAGAAGAATAGTGCCCCATTGTTGGTGTCAATGGGAGAAATAGTGCCCCATTGTTGATGTCAGTAACAGTAATTATGTCCCTTTGTTGGTGTCAGTGGCAGGAATAGTGTATTGCATCATTTGGAGAAAAAGTGCTTGAAGGGCCAGATAAAAGCAAGCAAAGGGCCACATATGGCCCCCCGGGCTGCAGTTTGGACACCACTGATGTAGACCATTCCCCTAAGAAGAGACATTTAAGTGACATTTATTTGCTTCTTTGTTAGTGTTTTTTGATAACACCATTAGAGATGAGTGAATTTCTCAAAAATTCGATTCGGCTGATTCGTCGAATTCCAGTGTGAAATTCGATTCGATGCGAATTTCTTCGCTACGAAGTTAACTTATTAAAAGGGTTTCTAGGCTTCAGAGAGCCTTTAAATTAGTGCAGAACACTGTACCTTTAATTTAAATGCCCTTGGAGATGAGGAAGGAGAAGGAGAAGGAGAAGGAGAAGGATGAGAAGAAGGAGAAGGATGAGAAGAAGGAGAAGGATGAGAAGAAGGAGAAGGAGAAGGAGAAGGATGAGAAGAAGGAGAAGGAGAAGGATGAGAAGAAGGAGAAGGATGAGAAGAAGGAGAAGGATGAGAAGAAGGAGAAGGAGAAGGATGAGAAGAAGGAGAAGGAGAAGGATGAGAAGAAGGAGAAGGATGAGAAGAAGGAGAAGGAGAAGGATGAGAAGAAGGAGAAGGATGAGAAGAAAGAGAAGGAGAAGGAGAAGGATGAGAAGAAGGAGAAGGAGAAGGATGAGAAGAAGGAGAAGGAGAAGGATGAGAAGAAGGAGAAGGATGAGAAGAAGGATGAGAAGAAGGAGAAGGAGAAGGATGAGGAGAAGGAGAAGGAGAAGGAGAAGGATGAGAAGAAGGAGAAGGAGAAGGATGAGAAGAAGGAGAAGGAGAAGGATGAGAAGAAGGAGAAGGATGAGAAGAAGGATGAGAAGAAGGAGAAGGATGAGAAGAAGGAGAAGGAGAAGGATGAGAAGAAGGAGAAGGATGAGAAGAAGGAGAAGGAGAAGGATGAGAAGAAGGAGAAGGATGAGAAGAAGGATGAGAAGAAGGAGAAGGATGAGAAGAAGGAGAAGGAGAAGGATGAGAAGAAGGAGAAGGATGAGAAGAAAGAGAAGGAGAAGGAGAAGGAGAAGGATGAGAAGAAGGAGAAGGAGAAGGATGAGAAGAAGGAGAAGGAGAAGGATGAGAAGAAGGAGAAGGATGAGAAGAAGGATGAGAAGAAAGAGAAGGAGAAGGATGAGGAGAAGGAGAAGGATGAGAAGAAGAAGGAGAAGGATGAGAAGAAGGAGAAGGATGAGAAGAAGGAGAAGGATGAGAAGAAGGAGAAGGATGAGAAGAAGGAGAAGGAGAAGCAGAAGGAGAAGGATGAGAAGAAGGAGAAGGAGAAGGATGAGAAGATGGAGAAGGAGAAGGATGAGAAGAAGGAGAAGGATGAGAAGAAGGAGAAGGAGAAGGATGAGAAGAAGGAGAAGGATGAGGAGAAGGAGAAGGATGAGAAGAAGAAGGATGAGAAGAAGGAGAAGGATGAGAAGAAGAAGGATGAGAAGAAGGAGAAGGATGAGAAGAAGGAGAAGGATGAGAAGAAGGAGAAGGATGAGAAGAAGGAGAAGGATGAGAAGAAGGAGAAGGATGAGAAGAAGAAGGATGAGAAGAAGAATAAGGAGAAGGATGAGAAGAAGGAGAAGGATGAGAAGAAGAAGGATGAGAAGAAGGAGAAGGAGAAGGATGAGAAGAAGGAGAAGGATGAGAAGAAGGAGAAGGAGAAGCAGAAGGAGAAGGATGAGAAGAAGGAAAAGGAGAAGGATGAGAAGATGGAGAAGGAGAAGGATGAGAAGAAGGAGAAGGATGAGAAGAAGGAGAAGGATGAGAAGAAGGAGAAGGATGAGAAGAAGGATGAGAAGAAGGAGAAGGATGAGAAGAAGGAGAAGGAGAAGGATGAGAAGAAGGAGAAGGATGAGAAGAAGGAGAAGGATGAGAAGAAGGATGAGAAGAAGGATGAGAAGAAGGAGAAGGATGAGAAGAAGGACAGTTCTGTGACAGTTTCTGTCTATTTCTGACAGTTCTGGGACATTCACTCCATACAGCGGTTTCAACCGCTGTATGGAGGGAATGTCATAGAACTGTCAGAAATAGACTATTAATGACAGTTCTGGGACATTCCTTCCATACAGCGGTTGAAACATTGTATCTATTTGTTTCCATAAATGGATCCATTTATGGAAACAAATAGATACAATGTTTCAACCGCTGTATGGAAGGACAGTCCCAGAACTGTCATTAATAGTCTATTTCTGACAGTTCTATGACATTCCCTCCATACAGCGGTTGAAACCGCTGTATGGAGTGAATGTCCCAGAACTGTCATAAATAGTCTATTTCTGACAGTTCTGGGACAATCACTCCATACAGCGGTTTCAACCGCTGTATGGAGGGAATGTCATAGAACTGTCAGAAATAGACTATTAATGACAGTTCTGGGACATTCCTTCCATACAGCGGTTGAAACATTGTATCTATTTGTTTCCATAAATGGATCCATTTATGGAAACAAATAGATACAATGTTTCAACCGCTGTATGGAAGGACAGTCCCAGAACTGTCATTAATAGTCTATTTCTGACAGTTCTATGACATTCCCTCCATACAGCGGTTGAAACCGCTGTATGGAGTGAATGTCCCAGAACTGTCATAAATAGTCTATTTCTGACAGTTCTGGGACAATCACTCCATACAGCGGTTTCAACCGCTGTATGGAGGGAATGTCATAGAACTGTCAGAAATAGACTATTAATGACAGTTCTGGGACTGTCCTTCCATACAGCGGTTGAAACATTGTATCTATTTGTTTCCATAAATGGATCCATTTATGGAAACAAATAGATACAATGTTTCAACCGCTGTATGGAAGGAATGTCCCAGAACTGTCATAAATAGTCTATTTCTGACAGTTCTGGGACATTCCCTCCATACAGCGGTTTCCGGCAAAAAGTGTATGTGCAGAGTTCCTCTATTCTGCAGATACACTTAGAGGAGCTCTGCAGATACACTTAGAGGAGCTCTGCACATACACTTTTTGCCGGCTTGGAATTATTCTTATTTTCATCCTACTTCTTCTTCTTCTTCTTCTTCATCCTCATCCTCATCCTCTTCTTCTTCTTCTGAGGATGAGGATGAGGATGAAGAAGAAGAAGAAGAAGTAGGATGAAAATAAGATTAATTCCAAGCCGGCAAAAAGTGTATGTGCAGAGCTCCTCTAAGTGTATCTGCAGAGCTCCTCTAAGTGTATCTGCAGAATAGAGGAACTCTGCACATACACTTTTTGCCGGCTTGGAATTATTCTTCTTTTCATCCTACTTCTTCTTCTTCATCCTCATCCTCATCCTCTTCTTCTGAGGATGAAGAAGAACAAGTAGGATGAAAATAAGAATAATTCCAAGCCGGCAAAAAGTGTATGTGCAGAGTTCCTCTATTTCTGACAGTTCTCTCACAGCTTCTTCACATGTACAGCGGTTGAAACATCTGTATCCTAAATGTAAACTAATAGATACAATGTTTCAACCGCTAAACATGTGTTCCTTCTGTCAGAGAACTGTCAGAAATAGCGGAGCTCACTGCAGGGACACTTTTGCCGGCTGATCGGGAAATGTTCGATTCGCGCACCCGAAGTAGGCAAAATTTCGGATTCGACGCGAATCGAATATTTCCTGAAATTCGACTCGAATTCCGGTTCGCCTGGTTCGATTCGCTCATCTCTAAACACCATGTTTGAACATTGTCATACAAGGAGTTCATAGTTATGCATGAGAATTAGGGACAAGGAAAAGAGGGAGATCTTTCCACCCCGCATAAATACATGTGGGCCACGTACATAGAGTGAGATTCTCATGTCGTATGAAAAATGCTGGCTAAGCTATAGAATGACCTCTGTTATTATGCCATATTAAAAATTATAGAGGATAAATGTGAAGAAAAGACAGCAGGTTGGAAAGATATGACTTTTTCCAGATAATAAGTCAGTGAATTCCTACACTTCTAACAAGATGGAGATACAACATTCTATTCATTAAGGTAACGGTGTTATAATTCAGATAATTATCACCCCATCTGAAAATCATTTACTACGCATTAACTTGGTTGTTATGAGTGAATAATTTAATCTGAGTATATAACATATTAATTTAGGGGAAAGGTTATGACAGTTAGTATTGAAATACTTATTTATATTGTAACACTTTCAATAAAAGTTTAAAACGTTTTTGTTCTGATACAGTATAAAAGCACATACTTAGCAGATTTTATAACATAGGTGGCATGGCATTTATCCCCATCCACCATAATATTGCACCTATTTGGATATGCAGTCAGTGCTCTGAAATAATTACAGGAGGAAGCATTGTGTGATGTGACTCATAGATGTTCCTTCACTTAGATGTTACTTTGGAAAAGGGTGACTGACAGTCAGTTAAGTAAGAGATGGAAATACATTCTCTTCTCCTTTCCTTAATGCACTCATGTTGCCAATCACAAAGCAACAACAATTAAAGGAAAAAAGGACTTTTCACATGACATGTCCTGATCTGCTTGTTTTGTGATCAATGGTAAAACATTTTAGGGGAGCAGTACAGAGAAAAGTCACAGCCCAGCAGGGAAAGCTGGATGTCTCTGCAGACCCTCAGTGGTCCATCTGAGATAAGGTTGTTAACTCCCCTCATTGTGGAAATTGATCTTCAGGATGATGCTAGTTTTTAACATTGGGCTTTTAGTTCCAAAACACCTAGAAAATAAAGTGTATAAAAAATATCCCTAATCCTTAACTACTAATGTGACCTATCCTCTGAAATCAGCCTAACCCTTGCAATGACTTTTATCCTGAACTCTAACATCTAAACCCACCAGTAAAATTGTATATATAGCCAAAAGCCTGTTAAGTTTTGAAAAACTAAGGAACAGTTATATCCAATGTTATCTTTTGCTGTCTGTATCCCATTGGAAGGAATTCCCTTCACTTCCTGTCCCAGAGGCGCAAGAGAAAGGGAATCTTTACTACGTGAGGGAAATTCCCCTTCTAGTCTAGGTTCACACCTAAGCATTTTGCAGTGCATTTTGCAGAAATGCACTACAGTACATTTAACATGATTTCCAATGAGACACGTTTACATTTCTGCATTTTCACCCGGTGTGTTTTTGGAAAGGGTCATGGACTTTTTTAAACGCAAAATGTTGCATTTTGATTCAATAGACTTCAATGGAGGTGCTGCAGAAATGCATGTAGTGCTTTTTTGATGCATTTTTGATGCATTTTTATGCGTTTTTTATGTGTTTTTGATGCGTTTTGCATTTTAATCTGCCCTGCAACAACTTGGCAAACAAACCCGCAAAACGCATCTAAAACACATGTGCAAAAACGCAAAACGCATTGCAAACAACACTGTAGAAACTGATTAAATGCAAACTGCATAGGTGTGAACCTAGCCTTAGACAGTTGACATGGCAATAGGTGTACTCCTTGAGCTTTCCTTCACCTCTTGATCTAGGCACAACATTTACATTTTTTAAATTTTGGACTTTCTATCTATCTATCTATCTATCTATCTATCTATCTATCTATCTATCTATCTATCTATCTATCTATCTTCTGTCTTGATGACTATGGTCACCAGGACAAACAGAGAGTGTGAATGTAGTCAGCAGGGACAAAGACAGCACTAAAAACTGACAGTGGTTCTAATCTCTCTCTACTTTAACTAAAGATGAAAACAAAAACCCCTGTGCATACACTTTAACATTAAAATAACATTAAAACAATAAAATAGTGCACACATATGCTATGGCCCCATTGATTCCTATGGGTTAACCATATTCTGCAGGCTGGCTGGAAAACAACTCACCTATAGAAATAAATGGGTTTATAGTGAGCATGCACGGTATAAAGATGGGTCATGGGGGAACAATTTTGCTTTTATATTGCAGGCTGCACTAATTACTTACCTTACTTTGGGTAGTGCCAATTTGTCCCCCAAATCACATTCTCTGGTCATGCCACCTGCCTTCTGGTCAACACCATTAACTACCACTCATATGGTGCCAGCCTTATTTCTTAAGAAAGGAGTCTTGAACGTCAACCAAACGAGAATTATAGTCTGTACCATAGACCAGAAATTAGGTTTAACGATAGTAAATGGGCTCCAGCAGGAACAGGTCAAGGGGTAAGCAGAAGAGACGCCTTCCCTGGGCGCATAGGTGCTATCGGGAGAGAGCGTGCTAAGACCCATTGAACGCTCCCCTCTCCAGCTACCTGAATGACAGGAGTGATTCTGCTGTCACTCATGTCATTCAGAACAGAGCACAACACAGAGCAACCAAATTATAACAAAATAAAATACTCCCACCAGCTGTGGGGCTAGATCGCCTCCCCTACCTTCTCCATTAGCTTCAGGCGCTCTGCTTCAGGACAATCTGGAGGCGGAGACTACTCTTTGCAGGTTATTGCTGCTTGTTGTGTGGGCGAGATGGGGATGCGGCCAGCCTCAAAAATCCTACTGGCCTGCATGGAAGAGGGAGATGTGTCCTCATGGTAGTGAAATTTTAACCCACCACCCCCTTCTGCATTTGTGGTAATGTCAGTGATAGTTAACCCCCTCCTCCCACATTGGTGGACATAGGTGGGGTTAAATTTTAATGCCACTGACTACAAATGTTGGAGAGGGGGTTAATAATACTAGCACCTGTGCTGGGAGTTATTATTATGCCCACTGGCATCAATGTTGGGAGTTATTGAGTGTAGTGACATAAATGCTGGGAGTTATTATTGCATCCTCTTACACCCATGCTGGGGGTTATTAATGTATCCACTGACATCAATGCTGAGGGTTATTACATCCATTGGCATTTGTGCTGAGGGTTATTATAGTGTCCACTGACACCAATACTGGGAGTTATTGCATGCACCGACACCTATGCTGGGGGTTGTTATTGCCAACGCTGACTCCTATGCTATGGGTCATTAATGCGCCCACTAACTCCAATGCTGGGGGTTATTCTTGTGTCCGGGAGGGGGGATGCAATTTGGCATCTAGGCCTGGGCACTGGTTAACCTCATCCTGCCACTAATCCCCAGAAAAATATACAGGCAACTAGTGCTGTCTGGTCCCTTCTGTGTTATGATTGGGAGCAATCTTAGCGCATATGATGAACACCCTGACATCCACCCTATAAATGGTGAAGTAACTGCATATTCCTCCATAAGAGTCTTGCTGCCTGGGCACAGATATATAAATACAAGGGCGAATTGGGACTTTTGAACCTACAGTAGAAATGTAGGTTTTAGGGTCCTCCTGGCCAACCCACCAACTTTTCAAAATGCAACACAGCTAGTGTTTTTCCAACAACACTGCCTTTATTTTTGATGCCAGACTTAACAAGAAAAAAAATTAATAAAAATTACAAATGAGCGCTTGTGAAAGAAAGCTGCTAGCACCAAAAGATGACACGCCAACCTTATATAACTGTACAGAGGAAAGAATAGTGCAGCACTAAATCATACTAAAAAAAACTACTGTATACATGAAAAGTCATCAATTCATGATATATGTGCAAAGAAAATCTCTCCCAATTGCTATAATCAATACCAAATGAAATATCAATCCATACATCACATATGGACCGATACTACAAATAATAATCAAATGGTGGTAACTAATAAAGAATCCAGTTAATGAAGTGCATAGGATTGCTATCCTCCCCATAATTCTCACTCAGTAATCCAGCACTCCTCTCAGCTCAGGTGATAAGCATGGATCAGTGATATCTGATGACCACCACCGGAGCTAACAGTGATGAATTGTATGCTTAATTGGAAATCCCAGGATATGATTCTACAGTTGTCTTGATGGCGTGAGTATCATCTAATGAAGACCCATTGAAATTATATGGATATAAATTTGGCATCTTTCATTTGGTCATGACATTTAGCTTAAAGGGTCGCTCCTTTTCACCTTGGACTTCTGAATAGGTGACCAGGGATTGGAACGCTGGAACTACTACGCTGGCTATGATACATGTACTTGTACTCTAGCCCTCTGGAGACTGTATATGGGTGGAGTGCACATTGCTGGTGACACGGTGAAGAAGATTTTTGGTCCTCTCTTTCTCTTTGCACTGTTTTGGACACTATCTGAATTTGAATATACACTTCATTGATTTGACTTTTTGTTTGTTACCACCATCGGTCCATATGTGATGTATGGATTGATATTTCATTTGGTTGTTGATTAGAGCAATTGGGAGTGATTTTCTTTGCACATATATCATGTATTGATGACTTTTCATGTATAAGGTAATTTTCTTTAGTATGATTTAGCGCTGCACTATTCTTTCCTCTGTACAAGAAAAAAAATAGACTTTACACTGTATTTATGACACAATCACGAAAATATATTCAGACAAATAATCCCTCTAATTTCTACAATATTGTGCTAAGTGAATAAAATACCAGATGTACAGTACTATACAAAAAGTTTAGGCAGGTGTGAAAAAATGCTGTCAAGTAAGGATGATTTTTAAAAATATATATTTTAATTATTTCATTTTTATCAATTTACAAAATTCAAAATGAGTGAAGAGACGAAAAATCTAAATCAAATTAATATCTGGTGTGACTACCCTTTGCCTTCAAAACAGCATACATTTTTTTGGGTACACTTGCACACGGTTTTTGAAGGAATTCAGCAAGATATTACAGACATTTTGGAGAACTAACCACAGATCGTTTGTGGATATAGGGTGCCTTAGATCCTTCTGTCTCTTCATGTAATCCCAGACAGACTCCATGATGTTGAGATCGGGGCTCTGTGGGGGCCAAACCTTCACTTAGAGGACTCCATGTTCTTTTTTATTCTAAAGATAGTTCTTAAAGCGGAGTTCCACCCAAAAGGGGAAGTTCCACTTTAAGCCTTTATCCCACGCTCCCCATTAAGGATTAACACCTTTGGGGAGCGGGTACCTGAATTTGACAGGTACCTGCTTCCACTTCTGCTGTGATTGCCTAGACAATTGGAAGAGGAAGTTGTCCTTCCCCCTCTATCCCCGTAGTCTTCTGGGACACGTGAAAAAATTTAGGGCCACTCACACATCGCCCTGATGGTATGGCCTGATGGATAAGTATCTGTTTGTATTTATCAGCATTGAAGACACCATTGATTCTAACCAAATCTTCAACTCCATTTGCAGAAATTGTTGGAATACAGTGTTAATGTATTATGGGCAAAAACGACATCAGTATTCAGTAGATATGTGGATTGTGCACTGTCTGTTCTGTAGGGCTATATACAGGAAGTCTAGCAGAAATGCAGTGCCAAACTTGCAAGGAACCTCCACCATGCTTCATTGTTGCCTGCAAACACTTATTATTGTACCACTCTCCAGCCCTTCATGAACAAACTGCCTCCTCCTGCATCCAAATATTTCCAATTTTGACTCATCAGTCCAGAGCACCTCCTGCCATTTCTCTGCACCCCATTTCCTATGTTTCTGTGCATAGTTGGAACGCCTTGTTTCCACATCGGTGGTATGGCTTTTTGGCCACAATTCTTCCATGCGCTTATTGGGATCCCTCTCACAGATCCACCAAGTCTGCTATCACTCCAAAGATCCGCTCACCACCGCACACAAATCTCCCTCAAGGGGTCAGCACTTCACTAATGGCTCCTCTCCAGGAAAGACCAAATGCAGCGCCAATATCTCATTTGGAACATAAAACACATGCTTCCATAGTGTAGTATGTTTATTGCCAGTATAAGGACAGTAAAACAATTTGCGCACTCACATCAAATTGTAGTAATCACAGCTCCAACCTCATGCTTTCGGATGTGATGAATATCTTTGGAGTGACAGCAGACTTGGAGGATCTGTGAGAGGGATCCCAATAAGCACTTTGGCCCACAAGGATCGAAGTTTTAAGGTGAGTGGCTTATCTAGCCGGTGGTCGGATTGTCTTCTGTCAACAACCAAATCCACTTTCACACATATACCAGCACGAGTGTTATCGTTGTTTTCTTCATCTGAGTGTTGTCATCCGTATATATAGGACTGTATGAGCACAGAATAGACCAGCAATGGGCAAACTACGGCCCGGCGGACCTTTTAATCCGGCCCGCAGAGCGATACTGTCAGGATGGCTGTCAGGATGTGTGTAGGCGGGGCAGCGTGATGAACGTGAAGGGAGCTAGGCTCCTCTTACAGTCCGCCCTGAAGACCGGAACGGTGCGGGAACACGGCGAGAGGAACGCACGGAGCAAAGGTAAGTGAATTGACACAGGGGGAACTTGGGGACTTAATATGGGGGATTAATTAATATGGGGAATGAATTACTATAGGGGGGATGAATTACTATAGGGGGGATGAATTACTATATGGGGGATGAATTACTATGGGGGATGAATTACTATATGGGGGATTAATTACTATGGAGGATGAATTACTATGGGGGATGAATTACTATATGGGGGATTAATTACTATGGGGGATGAATTACTATGGGGGATGAATTACTATATGGGGGATGAATTACTATGGGGGATGAATTACTATATGGGGGATGAATTACTATATGGGGGATGAATTACTATGGGGGATGAATTACTATGGGGGATGAATTACTATATGGGGGATGAATTACTATGGGGGATGAATTACTATATGGGGGATGAATTACTATATGGGGGATGAATTACTATGGGGGATGAATTACTATATGGGGGATGAATTACTATATGGGGGATGAATTACTATATGGGGGATTAATTACTATGCTTACTATAGGGGAATATTACTATACTTACTATGGATGACACATACACATCATTCATCTACTCTTGGTCCGGCCCCCGGGTCCAATATATGAACCCATTGCGGCCCTCAAGTCAAAAAGTTTGCCCACCCCTGAAATAGACAATTTTGTTTTTTATTGTTTGTGTGCGGTTGCACTGAATATGTTCACATATATGCACATTTGATCTCATCTATGGTTTTTTTACTGTGTGGGGGTATTTATAGATATATGTGTGTGTTTATGTACACTTTTCTTCATTTGTATATTTTTATGTATACTTTAATAGGCAATATTATTTGGAGGGTTGCATTTAATATGCATTTCTAGTAGCTGCAATCATTAAGCAGTATTAGTCACCATCACTGTTGGAGTGTTATATATTTTTGTTCACTTTAATAGTGCCACTAGAGGAAATTTTTTGCATGATGTCACTCTACGTTGGCACTGTATCAGTCAATTTGATTTATTTTTCACTTATTGATACACTATTTGTCACTTTTATGTTTATGGATATATGACTTATTTTTAGTTTTTAGTGTGAGTATTCGCTACATTTTTCCATGTATATGTTTATGATAATCATTGGTATATGATTTAATGTTAGCAGCTTCTCTAAGTTAGTTAGTGTGGGACATTGTTGAGCGCAGGGGGTTCACACCATTATTGTACATCCAAAGATGATCTGTGATTAGTTCTCAAAGAAGTGTGGAACAACTAACCTGCGAAGTTCCTTCAAAAACTGTGTGTAAGTGTACCTATAAAATTTGATGCTGTCTTGAAGGCAAAGGGCAATCATACAAATATTGATTTGATTTGGATTTTTATTCAGTTTATTTACTTTTTTCAACCCCTTTTTGTTAATTGATAAATAAAAAATAATAACACTTCTATTTCCGAAAGCTTTCCTAATTTACACCATTTTGTCACACCTGGCTAAAACTTTTTCACAGTACTATATATAACAGCCAAGAAACAGATGACAGATACATTACATAACAAGTAATTGGGCAAGCAAGTGTTGTTAAGTATAATGAAGAGGATAACCAAAGTATAATGAAGAGGATAACCAATGATACAGATCTGAAATCATTGTATTATGTAGTTCCCAAGATGTTGCAATTAGGTAGTCTTTAGCAATGTTTCTCTAGTGAAAATGAAGGGGAATGAAAAATATATCAAGGATGTCATCATAAACTAGATTTTAGGTGATATTTAGAGATGAGCGAAGAAATGAAAAATTCGATTCGACTGATTCGGCGAATTCGTGGACAATATTCGATTCGAGTCGAATAAATTCGCTGTGAATTTAACTTAAAAAAGGGTGTTTCTAGGCTTCAGAGAGACTTAATATTAGTGCAGAACACTGTACCTTTAATTTAAATGCCCTTGGAGTCTGCTGGGGAAGAGAAATAATACTGTCTGTCAGTATGACATGCAGATGAGTGCCGTCGATCTTAGAATCACTGCACACTTCACTCCTTTGGCCAGTCACGGGGCCAAAACCAGTGTTTGGAGCCACAGTGTGGCGATGGAGACAGCAGCAATGGGAGGCCGTACAGGGACCCATGAGAGACTCTGGACTTGGCAGCAGCATGAGGAGGCGGTATATAGGGGCCCATGGCAGATTAGGGGCCTGGCAGCAGCTATGTGAGGCCCGTAATCTGCCTGCACCCTATGTCAAAAAATTAAACACACCAGCAGTGTGAAGAGACCTGAAAGTGGCACATGGCAGCAGAGTGTGGCGATGGAGACAGCAGCAATGGGAGGCCGTACAGGGACCCATGAGAGACTCTAGACTTGGCAGCAGCATGAGGAGGCGGTATATAGGGGCCCATGGCAGATTAGGGGCCTGGCAGCAGCTATGTGAGGCCCGTAATCTGCCTGCACCCTATGTCAAAAAATTAAACACACCAGCAGTGTGAAGAGACCTGAAAGTGGCACATGGCAGAGTGTGGCGATGGAGACAGCAGCAATGGGAGGCCGTACAGGGACCCATGACAGACTCTAGACTTGGCAGCAGCATGAGGAGGCGGTATATAGGGGCCCATGGCAGATTAGGGGCCTGGCAGCAGCTATGTGAGGCCCGTAATCTGCCTGCACCCTATGTCAAAAAATTTAACACACCAGCAGTGTGAAGAGACCTG
Organism: Staurois parvus; assembly: GCF_062004578.1. NCBI lineage: Eukaryota > Metazoa > Chordata > Amphibia > Anura > Ranidae > Staurois > Staurois parvus. The sequence goes on from NW_028318152.1 coordinate 2,889,765, forward strand.
AAAGTGGCACATGGCAGCAGAGTGTGGCGATGGAGACAGCAGCAATGGGAGGCCGTACAGGGACCCATGAGAGACTCTGGACTTGGCAGCAGCATGAGGAGGCGGTATATAGGGGCCCATGGCAGATTAGGGGCCTGGCAGCAGCTATGTGAGGCCCGTAATCTGCCTGCACCCTATGTCAAAAAATTTAACACACCAGCAGTGTGAAGAGACCTGAAAGTGGCACATGGCAGCAGAGTGTGGCGATGGAGACAGCAGCAATGGGAGGCCGTACAGGGACCCATGAGAGACTCTAGACTTGGCAGCAGCATGAGGAGGCGGTATATAGGGGCCCATGGCAGATTAGGGGCCTGGCAGCAGCTATGTGAGGCCCGTAATCTGCCTGCACCCTATGTCAAAAAATTAAACACACCAGCAGTGTGAAGAGACCTGAAAGTGGCACATGGCAGCAGAGTGTGGCGATGGAGACAGCAGCAATGGGAGGCCGTACAGGGACCCATGAGAGACTCTAGACTTGGCAGCAGCATGAGGAGGCGGTATATAGGGGCCCATGGCAGATTAGGGGCCTGGCAGCAGCTATGTGAGGCCCGTAATCTGCCTGCACCCTATGTCAAAAAATTTAACACACCAGCAGTGTGAAGAGACCTGAAAGTGGCACATGGCAGCAGAGTGTGGCGATGGAGACAGCAGCAATGGGAGGCCGTACAGGGACCCATGAGAGACTCTGGACTTGGCAGCAGCATGAGGAGGCGGTATATAGGGGCCCATGGCAGATTAGGGGCCTGGCAGCAGCTATGTGAGGCCCGTAATCTGCCTGCACCCTATGTCAAAAAATTAAACACACCAGCAGTGTGAAGAGACCTGAAAGTGGCACATGGCAGCAGAGTGTGGCGATGGAGACAGCAGCAATGGGAGGCCGTACAGGGACCCATGAGAGACTCTAGACTTGGCAGCAGCATGAGGAGGCGGTATATAGGGGCCCATGGCAGATTAGGGGCCTGGCAGCAGCTATGTGAGGCCCGTAATCTGCCTGCACCCTATGTCAAAAAATTAAACACACCAGCAGTGTGAAGAGACCTGAAAGTGGCACATGGCAGCAGAGTGTGGCGATGGAGACAGCAGCAATGGGAGGCCGTACAGGGACCCATGAGAGACTCTGGACTTGGCAGCAGCATGAGGAGGCGGTATATAGGGGCCCATGGCAGATTAGGGGCCTGGCAGCAGCTATGTGAGGCCCGTAATCTGCCTGCACCCTATGTCAAAAAATTAAACACACCAGCAGTGTGAAGAGACCTGAAAGTGGCACATGGCAGAGTGTGGCGATGGAGACAGCAGCAATGGGAGGCCGTACAGGGACCCATGACAGACTCTAGACTTGGCAGCAGCATGAGGAGGCGGTTTATAGGGGCCCATGGCAGATTAGGGGCCTGGCAGCAGCTATGTGAGGCCCGTAATCTGCCTGCACCCTATGTCAAAAAATTTAACACACCAGCAGTGTGAAGAGACCTGAAAGTGGCACATGGCAGCAGAGTGTGGCGATGGAGACAGCAGCAATGGGAGGCCGTACAGGGACCCATGAGAGACTCTGGACTTGGCAGCAGCATGAGGAGGCGGTATATAGGGGCCCATGGCAGATTAGGGGCCTGGCAGCAGCTATGTGAGGCCCGTTATCTTGCAGCACCCTATGTCAAAAAATTAAACACACCAGCAGTGTGAAGAGACCTGAAAGTGGCACATGGCAGCAGAGTGTGGCGATGGAGACAGCAGCAATGGGAGGCCGTACAGGGACCCATGAGAGACTCTAGACTTGGCAGCAGCATGAGGAGGCGGTATATAGGGGCCCATGGCAGATTAGGGGCCTGGCAGCAGCTATGTGAGGCCCGTAATCTGCCTGCACCCTATGTCAAAAAATTAAACACACCAGCAGTGTGAAGAGACCTGAAAGTGGCACATGGCAGCAGAGTGTGGCGATGGAGACAGCAACAATGGGAGGCCGTACAGGGACCCATGAGAGACTCTGGACTTGGCAGCAGCATGAGGAGGCGGTATATAGGGGCCCATGGCAGATTAGGGGCCTGGCAGCAGCTATGTGAGGCCCGTTATCTTGCAGCACCCTATGTCAAAAAATTAAACACACCAGCAGTGTGAAGAGACCTGAAAGTGGCACATGGCAGAGTGTGGCGATGGAGACAGCAGCAATGGGAGGCCGTACAGGGACCCATGAGAGACTCTAGACTTGGCAGCAGCATGAGGAGGCGGTATATAGGGGCCCATGGCAGATTAGGGGCCTGGCAGCAGCTATGTGAGGCCCGTAATCTGCCTGCACCCTATGTCAAAAAATTAAACACACCAGCAGTGTGAAGAGACCTGAAAGTGGCACATGGCAGCAGAGTGTGGCGATGGAGACAGCAGCAATGGGAGGCCGTACAGGGACCCATGAGAGACTCTAGACTTGGCAGCAGCATGAGGAGGCGGTATATAGGGGCCCATGGCAGATTAGGGGCCTGGCAGCAGCTATGTGAGGCCCGTAATCTGCCTGCACCCTATGTCAAAAAATTAAACACACCAGCAGTGTGAAGAGACCTGAAAGTGGCACATGGCAGCAGAGTGTGGCGATGGAGACAGCAGCAATGGGAGGCCGTACAGGGACCCATGACAGACTCTAGACTTGGCAGCAGCATGAGGAGGCGGTATATAGGGGCCCATGGCAGATTAGGGGCCTGGCAGCAGCTATGTGAGGCCCGTAATCTGCCTGCACCCTATGTCAAAAAATTTAACACACCAGCAGTGTGAAGAGACCTGAAAGTGGCACATGGCAGCAGAGTGTGGCGATGGAGACAGCAGCAATGGGAGGCCGTACAGGGACCCATGAGAGACTCTGGACTTGGCAGCAGCATGAGGAGGCGGTATATAGGGGCCCATGGCAGATTAGGGGCCTGGCAGCAGCTATGTGAGGCCCGTAATCTGCCTGCACCCTATGTCAAAAAATTTAACACACCAGCAGTGTGAAGAGACCTGAAAGTGGCACATGGCAGCAGAGTGTGGCGATGGAGACAGCAGCAATGGGAGGCCGTACAGGGACCCATGAGAGACTCTAGACTTGGCAGCAGCATGAGGAGGCGGTATATAGGGGCCCATGGCAGATTAGGGGCCTGGCAGCAGCTATGTGAGGCCCGTAATCTGCCTGCACCCTATGTCAAAAAATTAAACACACCAGCAGTGTGAAGAGACCTGAAAGTGGCACATGGCAGCAGAGTGTGGCGATGGAGACAGCAGCAATGGGAGGCCGTACAGGGACCCATGAGAGACTCTAGACTTGGCAGCAGCATGAGGAGGCGGTATATAGGGGCCCATGGCAGATTAGGGGCCTGGCAGCAGCTATGTGAGGCCCGTAATCTGCCTGCACCCTATGTCAAAAAATTTAACACACCAGCAGTGTGAAGAGACCTGAAAGTGGCACATGGCAGCAGAGTGTGGCGATGGAGACAGCAGCAATGGGAGGCCGTACAGGGACCCATGAGAGACTCTGGACTTGGCAGCAGCATGAGGAGGCGGTATATAGGGGCCCATGGCAGATTAGGGGCCTGGCAGCAGCTATGTGAGGCCCGTAATCTGCCTGCACCCTATGTCAAAAAATTAAACACACCAGCAGTGTGAAGAGACCTGAAAGTGGCACATGGCAGCAGAGTGTGGCGATGGAGACAGCAGCAATGGGAGGCCGTACAGGGACCCATGAGAGACTCTAGACTTGGCAGCAGCATGAGGAGGCGGTATATAGGGGCCCATGGCAGATTAGGGGCCTGGCAGCAGCTATGTGAGGCCCGTAATCTGCCTGCACCCTATGTCAAAAAATTAAACACACCAGCAGTGTGAAGAGACCTGAAAGTGGCACATGGCAGCAGAGTGTGGCGATGGAGACAGCAGCAATGGGAGGCCGTACAGGGACCCATGAGAGACTCTGGACTTGGCAGCAGCATGAGGAGGCGGTATATAGGGGCCCATGGCAGATTAGGGGCCTGGCAGCAGCTATGTGAGGCCCGTAATCTGCCTGCACCCTATGTCAAAAAATTAAACACACCAGCAGTGTGAAGAGACCTGAAAGTGGCACATGGCAGAGTGTGGCGATGGAGACAGCAGCAATGGGAGGCCGTACAGGGACCCATGACAGACTCTAGACTTGGCAGCAGCATGAGGAGGCGGTTTATAGGGGCCCATGGCAGATTAGGGGCCTGGCAGCAGCTATGTGAGGCCCGTAATCTGCCTGCACCCTATGTCAAAAAATTTAACACACCAGCAGTGTGAAGAGACCTGAAAGTGGCACATGGCAGCAGAGTGTGGCGATGGAGACAGCAGCAATGGGAGGCCGTACAGGGACCCATGAGAGACTCTGGACTTGGCAGCAGCATGAGGAGGCGGTATATAGGGGCCCATGGCAGATTAGGGGCCTGGCAGCAGCTATGTGAGGCCCGTTATCTTGCAGCACCCTATGTCAAAAAATTAAACACACCAGCAGTGTGAAGAGACCTGAAAGTGGCACATGGCAGCAGAGTGTGGCGATGGAGACAGCAGCAATGGGAGGCCGTACAGGGACCCATGAGAGACTCTAGACTTGGCAGCAGCATGAGGAGGCGGTATATAGGGGCCCATGGCAGATTAGGGGCCTGGCAGCAGCTATGTGAGGCCCGTAATCTGCCTGCACCCTATGTCAAAAAATTAAACACACCAGCAGTGTGAAGAGACCTGAAAGTGGCACATGGCAGCAGAGTGTGGCGATGGAGACAGCAACAATGGGAGGCCGTACAGGGACCCATGAGAGACTCTGGACTTGGCAGCAGCATGAGGAGGCGGTATATAGGGGCCCATGGCAGATTAGGGGCCTGGCAGCAGCTATGTGAGGCCCGTAATCTGCCTGCACCCTATGTCAAAAAATTAAACACACCAGCAGTGTGAAGAGACCTGAAAGTGGCACATGGCAGAGTGTGGCGATGGAGACAGCAGCAATGGGAGGCCGTACAGGGACCCATGACAGACTCTAGACTTGGCAGCAGCATGAGGAGGCGGTATATAGGGGCCCATGGCAGATTAGGGGCCTGGCAGCAGCTATGTGAGGCCCGTAATCTGCCTGCACCCTATGTCAAAAAATTTAACACACCAGCAGTGTGAAGAGACCTGAAAGTGGCACATGGCAGCAGAGTGTGGCGATGGAGACAGCAGCAATGGGAGGCCGTACAGGGACCCATGAGAGACTCTAGACTTGGCAGCAGCATGAGGAGGCGGTATATAGGGGCCCATGGCAGATTAGGGGCCTGGCAGCAGCTATGTGAGGCCCGTAATCTGCCTGCACCCTATGTCAAAAAATTAAACACACCAGCAGTGTGAAGAGACCTGAAAGTGGCACATGGCAGCAGAGTGTGGCGATGGAGACAGCAGCAATGGGAGGCCGTACAGGGACCCATGACAGACTCTAGACTTGGCAGCAGCATGAGGAGGCGGTATATAGGGGCCCATGGCAGATTAGGGGCCTGGCAGCAGCTATGTGAGGCCCGTAATCTGCCTGCACCCTATGTCAAAAAATTTAACACACCAGCAGTGTGAAGAGACCTGAAAGTGGCACATGGCAGCAGAGTGTGGCGATGGAGACAGCAGCAATGGGAGGCCGTACAGGGACCCATGAGAGACTCTGGACTTGGCAGCAGCATGAGGAGGCGGTATATAGGGGCCCATGGCAGATTAGGGGCCTGGCAGCAGCTATGTGAGGCCCGTAATCTGCCTGCACCCTATGTCAAAAAATTTAACACACCAGCAGTGTGAAGAGACCTGAAAGTGGCACATGGCAGCAGAGTGTGGCGATGGAGACAGCAGCAATGGGAGGCCGTACAGGGACCCATGAGAGACTCTAGACTTGGCAGCAGCATGAGGAGGCGGTATATAGGGGCCCATGGCAGATTAGGGGCCTGGCAGCAGCTATGTGAGGCCCGTAATCTGCCTGCACCCTATGTCAAAAAATTAAACACACCAGCAGTGTGAAGAGACCTGAAAGTGGCACATGGCAGCAGAGTGTGGCGATGGAGACAGCAGCAATGGGAGGCCGTACAGGGACCCATGAGAGACTCTAGACTTGGCAGCAGCATGAGGAGGCGGTATATAGGGGCCCATGGCAGATTAGGGGCCTGGCAGCAGCTATGTGAGGCCCGTAATCTGCCTGCACCCTATGTCAAAAAATTAAACACACCAGCAGTGTGAAGAGACCTGAAAGTGGCACATGGCAGCAGAGTGTGGCGATGGAGACAGCAGCAATGGGAGGCCGTACAGGGACCCATGAGAGACTCTGGACTTGGCAGCAGCATGAGGAGGCGGTATATAGGGGCCCATGGCAGATTAGGGGCCTGGCAGCAGCTATGTGAGGCCCGTAATCTGCCTGCACCCTATGTCAAAAAATTAAACACACCAGCAGTGTGAAGAGACCTGAAAGTGGCACATGGCAGCAGAGTGTGGCGATGGAGACAGCAGCAATGGGAGGCCGTACAGGGACCCATGAGAGACTCTGGACTTGGCAGCAGCATGAGGAGGCGGTATATAGGGGCCCATGGCAGATTAGGGGCCTGGCAGCAGCTATGTGAGGCCCGTAATCTGCCTGCACCCTATGTCAAAAAATTAAACACACCAGCAGTGTGAAGAGACCTGAAAGTGGCACATGGCAGCAGAGTGTGGCGATGGAGACAGCAGCAATGGGAGGCCGTACAGGGACCCATGAGAGACTCTGGACCTAGCAGCAGCATGAGGAGGCGGTATATAGGGGCCTATGGCAGATTAGGGGCCTGGCAGCAGCTATAGGAGGCCCGTAATCTGCCAGCACCCTATGTCAAAAAATTAAACACACCAGCAGTGTGAGGAGACCTGAAAGTGGCACATGTTTGAGGCATGATTCATGGCGGATTTAGTCAGTTGTGTCAGGAACTGGTGATTTGAAATCCAGACTAATCCACGCCTGATTCATTTTCACAAACGTGAGTCTCTCCACACTTTGGGTGGACAGTCGTGTCCTCCGCGGAGTTACAATACCTCCTGCCGCACTAAACACGCGCTCCGATGCCACGCTACTGGCCGGGCATGACAGCCTTTCAAGGGCAAATTCAGCTAGTTGGGGCCAAAGGTCAAGTTTCGTTGCCCAGTAGTCAAGGGGATTGTCTACCTCGGTTGGCAGGGTGCTGTCCAAGTAGGCCCAAGCCTGTTGTTTGAGCTCCTGCTCCAGGTCCACCTGATGCTGCTGCTGCTGCTGCGGCTGGTTAGTAGTTTCCTCACTGCGCTGGTGAAGAAAGCTACTCATCATCGACTGCAGACTGAGGCAGCCACTGCTGGTGGAGCTGCCACTGCTCCTACCACCCCACCCCTCCCCTGCTGCCATGCCAGCGGAACGCGAGCGCACAGGGCCCACAGTGTCTGAGGATGGACGTTGGCGCACAAAGGCAGAGACCAACTGACTACATAGGTGGTTTTTATAGTACGTAATTTTGGCCTCCCTCTCAGCAGGTGTGAAAAAGGCCACCATTTTGGACCGGTAGCGAGGGTCCAACAAGGTGGACAGCCAAAAGTCATCCCTCTGTCTGATGGTTATTATTCGGCTGTCGCTACGCAAGCAACCGAGCATGCTATGGGCCATTTGTGCCAAGGAATGCGAGGGACTCCCTGCCTCCATCTCCACAGCATACTGCCACGGTGCGTCTGGGTCCTCTGTCTCCTCCTCCTCCTCCTCTACCAGATGCTCCTGCTCCTCCACTCCTGTCCGCTGAGTGGAAAAACCACCCATTTCACTCAATAATTCCTGAGCACAAATGTCCTCCTCTACCTCCTCCTCTTCTTCCTGTCCTGCCCCCACAGGGGTCATGTGGCGTTGAGATCTGTGCGCCACGTCTACCGCACCCTGACCAGCCATTGTTAACAGCATTTGTTCCAGGACGTGCAACAGAGGAATGACGTCGTTCATCCCATAGTCCTGCCGACTCACGAATAGCGTGGCCTCCTCAAAGGGCCTGAGCAAGCGGCAGGTGTCACGCATGAGCTGCCAATGGCTGACATCTAAGTTACACAGGGGAGTACCTTTATCCGCTTGTAACATCAGGAAATCGGTGATGGCCTTTCGCTGCTCGTAAAGGCGGTCTAACATGTGTAGGGTTGAATTCCACCTTGTTGCAACGTCGCAGATCAGGCGATGCTGTGGAATTCCGTTCTGCCGCTGCAGCTCAATGAGGGTGTTCTTTGCGGTGTAGGAATGGCTGAAATGCATGCACAGTTTACGTGACATTTTAAGGATGTCTTGCAGTGGGATGGTGGATTTTAGGAACCGCTTGACAACCAGATTGAACACGTGAGCCATGCATGGCGCATGGCACAACCTTCCTTGACGCAGAGCAGACACCATGTTCTTTCCGTTGTCAGTCAACATGGTTCCGATTTTTAGTTTGCGCGGAGACAGCCATCTGTCGATTTCTCTGTTCATTACACTCAGCAGTTCCTCCCCTGTGTGACTACGTTCGCCAAGGCATACCAGGTGCAGCACAGCGTGACACCGTTGCGCCCTGCACATGTGATATGCCGGTCGGGTAATGGGACTTGGCACGGGGGTGGCGGCTGAGGACACGGCGGAAAAAGAGGTGGTAGAGGCGGACATGCTTGCTGGACCAAGGACGTGCAAACGTGGAGGCAAAAGCGTCGTGACCTGTCCAAGTTGCTGGTGCGGCTGTGCCGGCACCACGTTCACCCAGTGGGCCGTAAATGACATGTACTGTCCCTGACCGTAGTTACAGCTCCACACGTCGGCGCTGCCGTGCACTTTGGCAGAGACCGACATGCTCAAAGACTGGCCCACCATCTCTTCTACATGTGAATGCAGGGCTGGCACTGCCTTTTGGGCAAAGAAATGACGGCTTGGCACTCTCCACCGCGGCGCGGCACAAGCCATCATTTCTCGGAAAGGTGCTGAGTCCACCAGTTGGAAAGGGAGGGACTGCAGCACCAGCAACTTGGACAGGAGGACGTTCAGCTTTTGCACCGTCGGGTGCGTGCTCGCAAACTGTTGTCTCTTGGATACGGATTCCAAGAAAGACTGTTGACGGAATCCGAGAAGAGGAGTAGCAGGAGAAGGAGCATCTGAACGAGCGGAAGATGCCAACGAGCGACAACTCCCCTCAGCAGAGGTGTTGGAGCCTTGACTGGCTGATAGAGGGCGATTGACGACGTCGGGTGACGGAGCAAGTAACGGAGCGGGTGATGGAGCGGGGGCTGGGGCAGGCAGAACCGCCGTATGTTTATCACGTTTTTCCCAGGCCACCGAATGGTGACGCTGCATATGCTGACGCAACGCTGTAGTCCCAACATGGGCCCCCTGGCCACGCTTGCATTTCTGGCCACATAGTCGACATACGGCTACGTGTACTTCCTCGGGCGGCTTGAGGAAAAATTGCCACACCACCGAGTAGGAAACTTTGCCCCCGCTACTCTTCACTGGCTGACTGCTACTTCCTCCGTGCGCACCGGCACCACTACTGGCCGTGGTGGTAGGCTGCAGTGGAGCTGGTGCTCTACTCCGTGGACGTTTGGCTCCACTGACACTGATGCGACCCTGCTGCTGTCTCCTGGGCAACCCACCGACTGTTTTGCTCGCTGCCAAGCTGCCACCCTCTTCTCCTGATGATGCGGAAGAAATTGCCTGATGACGATGAGGCTGCCAAGTGCGATCAACCTCCTCATCATCAAGTAGGGTCTCCGCCTCACTACTAGCCCCCTCGGCTGCGTCTGGGTCAGGAGACAGACCTGTCTCTAGACCGGCTACCGAGCCACTCTCCTCGCCAGTACTTGTTCGCTTGGCTGCTGAAAAGGCCGATGTCTCCCCCCGTTCCTGACCGCCCTCTGTTAGCTCTTCCTCACTGTACAGTGGGGCTGAGCCCACAGCATGCGATACTTCGCTTGGTGAGGGAACAGCAAAGGACAGGGGCAGGTAGAGGACACGTGATTTCAGTGGGCTTGCTCCCGGGCCATGCCAACTAACGGTTGTGTCTGACGTACCCACCGACCGTTGGCTGTAGGTGTCAGAGGTGACCTGGGAAGAGGAAGACGACCGAGCCAACCAATCAATGACGGCAGGGTTGTCGGTGGAGACACGACCGCTGGATGACACCGGGAGCACTGGCCTCTGGCTGCGAATACTGCTGCCTCGACCCCTTCCTCTGCTGCCACGTCTGCTCGCTCCTAAAACATTGCCTCCTCTGCCACTCCTCTGCATGTTGTCTGACATACTATTTAATTCAACGATTAGGTGTCCCTGAGTAACAATTCTCTGGCACTCAGTAACAATTCTGTCTGTCCCTGAGTATGAATTCTGTGGCCCTGAGTAACAATTCTGTGTCTGTGCGAGTAACAATTCTGTGTCTGTGCGAGTAACAATTCTGTGTCTGTGCAAGTAACAATTTTGTGTCTGTGCGAGTAACAATTCTCTGGCACTCAGTAACAATTCTGTCTGTCCCTGAGTAACAATTCTCTGGCACTCAGTAACAATTCTGTCTGTCCCTGAGTAACAATTCTCTGGCACTCAGTAACAATTCTGTCTGTCCCTGAGTATGAATTCTGTGGCCCTGAGTAACAATTCTGTGTCTGTGCGAGTAACAATTCTGTGTCTGTGCAAGTAACAATTTTGTGTCTGTGCGAGTAACAATTCTCTGGCACTCAGTAACAATTCTGTCTGTCCCTGAGTAACAATTCTCTGGCACTCAGTAACAATTCTGTCTGTCCCTGAGTATGAATTCTGTGGCCCTGAGTAACAATTCTGTGTCTGTGCGAGTAACAATTCTGTGTCTGTGCAAGTAACAATTTTGTGTCTGTGCGAGTAACAATTCTCTGGCACTCAGTAACAATTCTTTCTGTCCCTGAGTAACAATTCTCTGGCACTCAGTAACAATTCTGTCTGTCCCTGAGTAACAATTCTCTGGCACTCAGTAACAATTCTGTCTGTCCCTGAGTAACAATTCTCTGGCACTCAGTAACAATTCTGTGTCTGTGCGAGTAACAATTCTGTGTCTGTGCAAGTAACAATTTTGTGTCTGTGCGAGTAACAATTCTCTGGCACTCAGTAACAATTCTGTCTGTCCCTGAGTAACAATTCTCTGGCACTCAGTAACAATTCTGTCTGTCCCTGAGTAACAATTCTCTGGCACTCAGTAACAATTCTGTCTGTCCCTGAGTATGAATTCTGTGGCCCTGAGTAACAATTCTGTGTCTGTGCGAGTAACAATTCTGTGTCTGTGCAAGTAACAATTTTGTGTCTGTGCGAGTAACAATTCTCTGGCACTCAGTAACAATTCTGTCTGTCCCTGAGTAACAATTCTCTGGCACTCAGTAACAATTCTGTCTGTCCCTGAGTAACAATTCTCTGGCACTCAGTAACAATTCTGTCTGTCCCTGAGTAACAATTCTCTGGCACTCAGTAACAATTCTGTCTGTCCCTGAGTAACAATTCTCTGGCACTCAGTAACAATTCTGTCTGTCCCTGAGTATGAATTCTGTGGCCCTGAGTAACAATTCTGTGTCTGTGCGAGTAACAATTCTGTGTCTGTGCAAGTAACAATTTTGTGTCTGTGCGAGTAACAATTCTCTGGCACTCAGTAACAATTCTGTCTGTCCCTGAGTAACAATTCTCTAGCACTCAGTAACAATTCTGTCTGTCCCTGAGTAACAATTCTCTGGCACTCAGTAACAATTCTGTCTGTCCCTGAGTAACAATTCTCTGGCACTCAGTAACAATTCTGTGTCTGTGCGAGTAACAATTCTGTGTCTGTGCAAGTAACAATTTTGTGTCTGTGCGAGTAACAATTCTCTGGCACTCAGTAACAATTCTGTCTGTCCCTGAGTAACAATTCTCTGGCACTCAGTAACAATTCTGTCTGTCCCTGAGTAACAATTCTCTGGCACTCAGTAACAATTCTGTCTGTCCCTGAGTATGAATTCTGTGGCCCTGAGTAATAATTCTGTGTCTGTGCGAGTAACAATTCTGTGTCTGTGCAAGTAACAATTTTGTGTCTGTGCGAGTAACAATTCTCTGGCACTCAGTAACAATTCTGTCTGTCCCTGAGTAACAATTCTCTGGCACTCAGTAACAATTCTGTCTGTCCCTGAGTAACAATTCTCTGGCACTCAGTAACAATTCTGTCTGTCCCTGAGTATGAATTCTGTGGCCCTGAGTAACAATTCTGTGTCTGTGCGAGTAACAATTCTGTGTCTGTGCAAGTAACAATTTTGTGTCTGTGCGAGTAACAATTCTCTGGCACTCAGTAACAATTCTGTCTGTCCCTGAGTAACAATTCTCTGGCACTCAGTAACAATTCTGTCTGTCCCTGAGTAACAATTCTCTGGCACTCAGTAACAATTCTGTCTGTCCCTGAGTAACAATTCTCTGGCACTCAGTAACAATTCTGTCTGTCCCTGAGTATGAATTCTGTGGCCCTGAGTAACAATTCTGTCTGTGCGAGTAACAATTCTGTGTCTGTGCAATAACAATTTTGTGTCTGTGCGAGTAACAATTCTCTGGCACTCAGTAACAATTCTGTCTGTCCCTGAGTAACAATTCTCTGGCACTCAGTAACAATTCTGTCTGTCCCTGAGTAACAATTCTCTGGCACTCAGTAACAATTCTGTCTGTCCCTGAGTAACAATTCTCTGGCACTCAGTAACAATTCTGTCTGTCCCTGAGTAACAATTCTCTGGCACTCAGTAACAATTCTGTCTGTCCCTGAGTAACAATTCTCTGGCACTCAGTAACAATTCTGTCTGTCCCTGAGTATGAATTCTGTGGCCCTGAGTAACAATTCTGTGTCTGTGCGAGTAACAATTCTGTGTCTGTGCAAGTAACAATTTTGTGTCTGTGCGAGTAACAATTCTCTGGCACTCAGTAACAATTCTGTCTGTCCCTGAGTAACAATTCTCTGGCACTCAGTAACAATTCTGTCTGTCCCTGAGTAACAATTCTCTGGCACTCAGTAACAATTCTGTCTGTCCCTGAGTAACAATTCTCTGGCACTCAGTAACAATTCTGTCTGTCCCTGAGTATGAATTCTGTGGCCCTGAGTAACAATTCTGTCTGTGCGAGTAACAATTCTGTGTCTGTGCAATAACAATTTTGTGTCTGTGCGAGTAACAATTCTCTGGCACTCAGTAACAATTCTGTCTGTCCCTGAGTAACAATTCTCTGGCACTCAGTAACAATTCTGTCTGTCCCTGAGTAACAATTCTCTGGCACTCAGTAACAATTCTGTCTGTCCCTGAGTAACAATTCTCTGGCACTCAGTAACAATTCTGTCTGTCCCTGAGTAACAATTCTGTCTGTCCCTGAGAATGAATTCTGTGGCCCTGAGTAAGAATTCTCTGGCACTCAGTAACAATTCTGTCTGTCCCTGAGTAACAATTCTCTGGCACTCAGTAACAATTCTGTCTGTCCCTGAGTAAAAATTCTGTGGCCCTAATAACGTTTCTGTGGCCCTAAGTAACAATTCTCTGGCACTGAGTGAAAATTCTGTCTGTCCCTGAGTATGAATTCTGTGGCCCTAACTAGCGTTTCTTTGTCCCTAAATAACGATTCTGTGGCCCTCATTAACAAGTCTGTGTCCCTGAGTAATGGTTCTCTGTCCCTAAGTAACTTCTCTCTGTCCCCAATTCTCGTTTCTGTGGCCCTAACTCTGTCCCTGTCCCTAGTACAGAGCGGTCTGCCTCTGTTCAATGACTGCAGGCAAATGAAGATTTCCAAAATGGCCGCTATATATACCTCGACCATTACACAGTGCTGGCTGGCTGGCTGCTGATTGGCTGATGCGATCACATGTCGTTGAGGAATGCATTATGGGGCAGCGCGCCTTGTCTGCGCGCCTTCCCCGACATCCCCGCTCCGTCGCCGCACATGTCAGCCGCCATTTTCGGAAAAATTTCGATTCGCGCGTCCGAATTAGGCTGTTTTTCGGATTCGGCACGAATCGAAATTTTTCCGATATTCGACTCGAATTCCACTTCGGATACTTCGATTCGCTCATCTCTAGTGATATTGCACCCAATGTTTAGTAAAATAAGGGATTCCAGAATATCCTCTTCAATCGAAAACCTTATTCTTTTTCTTTAACAATTTTCACTTTGAAAAAAAAAATATTTTGTGGGACACTTGAGTGCATGTAAGAGCAAGAAGTACTTTACAATCTGCCAAAGGGGTTGTATATGCAGCAGACTGCACTTTATGATCATACAAAATCCTATAGAAATAAGTAAAAGAGTTCTCATATGCTATAACTTTTTCTTCAGTGAGGTCTTCATTCTCAACAAAATCATTATTTATATAAATTTGAAGAAAACATAGGGGTTGATTTACTAAAACCAGAGCCAGCCAGATCTGGTGCAGCTTTATGTAGAAACAATAAGCTTCTAGCTTTTTTTTATTTTGTCAAAGCTTAATTGTACAAACTGAAGTTATAATATGATTGGCTACCATGCATAGCTGCACCAGATTTACACCACTGCATACAATGCTTTGCATTGCACTTGGTGATGTAAGGCTTGGATGCAGCTGCTCGGCCATGGAAATCCATTGCATGAAGCTCTCTACGCACTGTTGTTGTGCTAATCTGAAGGCCACATGAAGTTTGGAGGACTTTAGATATTGACTCTGCAGACAGTTGGCGACTTCTGTGCACTGTGCACTTCAGCATGTGCTGACCCCACTCTTTTATTTTCATGGCCTACCACTTCGTGGCTGAGTTGCTATTGTTTCCAGTTGCTTCCACTTTGTTATAATACCACTACCTATCCTCAGGGGTGCTTTGGAGTCCAAACGCGGACCCTACTGGACCGAACATTGTGGGACCTGCCTGGAATGTGACCTTTGGACACTGGGTTCAGTATTGTGTTGATTTCTAGACCTGGGTGTACTGTGTCAGTTAGTACTCTCCATTTTCAGAGCAGTGTTACAGTCCTTTATGTACCCTGTCTATGATGTCTCCCAGTGAGCTCTGCATGATTGCTCTTGTTACAATTTGTGTACTGGGCTATTTTACCTCTGAATGCTGTCAAGAGCAGTGATCAGTGACCAGTCTCTGTACACTTTCCTTTTGCGTGTACCTCAAAAGAGTGTAATATATCAGGTGACTTTCACTGGGGTCTATAATGTAGCATTTTCCAAACCTTTGCCAGGTAGCCCCAGACTGCTTTCCAAATTTAAACCCATGGCATAACCTCTTGGTCTTTTTAGGCTCTTTCTCTCTGAGAGTAAGTTTTTTGCATTACCAGTCCAGAAGTCTCCTAGTTGGGTACAATTAATGTTACATCCTATCTTACAGTCAAAATAGCAAGTTAGTGGAGCTCTCTTCATAGTGAGGGAAAATTCCATCTTTAACAACTGTTCCCTGAACTAGTATACCCATTGAGAGTTTTTCCTTGTACTTCTGGTAAAAGCTATAACATTTAAGATTACCCCTCACAGCAATCTCTGGGACAGAATGTGGAAATAAATCTCCCCAACACAAACACAGAAAAAGGCCATTGCCCATAGCAGCTAGCAACCAATGAGCCAAGAAAGTGTTGTTTGCTGCTGGAAGTGTCACAGAGCCAAATGAGAACGTGGAGTTGTGCTGTGCACTGGAATTGTGACTGTAGCTATGTTTAAAGTGTCTGTGCTGATGCTGTTTCCCATGGCAACCATGCCAGGCATGTCTACAAGTCTTCCTGCTGCTCTACAGGTGGCTGGTGTAAAAGACCATGCTCATGTTTTGCTTGCCAGAGCCAGTGGAATGTCCGCTGCTGTCCTGCTTGCCATTGCCTGGAGTAACCCATTAGTATCCACAAGTCTTTTTGTTGCTCTACAGGTGGGTACCACAAGAGACTCTGTCCATGATGTGCCTGTTTACTGTACTACCACTGTGCTCATTGTTACTCGTAGCAACCACGGAGAGCTACAGCACCCCCTTGGATTACAAATGCCTTGTTGCCCACCAGTGGCTAAGGCCTTCATTCTATTACTACTAAATCCTGCTTGCCATGTTTTCTTGCCTGTCATTGCCCGGAGCAATGGCCTGCTACCCAGTGGATAACAAATTCCCAGTTGCCCCAAAGTGGCTGGGCTCTTTCTGCTCAACAGTTTCCAGCGGGGAGTGTCTGTCATGCTTCAGTGTTGCCCGTAGCAACCAGTGCGGGCTATCATTTGTACTACTATCACAAACACCCAGTCACCCAAACATGGCTGGAGCCAAGTTTTTTGCACATGTCAGTGAACTGCATCTGTGTTACTGCATGGATTCAGTGACTCAAAAGCCTGCAAGCCAGTCATCACGCTTCAGCTTGGAGAAGCAGGGGTTAAAACAAATGTGGGAAAAATCCTGTATGGCAGTTTCACTGGTGCCAAAATGTCCAAGAGAGGGGCGTGGCCACACCCTTAAATTCGCTCACTACACCCAGCATGCTGAGGGGGACAGAGAGAGGAGCAAGATGGAGGGTGGGTTGCAAGTTTGCCCAAAAGTTTTTCTGCCGGAGACCACCTTGGTGGACATGTGAGTCTGCCGGAGCATCGCGGAGACTTTGCCCTGGGACTGACTGTGCTTGATTTGCCCTGAATGCAGGAGACCAACTGCCCTGTATCAGGTGTGGGCACTGTGGAGAGCCCCTTAACAAGCTGATACCCAGCGACCTGGTGCCTCACATCTACTGTTCCACTCAGAAGGAGCCAGTCTGCGAGGATGGCCAGTCCTCAGGTGAGCCAGCGAAGAATGTCGGTTGTGGGGGGATAGACTGGGAGTCACCCAGACTGCTAGCTCCTAGAGGTGGGCTACTAGAGGTTAAGCAGGAAGACTGGTCTCCAGAAGACTCAGAGGATGAATGTGACTGGGGGGACACTACTGAGGACATCAACTCCTGTCCAGCCAAAATCCTTCCTACCTTGGCCTAGAACCAGGGCCAAGAACTGAACTTTGATAATAATGGATCCTGCAGGCCCTCCGATCCTGCTGCAGCCGGGATTGGTGGATAAGGAGCTGCTTCCCCACTTTTCCGGGTTCCAGGGGGAGGTGCAGAAAAGAGTAGTTTAAGAATGGGGATTGGACTACCCTAATGTCCCCCAGGATATCATGGACATTATTGAGAAGTCCAGATCTCAGTGGGAGGAAGTCCTGGTTTGGAACAACATGCATGTTCCCAGGCCTTCAAGAGGGCTCATGTCAAAGAAGTTTGGGCATGTTTCCAGGACATCAAACAGGAGTGGAGCGGGGGCTGGGCTATTTACAAGGACCGGGTAGGGCTGATCTGTATACTTAAAGGATTTTGACCAATCCCCTAGCAGGAGGCTTGGCATGGGGTCAGGACAGCCCATAAGTATGAGTATGAGCCTGACCAGGAAGTGGTCAGTGTCAGGTGGAAGATGGATTGGGAGGCTGGAGTGTGGGGCAGGTAGGTGCTGGAAAGAAGGAACTCTCTACCTCAACAGTCGCCTGAGAGAGGACAGCCTGGGAAGCAGGGAATGAGCCAGCCCGGCTTAAGGCCTGAGGCAGCCAACAACCCAACAAGCTTACAGGAAAGGCAGAATGAGTAATCCTGCACCCCCTGGGCCAGATAATAGGAGAGGGCAGTAAGGGGGTAATGCTACAGGTAGCTGATGTGTGAATGCCCAGACCAGATTTACTGGTAGAATGTTACTATTTTTAACCATTTCCTAAGGTTCCCCCTTTCCTGACCAAGCCATTTTTTGCTATTCAGCACTGTGCTTTTTCAACTGCATGGTCATTCAATGCTGTACCCAAATGAAATTTATGTCCTTTTTTCACACAAATAGTGCTTTCTTTTGATGGTATTTGATCACCACTGGGTTTTTTATTTTTTGTGTTCTAAATGAAAAAAGACCAAACATTTTGAAAAAACTCCCAATATTTTCTACTTTCAGTTATAAAAAATGTCAAATAAACTGAACGTTAGACATAAACGTAGGCCAAAATGTATTCTGCTACATGTCTTTGTTTAAAAAAAAATCCCAATACGTGTATATTAATTGGCTTGTGTGAAAATTATAGTGTCTACAAACTATGGTATATACGATATATTGGAATTTACTCAGCCTTTACATTCTGACTGCCTATCACATTTCTTGAGGTGCTAAAATGCCAGGGCAATAAAAAAAACCCAAATGACCCCTTTTTGGAAAGTAAACACCCCAAGGAATTTGCTGAGAGGCATGTTGAGTCCATGGAAGAGTTTATTTTTTGCCACACATTTTTGGAAAGTGACATTTTTTCTCACAAAGTTGTTATTTAAATGATGTATTGCTCGCGCATGCCATGGGTATATGTGGAATAACATCCCAAAACACATTCTGCTATTTCTCCCAAGCATGGGGATACTACATGTCAGAGACTTTTTTGCAGCCTAGCAACATACAGGCCCCCAAAATTCAATGACCACCTTTAGGCTTTCAAAAGGCATATTTCCTCATGTCACTTCCTCGCTACCTATCACAGTTTCGGAGGCCCAAAAATGCCAAGATAGTACAAACAACCCCCCCCCCCCAAAAAATTATCCCTTTTTGGAAAGTAGACACCCCAAAGGATTTGATAAGATGCACGATTTCTTTCTTTATTTTCCAAAAACTTGTGGCAACAAATGAGATCTGCAAAAAAGTCACCATGCCCCTTAGCAAATACCTTGGAGTGTCTACAAAAAGAGGTAATTTTGGGGGTTGCTGCTTCTATCCTGGCATTTCAGGGCCAACATTAGAAGCTTATGCCATACATTACCCACTCTTCTAACCACTTGAACACCAGGCCTTTTCTAACAATATTTGTTTACATGAAAACTGTTTTTTTGCTAGAAAATTACTTTGAACTCCCAAACAGTATATATTTTTTAAAGCAGAGGCCCTAGAGAGTAAAATGGTGGGTGTTGAATTCTTTATATCGCACCGTATTTGCGCAGCAATTTTTTCAAATGCAAATATTTTTGAAAAAATACACTTTTTAAAAAAATGTTAATGCACAAAAACACAATATATTGCCCAGTTGAAAAATATTAAAGATGATGTTGCATGGAATAAATGGATACCAAATATGACAAACTTTAAAATTGCTCACGCCCATGGAACGGTGACAGAATACAGTTTTAATATCCATAGGCGACACTTGAAAAGCCTTTACAGGTTACCACTTTAGATTTACACAGGAGGCTGTGCTAGAATTACTGCCCTCAATCTGACGTTAGCGGTGATACCTCACATGCATGGTGCAATCTCTTTTTACATACCGACACGTGACCCCCGCTTGCATTTGCCTTTGCACGCAAGCACGTAGATGGTAGCGAAGGTGATTTTTTCTTTTTTTAATCATTTATTTTACTTTTTTATTTTTACACTGTCCCTTTTTTTTGGATCACCTTTATTGTTATCACAGGGAATGTAAATATCCCCTGTGATAGCAATAGACAGTGACAGGTACTCTTCTCTGAGAAATCTGGGGTCTATTAGACTCTGGATCTCTCCTTTGCCATTAAAGCATCTGATCACACCAAGATCGGTGTGATCAGATGCTTCCCCAATTTTAAAATGGCGCTGTTTATATCCGGCAAAACAGAAATGATGAAATCTGGTTTCTCAGAACATAGAGATGATTGGAGCCATTCCAGTCTCTGGTCAGCTCTATGGTCAGCCGGTGGAACTGCCAGCTGCATTCTTGGGTTCCCCGGGAGAACTCAAGAAAGCCGAGGAATGCGGCTGGCGAGGGGGGAGTAACTAAATGACCATGACGCTATCTGATGTTGCTAATGGCAGTAATATGGTGATCAGTTAAAAATTCTATATACTGACACTTTTGACTTTTTTTGACATTCTTTGGTATATAGGCTTGGGACAAGCAGGCATACATTTTAGCTCTGAGGAAGGGGGTTCGTCTCCCGAAACGTGTCAGCTTATCCCTATTAAGGGCACAGCATTGTATTGACTATCATTGTGTACTACATATTCTGCTTTTAATTTCCTTTGGTTTGTGAGTATACATCTATTTTTCTATAAAATAAATACGTTGTGTACCACGGTAATGCACGATGAGAGTGCGCCCTTGTCTGCTTTTGTTCAATACTGTACACTTGGTGCGCATCACTACATTTCTTCATAACTTGGGCTGCCCAACTCAAACTTTAGAGCAGTTTAAAATCCATAAAGTCCTTCCTTCTCTTCAGCACCCCGACTGTGTGCCCTTTCAAGGGGGATCATATCATGCAGAACTTCCCCTCTTCCATCTTCCCATACAAGGAGAACTTAGATAGGCTGCCTCCCATTGTATTTATAGCTCACCACAAGGGGGCAAAGCCATGAACACCCAGGAGTTAGAAACTTTAACCCTTACCTAACCCCCTGGGCAGCCTACTTACTCCTTGACAGAAAACAGTGAAATAGGCATTCACAGCAGTGTTACCAGTAACGTGTTGCACATACCATTAGTAAAACAGCACCAATATACATACAGCAACAAAAATAAAGTAAACTTTATTCTACACCACAACATCTGCAAGCAGCTCCTTACATGCTTGCACTTTACTATTGTCCTTGATATGCAAATGTTTCATTTATATTTCAGTAAAAAGCAGTTCATACACAGGAAGACAAACCAGGTCAGGTCAAAGGTAAATTTAGAACTAGCTGATGACTACTCAGCAATCTGTCTGTAGCACTACCCCCTTGGGATTCGCTGAGTTTTGGGTCTCCCTAAAGCTTTGCAAAGCCATGCAACAAACATTTTCTTCCACACTTTGCAGACAGGAGTCAGTAAACAGTCCTTGAGCTTGGTTTTATGATTTTATTAAGGGGTTTAGAGCCTGGCTGGAGTCTAGGGGTACAGTTGTGGCCAAAATTATTCAACCCCCAATGCTGTAAAGGGGTTTAGGGACTATAGTGTACATTTGGAATTGTATTCAGAATCAAATCCTACAAGGACGTTGTAACTACCCAAATGCAACTAAAATGACATCAATTGTTTATGTAATACAGTAGTAAATGGTTCTTATGTGGTTTCTTCATTGCCACAATTATTCAACCCCTTAAAGACTACCACTCTGAAGAACAGAGGTTCATACAGGTGCTTTCCATCAGGTATTGAAAACACCTGTGGATGTCACCGAGCAGCAATCAAGCATAATAAGCACCAATTAGGCAGCTTTAAAATGACTGTGATACTCAGCTCCTTCTAGACATTTACTGGTGTGGTTACAAACATGGTGAAGGCAAGAGAATGGTCCAGGAAGACAAGAGAAGAGGTGATTTCTCTTCACAGGAAGGGCAATGGCTATAAGAAGATTGCAAAGATGTTAAACATACCAAGAGACACCTTAGGAAGCATCATTCGCAAATTCAAGGCAAAGGGCACTGTTGAAACGCTACCTGGTCGTGGCAGAAAGAAGATGCTGACTTCGACTGCTGTGCGCTACCTGAAGCGTAGAGTGGAGAGAAGTCCCCGTGTGACTGCTGAGGAACTGAGAAAAGATTTGTCAGATGTGGGTACAGAAGTTTCAGCCCAGACAATAAGACGCACACTGCGTAATGAAGGCCTCCGTGCCAGAACTCCCAGGCGTACCCCCTTGCTGTCTCCAAAGAATAAGAAGAGTCGACTGCAGTATGCCAAAAGCCATGTGGACAAACCACAAAAGTTGTGGGATAGTGTTCTGTGGACTGATGAAACAAAATTAGAACTGTTTGGGCCCATGGATCAACGCTATGTTTGGAGGAGGAAGAACAAGGCCTATGATGAAAAGAACACCTTGCCTACTGTGAAGCATGGTGGAGGGTCAATCATGCTTTGGGGCTGTTTTGCTTCTGCAGGTACAGGGAAGCTTCAGCGTGTGCAAGGTACCATGAATTCTCTTCAGTACCAGGAGATATTGGATGGAAACGTGATGCAGTCCGTCACACACCTGAGGCTTGGGAGACGTTGGACCTTTCAACAGGACAATGATCCCAAGCATACCTCCAAGTCCACTAGAGCATGGTTGCAGAGGAAAGGCTGGAACATTTTGGAGTGGCCATCGCAGTCACCAGACTTAAATCCGATTGAGAACCTCTGGTGGGACTTAAAGAAAGCAGTTGCAGTGCGCAAGCCTAAGAATGTGACTGAACTGGAGGCCTTTGCCCATGAAGAATGGGCGAAGATACCCGTAGATCGCTGCAAGACACTTGTGTCAAGCTATGCTTCACGTTTAAAAGCTGTTATAACTGTAAAAGGATGCTGTACTAAGTACTAAGATTGAATGTCACTTGGGGGTTGAATAAAACTGATAATGCTGTGAGCACAGAAAAGACATTTGTGGTTATTTCATTATAACTGTTATGTTATATTTGTCTGACCTACAAGTGCCTCTTTAATGTAAATGTAAGCAAGATGACTGAATGATCAAAAGCAATGTCAAACTGGCCAAAACACTCAATTTCAGTGGGGGTTGAATAATTTTGGCCACAACTGTATATGTAATGCCCAAAGAACTTCAGAACTTTGAGGACAAACTCCTTAGCATCTGTGTACAAAACATGTGGATGTAGCAACACTCTCTCCTTTGAAAGAACAAAAGGGGTATTACATCTGATCGCTTTCTCCCCGTACCTGGCCCAGGGGGTGTAGAAGTACTCACTCTGTTTTTCCCTGTTTGTTTGGTGGGTTACTGGCTGGCTTCAGGCCTTATGATGGGCTTGCTCCTTCCCTGCTTCACAGGCCATCCTCCCAAGGAGAAGATGGGACAGAGGGGATCCTCCCTTCCAGAATTTGGCCTGCAGGTGGGCACCCCTCCCTGGGGCCCCCTCCCTGGCTCCACACTCCAGGTCCTCACTCCATCTTCCACCCAACACTCACTGAACTCCTCACCAGGCTGTCACATTTGAGAGTTACCCTGGTCACCATGTTCAGCCCCCTGCCAGAAAATTGGCCAAGGTCCCTCAAACATGCAGATCTGGGTCTCCTCCCCTCCTCCACCCCTTCTCCAGAAGCTCTCAGGTTTCTGGAGAGATGGGAGGGCTCCAGAAGTTCTAACCTGTCAGGGGCTTCCAGCCTGTCCTGAGGCGACCTCACTACCTCACTCCCCAGGCTGACTCATGCCCAGGCTGCTACTCAGCCTCTGTCTAACAAAAACTACCTAGCTAACCTGGAAGGCATTACGTATCCATGTCACATTCCAGTTTAAATTGGCCTGTTTGTCGCCAATACCAGTGCAGAGCATGCATGTGCATGTACGTGCATGCTGCTTAACATGTGTGCTAATATGTCTGGCAGTAACTTTAGGTTCAGAAACATGCCATACACTGGTCTTCTCATACACACTGCACATTTCTTACAAGTACCTGCCATCATAAAGTATCCCTTTTGGCCAGGAAAATATACAGGACAGGTGTCAAACTGGCGTTCCTCCAGGTGTTGCCAAACTACAAGTCCCATGAGGCATTGCAAGATTGACAGTTACAAGCATGACTTCCAAAGGCAGAGGCATGATGGGACTTGTAGTTTCGCATCAGCTGGAGAGCCGCCTGCTTGACACCACTGATATACATTATATATTTTACAGTATCCAGTATAGAGCTGTCCATATCTTGCTTGGAGATGCTGGCTCTCCTGCTCCAGTTTCTTTCCTCTGTCTACTCCTCATGCATACTGTCAGCCAAGAACAGACACCGTATGCAACAGAAAGTGACCCTTTCCACTGCTCTCCAAAGAATGAGTAGTCTGTGTCACTTTGTAACATTCCAGAAAGGTAAGTGAAGGAGGGGGCAGATTGAGCTTCAGCTATTCTCACTTTTATTGTCACTGTTGTCATTCTTACTGGCACTGTAGAAAGTGCTTGTTTTTTTTGCCCACATATGGTCAAAATTGCCTGTTGGTTGCCAACAAATTCTTATAATTACCATTTGTTAACAGCATGTTATCACAATTGCCTGTTTGTTGCCCGCATATTGTTACATTTGCACATTTGATCCACTTCTGCTGCCAAAATTGTCTGTCTGTTGCATATGCAGTATATTGTCATGGCTGCCCTTTTGTCAGCCATATATTGTCGCAATTGCCCATTTGCTGCCCAAGACAACTGACAATTACTGGTTTGTAGACCAGATATGCTCAGGAATGCCCCTAACTTGTCTCAATATTGTCACTATGTGCTTTGCTTTTAAACCATTGCTTCCATTTTGGCAAGACACACTTCTGGCACTGTTGCTAGAACCTCCTCTTGCCAAACCCCCCACCACAATCCCAGGCAAACTGGCTTTGGATGGTTCCCTGTTATGATTGTGAGTGGGGTCAGGAGGTTGGTAGCCAAGTTGGAAGAATGACACATGGAATCAAGGAAAAGGCTGAACAGGTATTATACTGTTGAGCTATAAGTAGGAAGTCACAGTAATGCTAGTGGTACACAGTAATTCTTCAGGATCACACACTATCACACGGGCAAAGTTTATATTACCAGGGCAGCATCTGCAGGAGGGGTGGCTGACAGGCACAGTAGCTGCAGAAGTGGATCTTGAGGAAACTGAACAGTTCCTGTGTAACAAGTCCAGGGAACAAAGAATAGCAGAGCAGAGGTCAAGTAGTAAGAGTATGGAGTAGTGGCCATTGGTTTTGGCAGTTAGTAGATCAATAGTGAGTTTTAGTAGGGCAGTTTCAGTGGAGTGTAGTGAGTGAAAGCCAGACTGTAAAGGTTAAGAAGGTTGTTGTCAGTCAGGTAGGAGCTCAGGCAATTGTAGACTAAGCGTTCTAAGAGTTTAGAGGTAAATGGCAGCAGGTAGATGGGTCTTAAGTTGTTCAGGTTGGTGGGATCCAGGGAGGGCTTTTTAAGTATGGGAGTGATGTGTGCATGCTTTAGAGGGGAGGGGAAGGCACCGTTAGAGAGGGAGAGATTGAAGATGTGAGTGAGGGAGCATAGGATGGAAAAAGAGGGTGACCGTAGTGGTTGTGAGGGGACAGGATCCAGGGGGCAGGTAGTGAGATGGGCTTCTGAGAAAACCTTAGTGACCTCTTTGGTAGTAGCAAGGTCAAAAGAGGAAAGTGTTGAGGGAGGTTTAGTATAAGGTATGCTAAGGTATGCACAGCAAAGAAACTTTACATAAGGCACATAATACAATTTTAACAAATCAGCTTTTCACAATGTAATCAGAATACTTGGCAAGTAATTGCCCTCAAGTGGACCTGATGGGATGGTGAGGTTCTCCATCCTTAGTCATATCCATACCATTGTCCTCAAAAGAATCAGGTTGCTCAGTGGCCTCAAGTGTATAGGAGCTATCATAGGCACGCATAACCCCCTCTCTTGGGTCAGTACAGTGTCATCAGTAGTGTCTGGGGGACTGTCCACAGAGTCAGTGGGACTCTCTACTTTCTCACTACAGACAGCAGCTGGGTCTCCAGGGGTGTCCGAAACACCTGATGGGTCCCACAAAGTCCAGAAGACTAGTCTCAGTAGGGGGTAAGTACCATTCCACAGGAACATCTTACACCAGTGGAACATCCAAAGTACTACTGTCCCCCCAGGCAGTAGTGGGTTTAGCAGAACAGTCCACACTCAGCATACAGGGCCACACGTTTCAGTGAAGGTGTTTTTGGACATGTTCTGGACCCTAAGAGGATGTGAACAGTTGCTTTTCAACCCTGACGACAAGCTTCCCACCAGGGTTCCAACTTGTTACCTCTCCCAAACTTTGGGTTTTCATTAACACCCAGTACAGATTTTTAATGTGTTCCTCAAACGATTTGGAAGAAATGATAATATAATCAAAGTTAAAGTCCCCCAAGCATTGCTTCATTAGTCTTTGGAAGATTTGAGGGGTGTTAATTAGCCCAAAGGGCATGCATATGAATTAGTACAGCCCTAGTGGTATTGCAACGGGACAAGTCCAGGGTGGAGAAATAGCAGGCTTGGCCAAAAGCTACGAGAGACTCCTCAACCCAGGGCAGTAGGTAGGCATCCCGATGGGTAGAGGCATTAAGTTTGCAATAGTCCACACAGAAATGCAAGTTTCCATTCTTCTTCTGGACCAGAATGAACAGGTTCCCTCATAATGGCACTTTACAGCATATTGCGAATTAAGTCCTTGACCTCCTGGCAGACAGCAAGGGGGGGGTATATGTCTATACCGCTCTTAAATTGGCGCTATGTCCCCTGTGTGGATGGGGTGTTCCAGGGCCTCAGTACACCCATAGTCCTAAGAACCAGCACATGTTTCTCCAACAGCTGGTGCAGTATTCACTGTTGGGACAGTGGAAACTCCTGAAAGGGGAGAGCCAGCTGATCTAATGACTTTTGGTACTGTGTACCTTTAAGGGGAGACATGAAAACTTGCAAGAGAGCACATATAGCTTTAACCATCAGATTCTGCCACACTATCCGATCTACACAACCCTGGGCAGAGCCACAGGACTTCTCCATTTCTGTTAGGAGTCGAGACAAGCTATCACAGCCGGGTACCCAATCTGAAGATGCCAGCACTGGGAACACAGGGCGGCCGGTAAAATGGGCTGCGGAGGAGACACTGCAGGATCAAGGGACAGGTCTTCCTGCTCCCTTGCCACCACTTTCTTTAAAGTATCACTAAACGTGTTAGAGGGTTGGGATTTCACCCATTACTATAGGGTCCGACATATAGGGCCCACATTCACCCTGCCAATGAATCGATCCCATATCATCTTGTCCAAAGTGCCTATGTCTTTACCACGCTGGAGGTCCTTCTTTTCTACTTCTACAACTTCTTTAGGAATACTGCAGAATTAGTTAAGCTCTCACCTTCATACTGTCTGCTTATGAAAAACCAGTCTACATAACCAGGGCGGCAGAGTGGCGGCTTGACGAAGCTCAACAGCTCCTATGAAACAGAGGCCAATGAATAGCAGAGCATACAGCGATATCCCTAATCTTTCCCTCCTCACAAAGGAACTTTCTCTAATTCACTGTCCCTGACAAGCGCTGTTCCTCTTCTTACCTTAGCAACTCGCAAATGCACGCCAATTCCAGCAGGGCAGTGGTATTTATTAAAACTGCCTATGCTAAAGATGGCCATCAAAGGCCAGTCAGTGTTGCGGAGTCCAATCTGACCACTGCTTTCCTGGTCACACCTATGGAGTCTGCAGAAGAACAATGTTTCTTCCAGTTTCCACTCCATCTACACAGCAACACAGCGTCACCCACTGAATGGGAAATTAACTACATCTGCCTATATGTGTATAGGTAAGTGTTATTATAAGCAGTTGTTCTTTCTTGTTGGGGTAAAATGATTCCATCTGATTCTTACAGCCACCAAGTAAAGAAATTGTTGCTTGTTCTTTTATCCCTGCAGTTATTTCTCACTGATACTAACTTGGTGTGACATCTAAATATGCTCATTTCAATACATTTTTTAACCATGGAATAGCTCTATTGTCTGATATGGATGGATCTGAAGATTTTGCATAAAAAATAATAACATATTTTCTTATATGAGTAGTTTCATAAACAGATATGTCAAGTAAATGTGATGGTTTGGTAGTTGCATAAGATATAACCCGTTAGAATATTGTTGTCTATTGTTTATTGAAGTAAATTTGATTTGGTTCTTTTCTGGGAAGATGTGGCTGCACTTTGATACTGTGGATTATTTTGTTGTTTTTTTTTTTATTTCATTGCCCAAAATACAGAATTACATATACAATTTGTAAAGACACAGCCTTATGAATTTTCAAGAATTCAACATGCAACGTGAGAAGAAGAGAATTAACAAAGAAGTAACAATCGTCAGAGAGGACTCATAGTATTATACTATTCTTATTGGATAAGTGTAGGCATGACTGTATTTACCATATTGACAATTGTGGGCCTGTGCTTAGGGCAGCAGGGTTAGAGGGGACAGAACATTTGCAAATTGTGAAAAAGGTGTTATTTTGTTTCTTACTGCAGCATTATTGCTAACATTGTGAAAGAGCCTGGTAGGGTTGCCACTTTCCTTTCTTCAAGCCAAACACATACAATTTATAAGTGCACAGCATTTTTTTTTTGGCTTTTTAATGGGGAACACTGTGGACTCTGGTGTAAAGGGGAACTCTGCTATAAGGGGGTTTCTGCCAGTTAATGGAGTGTGGACTGCCAGACACAGAGGGGTAGGCATGGGAGGAGGAGGAGGAGCACATCAAGCCATCTCCCTTCTCCTGTTTGGGAAAGGGAACTGTGCTAGTTATAGACAGTATAAATGTATCACAGACACTCAGCTTGGACAACTGCAGCCAGCCCTCTGGAGAGTTGGCAACCCTGGTAATTAGGGTGTTCCCAGGCACACTCGACCTGTGCAAACATTTATGCACTTGGCAGTTGTGGTACTTGGTTACTTTGGTAGGCACCATAGGTATGCTCAGTCTATTGCAGCAAGCTCCATTCACATTAGGGCGTCTCAAATCACAGGCGTTATCGCCATGATTTTGCCCGTGATTTGAAAACGTAGTTTAACAATGTAAAAACGCGCTATCGTATTTGGAGGTGCCATTCATTTCAATGGCACCTGAAAACGCGGGTTGTTTTTGCCAGGATAGCGGTGCATTTTTCCATGCAACAAACGTGCCGCGATCACACAAACAAAATCGTGGAACGTGCGACGCCCAAAAATGGTTCCAGAACCCATGATTTTGTTTGCTTGAAAGCGGCATGTTTGTTGCGTGTAAAAAAGTGCCACAATCGGGGCAAAAACGTCACGCATTTTCAGGTGCCATTGAAATGAATGGAACCTCCAAGTGTGATTGACTAAATAAACATTTTAAAATGCATTAAAACATGGTTGGTGCCAATAGGGTAGCAGTGGATGGTGTCAGTAAAACAGTGGATTTTTATTTTTTCATTATTTTTTACAATATTATTTTCCCTGCAGAACCGGCAGTGTATGGCCAGGTTCAGTTACTAGCAGAAAACTGTATATGAAAGGAAGACTACCTGAGATATAAAATGGATAGAGTATATGGAGACATGCCCATGCACAGAAAACATAGGTGCATCATATGTACATTGGAGATACAGTATATGCTTGGTTGATGATAGTGTCTATTTGCTAAATTCATGGGATAGAGAGATGAGGATTCTAAAGGGATTCACAGGGATTTTATAATTATAATATTTTGTACATGCTCTGTTGGACTTGCCTTCTGTCTCTGGGATGCTACTATCTGATAAATGCTACCAGGGACGGACTGACCATTTGGAAACTCGGGCACTGCCCGAGGGCTCGGGGTCAGTAGGGGGCCCCACGAGATGCCCCTGGTACCTTTTTCATAGGCTTTTTTGAGTTTGGGCAAGTACACAGGGGCCCCGTGATCCCCTATTGCCTGGGGTCCCCATGAGTTGTCAGTCCGCCCCTGAATGCTACACTCTCT
Organism: Staurois parvus; assembly: GCF_062004578.1. Lineage (NCBI taxonomy): Eukaryota > Metazoa > Chordata > Amphibia > Anura > Ranidae > Staurois > Staurois parvus. Next base: position 2,919,164 of record NW_028318152.1, read on the forward strand.
GGCAAAGAACTAAAGTTGCCTGCAACTAGATTGAAAATTGCATTCTACATTCTTTTCCCACTGCATATACATCTAATTCACAATAATAAACCATAGCACAAATGAACATTTAAAAAAATAAACGTATTCATTATATACATTATGCTTTTCTGCACAGAGTAAAACAGATGTAAAATAAATGCTTTGAGCCCACCTTAAAGAAGAAATTCATTTTAACAGATGAGGACTGATTAGCAACCAGTAGCTGAGGCAATCAACACTTACTGTAGGTCAGGATTATGCAATGTACAACATAGCAAGTGAGTGCAGCAGCCAGGACTATGAAATATACAACACAGTAAATACATTGCAGGGGTCAGGACTGTATAATGTGCAACAAAGCATATACAGTGCAGCTGTCAGAATAATATAACATATACCATAGTGTACATAGTGCAGTTGTAAGGAGTATGAAATAAACAACATAGCATATGGAGTGCAGTGGTCTTGGCTATGTAGTGAAAGACATAGCATATAGCATGCAGAGGTCAGAACTAATACTGGCCATACACCTGTAGAATTACTTTCCAACATTCAGGAGTCATGGTTAAAATACCATGTCAATATCGCCATGTTTGTAGAATGAGCGTTCTATCTCTGGATTAACTTTGACAACTGCATGTTAATAAAACTAGTTATGAATTTTCCTGTCTAGCAGCAAAATCAGTAACTAGAAATTTGTTTGTTCTCATTAGAGTTCACGAAAGTTTTTCATCCTTGTCCTTCAATTTTTTTGATCTGGTCAAAACCAGTTGTTGAATCGTCTCCTTTAACTCATAGATAATCTAATGTTCAGGTGTAAAGCCAGTTTAAGGATCACCATACCAGTTAAAATCTGACTATATAATCTAAGGCAGGCCATACATGATGTGATTCTATTTCTTGTAACCGAAGATTGCTCGACTCCCCTATCAACACAGTTAGTGTTGATGGGGGAATCTCTCCCACTGAGCTATTATATTCTCCCAGCAGGGGGGTGCAGAGAGCTATCTCCACTGGGAAAACAGTGATTACTGCTAGTGGCAGTAGCTTTTTTGTTATAACATTTTGCAAATAAATAATCACTTCCCCAAAGTAGAACAATGTTACTATGTTAACATTATACTACTTTGGTCATAGTGTAATATGAAAAGAAAATCTTAAACAAAGAGAAAAAAAATTAATAAAAAATAATACTAAAATATATATATTTTTTTTAATTATAATTTTTTTTTTTTTCGTACTGCCACACCAGTTATATGATGATGCTGTACTGCACTGGTGACAGCATGTAAAAAAAATATGAAAATCATTTTTTTAATTTCTTAATTTTCCACAAAATTATGACCAAAAAAATCACAACTTCAAAAGACTCACTATGCCTCTTATGAAATACATCAGACTGTCTACTTTGCAAAAAGGGGTCATTTGGGGGATATCTGTACTGTTCTGACATTTTTGGTCCTCAAGAAATTAGATTGGCTGTCAGTACTTCAGAATTGATCAATATTCAGATCTATACCATAGTTTGTAAACTCTATAACTTTCCTACAGACTAAACAATAAATACTGATTTGGGTTATTTTCACCACAGAAATGTAGCAGAATTCCCCTTGACCTAAATTTATGACGAACAATTATTTATTTGCAAAATTTTATAACAGAAACAAAGAAAAATGTGGGTTTTTTTCAAAATTTGTGGTCTTCTTTTGTTAATTTAGCAAAAAATAAAAACCCCAGCGGTGATTAAATACCACCAAAAGAAAGCTCTAGTTGTGTGAACAAAATGATAAAAATTTAGTTTGGGTACAGTGTTGCATGACTGCACAATTGTAATTCAAAGTGTGAGAGCATTGAAACCTGAAAATTGGCCTGGGCAGGAAGGGGGTAAAAGTGCCCATACTAGGCAGGAGAGCACAGTGTGGTCAGTTATTTAGCTGTGCTGGGAACTCAGCCTGCTGTCCGCCAATGATCAGATTTGTCCTGACACCTCCCCCCCATCCTGCACAGCCTTTCACTGGGAAGTTCAGTGTACTTTTTTCCTTCTCTGGTTCTCTATGCAGTTGAGATTAGAGAGAAGAGATCACTATTAAAAAAGGGGAACAAGTTATTTAGAATGTTTTCTATATCTCTACACAAATGTTTTTTGCCTTTTAATTCTATTTTAAGCTGAATGGGTTGTTTTACAAGGTGAGGCTTTACAATCACTTTAAATGTATCATTCTTTGTGAAATATAGAGAAGGAGGAGCAGCTGGGACAGTCTATATATACGCTGGGGTACTTGTGTTGTAAATCCTTGGTTACTTGGGGGTCTTTGTTAGCCCTTCTTCTGTCCAACTCTGTCAACACTTGTAAGATAAATAGATTCATATATATATTTTTTAATGATCCACAGTGATGTTTTTATTGTAATTCTTTTTAATAATGATTAACCTTTTAGACAATTTATGTAATTTGTATGTTTATCATGGTCATCACAAAATGTATTATTATTATTATTATACAGGATTTATATAGCACCAATAGTTTGCTCAGTGCTTTACAATATAATGGGATACAATACAGCAACAATACAGTTCAATACAAGAGGGATAGGAGGGCCCTGCTCCTCGGAGCTTACAATCTAGGAGGGAGGGGCTAGTGGTACAAAAGGTAATAACTGTGGGGGATGGACTGGTAGGAAGAGTAGAAGATTCCATTATTAGCTGACGGCAGGATAGGCTTCCCTGAAGAGCTAGGTTTTCAGAGATCGCCTAAAAGTGAGCAGAGTAGGCGACAGTCTGATAAATTGGGGTAGAGAATTCCAGAGGATGGGGAAGCTCTGGAGAAGTCCTGGAGACGAGTGTCAGGAATCTAGGAATGACCAGAAAGGTGTGGACTGACACAGGGAAACGCAGGTTTCAAGTATAGTATAATAATACAGTTTATTATTAGCCACCCAGATATATATATATATATAAACGCACAGTGAACAAACCAACCTTCCACTAATCTTAGTAGGTGCAGGAACACAGGCGTAGTCAGGGCTGGAGAGGTGGAATGGTCAGGCCGGCCGTAGGGTTCTGTAACGACTGCCTGGTGGTACCTCAGGGCAGGATTCCCTAGGGCGCGGAGTCTAAGTCCCAGTCTGCTTATTCACCAGGGCCCCTGATGGTGGGGATGGACTTGGAGCAGACAGGAACCAGGTTGCGGCCCCTGAGTACACCTGCTAGTGGTAGAGGGATCCGCCAGAGGTATGTGCAGGTAGAAAGCCTGATGTGAAGAGGCAGAAGGTGTGAGCAGGGACGGCTGGATCCGTGCAGGATGGATGGATGGCAGAGTAGTTAGTGTGGTCAGACGGGTCAGGTCAGCAACGTGCGGGCAGCGAGGTACCAAAGGAGCAGGCAGAGAATGGTCAGGGTCACAAGCTGGGTTCAGTAACTCACGGGCAGCGCGGTACAAAGGATCAGGCAGAAGGATCGTCAGGCAAGCCAGGGGTTCAACAGGAGACGGTCAGCAGAGGTCAGGATCAAGCAGGGTCAGCAACGAGGAAGGAACACAAGATACCAGGTACAGGGGCTCATGGGAAAACATACACCAAGGCCCAGATCACAGGCCTGGTCATGCCTTAAATACACCTTCTGCAATCAGCCCCAGGTTTGGCTGATTGCAGGTGTGAGCTTCTGGCTGCTGAGAGCACCCGCTGGTCAGCTCTGGTACTGCAGCCCACACGGCAGGTGAGTCCCACCACCAGTGCTGAGTCCATTCCTGACAACGAGCATGGGAGGAGGAGACAAGGGAGCTAGAGAGCTAAGAGAACTATGAGAGATAAGATCGGTGATGTAATTCCCTTCATTTGTTCTGTTTAGCTTCTAGTAAATTTGTACTACACCAGGTATAGGACCAAGTGTCTCTGCACCTGAACTCTGAGTCTATGGAAGGTCCTATCTAAAGGGCGGCATCAAAAAATAAGTCTTTGTATCTCCCCAAACTCCTCCAACTGGCCAGTGTAGTTTTAATTGGTAGGGCACAGTTGCTGCGTTGGAGCACTCAGGTCTATCTGTGTCCCACAGTACAGGGCATAATCCTCAAATTGTGTTCCAAGACAGTGTCCCTTAAAGAAGTCGGTATAGAAGTTGTGGCCGGTAACAGACTACTATGCAGTCTGTTACTAAGCCTCCTCCTTCTCTCTGGCATCTGGTACTGGTTGCATCTGTAGTGGCGATTTCTCATGGAACCTTTGACACCCCTTTCTTCCAGCTCACTTGATCTGCTGAGATCCCAATGCAAATGTGGCAGCCCAGTCTATCTCATACCATGGTGATCATTCATGACAGGCAGTATCTGCAACTCATCAAACCTCTCTACTTGTCACCTCTCAATTTCCACATGAGACTGCCGTGAGCCCTAGCTTCTCTTTACTTTTCCTCCTACCCCCCCTGTCCTCCTGTGACTTGTTGTCCCATCCAATAATTGCCTACATCCACCATAGTTCCAGACAGCTCCCCACTCCATGGACGGGCTTTGCCCAGCTGCCCTGTGGCCAATCACTCCTCTCCTGCTGCCTGAGGGACTTCGGGCAGCTGCATGTGCAGCTATCAGGGATATCCTATTAGCCAGGTGGCCCAGAAAAAAGTGCATAGGTGTGCATGAATATCAGCAAGGTGCACATGCATTCATCAAGGCATGTGTAGGGACATGCATGCAAGCCCATGGTCAGCATTGGTACCAGACGGCCTATTTAAGGGATGCTCTAACTTAGTGTCAGTGCTCACTGGTCTTCAGCTTGTTCCTTGCTCCCTGACTTATGTTCCGTTTGTGATTCCTGTTATTGATCCGGGTTCCTCCTGACCTGATTTGGATTTTGCTCTGAACTTCTGTTCTACCCAGGGGCGGACTGACCATTCGAGCACTCGGGCACTGCCCGAGGGCCTGGGGTTAGTAGGGGGCCCCATGAAATGCCCCTGGTACCTTTTTTATAGGCTTTTTTTAGTGTGGGCAAGGACACAGGGGCCCCATGATCCCCTATTGCCCGGGGGCCCCATGAGTTGTCAGTCCGCCCCTGGTTCCACCCATTCCTGACCTTAACTTCATCCCTGACCCTGATTTGGTACTTTGTTGCCCACTTGTTGCTGATCTTGAGTTTGACTTTGCTTCTGCCTCTGATTCTGCCTCACACCACTGTCGAGTGCCTACTTACCTTACATGCTGATGTAGCTGCCTACTTCTATGAATAGTCCTGCTACACCCTTGCTGACATCATTCTTGAACTCTGTCATCCTGAACTTTCAAACAAGCCAGAGTTTCCATTTACCTTCTGCAGATTATAATGCAGACTATTCACCCGATGGTTCTGTTCGTATGTTCCTCTGGATCTTCTTGGTTGGCATCTTCAGTTCAAGGTTCTGCAAGTTACATCCTCCAGCAGTCATTGTTCCTCCTGTCCCTTTGCACCATCTGCTTCACCTTCAGGGATGCTTGGGCAAGAGATAAAATAGAGGCTGCACTCTCTTGTATCTCAGTCTCCTATCAGGTACTTGACAATATCTGTGTGTCCTATTTTGCAGCATTTGTACACAGCAAAGCTTTTAAGTAAGCTTGTGGCCAGGGGCGGACTGACAACTCATGGGGCCCCCGGGCAATAGGGGATCATGGGGCCCCTGTGTGCTTCCCAAACTCAAAAAAGCTTATGAAAAAGGTACCAGGGGCATCTCATGGGGCCCCCTACTGACCCCGGGCCCTCGAGCAGTGCCCGAGTTTCCAAATGGTCAGTCCTCCCCTGCTTGTGGCCTGTCATTTGCATTTGAAACACTGGCACTTCCCTTCCTCTCTCCTCCTCTCTCTGCACGACTGCTCCTCTACTCATTGGCAGCGGGAAGGGAAAGAAGCCCCAATACTGCCAGCTGTGACATCCCCAATGGCAATTGCTGTGTGTGTGAGTGGCTGAGCAGCAGTCACAGTCTAGTCTGGGCAGCTGTGACCAGGGAAACCACAGACTGGGGTTAAATTCCAACAATACTCTCTCCCCAGACTGACAATGCTGCCGCCCAAGGATGTCTTCATTGACAGAGATAGGAAGTGTGTTACTGGCCACCACATTTAAGCTGCAATGAAACTTTTGTTTTTTAATTTAATATAGGTGACCCAGAACAAATATGCAACTAAGGAGCTGACTTTATAATGTAGTACTAAAGTCAGGATAAACATGACTGCCAGGCCACTAGCATTGATAGAAGGCCAGCATTGGCAGCCCTCAAATTTCTCATGGCATGGGTTTAATTAATATTGAATCAATCTGATATTTGTTAAACACACCAAAGCTAGACTAAATAATAAAAGAACATTCCAAACTACATCAGCATAAGGTACAAGCTTGCTATTATTTGCCTATATGTGGCACAAAAAAATGTAACTGGCATCTAGGGATGGGATGTATGTTCGAGTTGAACATTAGTTTGACTCGAACATTGGCCGTGCATGTGTTCGGTGAACACATGAACGGCAAGGGCATTTGGTGGGCTATTTGCCCCACAAAGCACTGTGCCCTGACAGTGCATTGTGATTGGCCTATCTTGCAGCATTTGTACACAGCAAAGCTTTTAAATAAGCTTGTGGCTTGTCATTTGCACTTGAAACACTGGCACTTCTCTTCCTCTCTCCTCCTCTCTCTGCACGACTGCTCCTCTACTCATTGGCAGCGGGAAGGGAAAGAAGCCTCAATACTGCCGGCTGTGACATCCCCAATGGCAATTGCTGTGTGTGTGAGTGGCTGAGCAGCAGTCACAGTCTAGTCTGGGCAGCTGCGACCAGGGAAACCACAGACTGGGGTTAAATTCCAACAATATTCTCTCCCCAGACTGACAATGCTGCTGTCCAAGGATGTCTTCATTGATAGAGACAGGAAGTGTGTTACTGGCCACCATATTTAAGCTGCAATGTATAAAATGTTTCTTTTTTTGGTTTAATATCGCTGACCCAGAACAACTGTGCAGCTAAGGAGCTGACTTTACTTGTTATATGCATGTTTAATGTCAGTGATGTAGTACTGAAGTCAGAGGATCAGCATGACTGCCAGGCCACTAGCACTGATAGAAGGCCAGCATTGGCAGCCCTCATATTTCTCATGACATGGGTTCAATTAATAATAAATTGATCTGATATTTGTTAAACACACCAAAGCTAGACTAAATAATCAGAGAACATTATATACCAAATCAACATTTGGCACAAGCTTGCAATAATTTGCTTGTATGTGGCACAAAATAGGAATCCGCTCACTGTAGGAAACTGGCATCAATGTCCCTAGCAAATGGGTGGGTGGCAAATTTTCGACAATATCTTGGTGACTTGTTTTGATTAAGCATATGTGTATTGAATAGCTCCCAATTACTGTCAATTAGATCTGATGTGCACTGCTGCAGGGGCTGAAAGTAGAAATATGGTTGGGAGTAGTGCAGTATAACTATAGCAGCACCATATACAGTATATTTTCATTTATAGTATATGCATATCACTGATTTCCTGTGAGATTTTCAATCCAGCACACACACATTATTTCCCAGTATTTGTGCTACTAGTGAGATTTCCAGTCCAGCACATATAGTTCAATCCTTAGTATCAGTGCTACAGGTGAGATTTCCAATCCCACACAAACAGGTCACTCCTCAGTTTACATATGCTGCTAGTGAGATTTCCAATCCAGCGCACATATATCAGCCCCCTTCACCCATGATCAGGGGCAGACTGACCATTTGGAAACTTGGGCACTGCCCGAGGGCCTGGGGTCAGTAGGGGGCCCCATGAGATGCCCCTGGCACCTTTTTCATAGGCTTTTTCAAGTTTGGGCAAGGACACAGGGGCCCCATGATCCCCTATTGCCTGGGGGCCCCATGAGTTGTCAGTCCGCCCAGGAGCGGACTGACCATTCGAGAACTCGGGCACTGCCCGAGGGCCCGTGGAATTTTCAATCCAGCACAAATAGATCACTCCCCAGTATCCATGCTGCTAATGAGAATTCCAATCCAGCACACACAGATCACTCTCCAGTATCTGTGCTATTAATGAGTGAGATTTCCAATCCATTGCACACAACTCACTCCCCAGTATCTGTGCTATTAATGAGTGAGATTTCCAATCCATTGCACACAACTCACTCCCCAGTATCTGTGCTATTAATGAGTAAGGGATTAGATAAGTGAAAAAAGTGTGAAAGCACATTTCAAGGTAGAGGCACAAGGATTGAAACATTTTGGCGCTGTTGATGTGAGAGATGTTTTATTCATGTTCATGGTCACATATATCCAAAATTAGTTTGATGTATAGCGCTACGCTATTTTGATTTATTTGATGTGTAAAGTTTGGTTCAAAGAAAAATGAAAGAAAACTGACTTACAGCATTTACAATTAGATTACTTGTGTAACCTGGACTGCAACTGATACGGAACTTCTTCCTTTGTTGCTGCTATAATATCTTTCTGCTGTGTGGACAGGTGTCAGGGCTCTGTCCACAGCAGAGGTATGTGGAGACCTGGCATTCCTGCCAGTATCTAGCATGGCAGCAGAAATGCACACTGGCGAACATCTATGTGCATTGGCGCTCAGATGCGAACTGGAACATGCATACACACTGCGCACATTTACGCACACATTAGCCCAGTTTGGCACCAGACGGTCATTATATATTTATATAACTTATTTATAATTATTCTGAAAATACTAGCATTCTAAAATAAAATGTTTTTAGGATATGGGATAACATTCATAAACAAAGGGGGTGGGAATACAATTCACTGTCAATATCCTTGGTGGGTACGGAATTGTTCCCACCCCAGGGAAAGAGGATATTGCAGAGAACTGGATAAAAGATAGAAATACACGTATAAAAGATATCACTGAGAAAGGGGAATTGTGCATTTTATAGATTTAAAATATAAAGAGGAATTTTTTTAGGTTTGATGAGTGGCGTTATTATCAATTAAGACACTTTGTGGCAGCACTCCCACAGCCTCTAAGGATGGCGGAGGACATGTGTCCACTGGAACAATTTTTTAGTACTGATAAAATGCATAGGCATGTAACATCTCGCATTTATAACATTCTTACTGGTTTATCTGGATCTGCCTCTTGGAAAAGTGGGAAAAGGAATTAGGAACTAAATTAAATGAACAAGAAAAAAAGAAAATGTTTAACTTGGTACACGGGGCGGTGGATATGAACACTGTAGAAATGAACTATAAATACTTAGCAAGGTGGTACGTTACACCTAGTGTGGCACATAATCAATGAACAGAAACTTCACCGTTATGTCGGAGGGATGTGGGAAGAAAATGGCACACATTTGGTGGGTTGTCCCAAGATACAGCATTTCTGGCAGGAAAGAATACAACAAATACATGAGATAACAGAGATCACTGTTCGGCAGGATCCCTGGGTCTGCTTATTTCATAATACTGACCTTACGGGAAAACAATATAAGAACACGATGACATTTCATTTAATAAATGCTGCAAAAGGACTGATTCCTAGACACTGGCAGATTCAGGATCCCCTGAATATTAGGGATTGGATAACTATGAACAATGAACACAAGAAGAATTTCCAAAATGTTGACAAAACTGAGTTTTATAGAATTCTTGTTTAGCTCATTACATGAAAGTAAGTTAAATAATATAACTTATTTACAAAATCTTTAGTTCTACTCAATTTGGTTGATGCAAAAATGAATACACCCCACGACAAAAACTACTATATAGTATTTTGTATGACCTCCATGATTTGTAAGGACAGCACCAAGTCTTCTAGGCATGGAATGAACAAGTTGGCGACATATTGCAACTTCAATCTTTTAGAGCCTGGATGCTGGATAGAGAGTGATGCTCAACTTGTCTCTTCAGAATTCCCCATAGGTAGTCGATTGGGTACAGATCAGGAGACATATTTGGCCACTGAATCACTTTCATCCTGTTCTTCTTCAGAAATGCAACAGTGGCCTTAGATGTGTGTTTTGGGTCATTGTCATGTTGGAAAAGTGTACAACGACCAAGGGCACGGAGTGATGGTAGCATCTTCTCTTTCAATATAGAGCAGTACATCTGTGAATTCAATATACTATCAATGAATTGCAGCTCCCTGACACCAACAGCACTCATGCAGCCCCACAGAAGGACACTGCCACCACCATGATTCACTGTAGGCACCATGCATTTTTCTTTGTAGTCCTCACCTCATCCGTTCCAAAAACTTTTATCTTGGTCTCATCACGGCAGAGTACAGAGTCCCAGTAGTCTTTTTCTTTTTCAGCATGGGCCCTGGCAATTTTAGGCAGGATTTTTTGTGCATGGGCTTTAGGAGAGGCTTCCTTTGTGGATGACACCCATGCATGCTATTTCTCTGCAGTGTACACCATATTGTGTCACACAAACAATCACCCCAGTTTGGCTTTCTACTTCCTTAACTAACTGCAGTAAGAATGCATGGCGATTTTCTTCAACCCTTCTCAACAGAAGATGCTCCTGTCGAGGTGTTAACTTCCATGGACAGCCTGGACATCTCTGTGAGATGGTTGCAGTTCCATCTTTGTTAAATTTCTGTATCACTTTTGCTACAGTATCCTTACTGATAAGTAAAGCTTTGCTGATCTTGTAGCCTTCACCTTTCTTTTGTAATGAAATTATTTTCTTTCTCAGGCCTTGTGACATTTCTTTTCTATGTGGTGCCATTGCTGACAGCATGAAATGAGAAGGGGTTTTCTTTGTTAATGAATGCACTTTTATAATCAACAGTCTGCTGGACACCTGCTTAATGAATAGTTAGACTCACCTGTAGTTGAATTCATGTTAATTATAATTCTGTTGTCTAAAATTTAGCGTTGCTCCTAAGACTTTCATTGGGGTGTATTCAATTTTGCAACACATGAATGAATTTGCTAGGAGAAATACGTTTTTGTGTGTGCAAATTAACAAATCTTGTTTGCAATTAATGGCCCACATTTGTGGGAGTATTTTGTAGTATAGTGTCCCATAGAAAATGTTGATCCTGAAAGAAAAATGTAAAAGTTTTCTGACAATCTGTTAGGGTGTACTCTTTTATACTAGGCACTGTAAATATGTATTTATAAGTGAAGGTATATATAAGTAAATATATACTGTAAGTGAAACCAGTGAAAAGAGAATGGCACGTTATGACTCTAGACATACCAGAATATTTTATTGCTAGTTATATTGTAGATAAAAGTTCATGACCTTTTACCTATGTATAAAATGCTTCAACATTTTTATAACCTAATTTATGATTCTGTGTGATAAGTTTAGTTAAAGCCCAGATTAAATTTTCAACCAAATGCCATATGGCAAAGTGCCACACAGGTACATGCCACCCCGGGTATGTTTTTCATTGTCTGGAAGGAAACACTGATCACTTCCAGTCTCTTGGTCTTAGTTTCTACACAGCAATGTAATCAGGTTGTTATATTTGTTCGGGTTCTGGAGAATATCCACTGTGGACAGTTAATATCAGCACGTTGTTAATTATCACAGAGGAACTTCATACAGGTCCAGTGCTGTGTGTAGATGTATTTTCTATCAGCAACTACAGATAACTGTAGGCAACTCTTAATAATTTATGCATGAGAACATGGAACACTAAATTCTATCTCAAAAGACCCCATTAAAGCACACCCATAGATGTACGAAGATGTTATCAAGCTTTCAAAAAAAAAATGCCAGGTATCTATTTTGCAATGCTTAATTGGGTGTTGGCTTGTAATAAGAACATTAGCATTACAAGGGAATGGAGCTCCTAATAATAATATGCTTCACTTTACTTTGCTACTCTTTAGATTATCTTGATTGCTTTATTTTTTGTTATTAAAAAATACACATATATAACTATAATAAAATATTTATTTATGATCAACTAAAACCAAAAAAACTAGTGCAATATATTAAAAGTACATAAACTGAATAGTCTCAACATCCAGATAACTGGCCTAGGGTACCAAAGACTATGTTGGACCTCCTTTTATTTTAGTAAATTTGTCCCTATTTGCATATAAAGAGTCAGTTCACCCTAAGCATTGATTTTTGGCAGATGTTACAAGTGTAGCACCCTCCTAGTTTAGCTAGGGGGAGCTAGACCCTAATGGTTAGTGAGGAGCTGGTTAGCAGGTGAGATAGCCAGAGGGGTCAAATTCTGGTCAGGACTGAGAGACACTGCAGGCCAGTCCCTCTGGAATTTTCCCCTTCTCTAAGACTTTAGGAGGAGGGCATTGGAGGCAGTGGGTGGATCTGAGGAGTGGCTGGTTACACTCTTGAGAGACCTCAGCCAATCTCCAACAGGAGGCTTGGCAAGGGGCTGGGACTCCCTTAAAAGAGTCTGCTCAGTAGCAGGAGTGTGGTGGTGGGAGAGGAGTGAGAAGCAGGAAGATGTGAGGCTGAAGGAGGAAGGCTGCCAGGAGGCCCAGTGGGATTGGGCCTGCCTACAAGCCTGGAGCTGGAAATGAGGAAAACTCAGGACTCACTGGCCCCCTGAGAGAGGACCACCTGTATTGCAGGGAAGGAGCAGCCCAGCTGATAGGCCTGGTAGCAGCAGCCATTCCGCAAGCAGTACAGGTGAGGATTTGAGTGAGTTCACCTGCACCCCTGGGCGAATAGGGGAAGGAGCATTCTGGTGGGAAACCAGATTAGCCCTCTACTAGTGACTGTAACCAATTTAAAGTAACAGGAGCCAGATTGTCAGGGCCCCGGGTATGACCAGAGGTGTGTGGACTGACACCAGGAAACGCAGGCTTCAGATATAGTATAAATAATATAATTTATTTAAGACTAAACAATACATAAATGCAGTGCAAGACTAAACATAAACACAGTGAAAACAAACCAAACCACAACCCCCAACAGATAACAAAAGAACAATACTAAGCGTAGTCGGACGGGCCGGGTCAGGAACAATCAGGCAGACAAGGTACCCAAGGAGCAAACTGGAGAGTGGTCAGGAATAGCAGAGGTCAGGACAGGCGGAGTACAATCAGAGTCAGGGATCAAGCAGGATCAGACAGGAAGCCGACAGGATGCAGGTACAGGGGCTCTTGGGAAAACATACACCAAGGCGCTGATTGCAAGTCTGGCCATTCCTTATATGCACCTCCTGCAATCAGCCTCAGGTGTTTTGGCTGACTGCAGAAGTGAGCCTCTGGTTGCTGAGAGCACCCGCTGGCCAGTCCTGGTACTGCAAACCACAAGGCAGGTGAGTCCCACCACTATTGGCGAGTGCATTCCTGACACAGATCCCCTGTTCAGGAAGAAAGTGTCCAGATTGCTGGGTGAAGAGGACTTCATCTAGGGTCTGGGGGTAGTACAATAGGAGCTGTTGGCTAGCACTCCAACAGAGACTGTGTCAGAGGAAAGAAGCTGTGAATAGTGCAGGGAGTTTGTCCTCAGATTTTGGTTTCCTTTGGCATCCTATACACCCCTTACACCATCCACGTTTAATCCCCCCAATAAAATAGCAAAACCAACACTCAAGGCCTGATTTCTGTCTACGGATAAAAGCTTGTGTGGAAAATGCTAACTGACCGGCTGTGAAGGACTATAGGGGGACCCAAAATTCATCAGCAATCCCTAAGAGGGTAGTGCTACAGAGAATTCAACCATCTGACAATTTCTTACATTTCTTGGGAACTCTATAAATAAATGTACTGCACTTGAGTTCTGTATTCTGCACATCTGATGTGCCTCTAATGAGAGGGTCTCACTCTTCTTGTTGGACTTTTAATTTAATTTATATGGAGAATATATTAGGAGGAGCTGGAGCAAGGAAAGATGGCAGGGACACTAAAAACTCCCTGGTGGGGAGAATCAAAATCGGGAAGTATGGCAGGGGTAACAGTCCACAGTTCACTGCCTAAGTTAGGAACTATAACTGGTTAGTGTGTCTGCCTTTAGCAGCCCCTGTTCTCTCATGGAACATAAGCCTCCCAGTATATTGTTTCTACAAGGTTTTATAATATGATCCTAATGTTCCTAGTCAGGTGGCACCAGGACTGAACAAACGAGACAAAACAAGGGAAGGTTACCAATAGTCCTCAATGTGGTGAGACAGCAGCTGGTAGTTGAATCCTGAGACTCCAAGGTCAGGGCAGGTAGCGAGCAAGTGTAGTCCAAAAACTGTTGTGAGGTTAAGGCAGGTCACAAGAAAGTGTAATCCAATAGACAGTTCTATAGTTGGGGTAAGTTGGAAGCAAATTCAATACAGTAAACAATCCAAGGTCAAGTTCAGGTGGCAATTCAAAGAGTAATCCCAGTACAAGGTAGAAGTCAGCAACAAGAAATCCAATGACAAGTAACACAGCAGTGCATAACAAGAAGGGAGCCAGGAAGCTGAAACTATAAAAAATTCAGAGTCCTGGCTTGTGAAGCATAAATAAAGGCCCAGAAAGCACACAGCCAACCAGGAGGCAGGAATCAGAGGTAGGGGTGTAAAGTCATAGACAAATCAATGCTTGGGATGGCTAGGCATTTTGGAGCCAACAGGCTGCCTAGCAATGAGAATGCCTTGAGTGGGCCATGCCACTAGGAGCAAACAGTGCTGAGGCGGCGCCCTTCTGGTTACCCTGCAATGAGGTAGTGGGCAGGTTAGAAAGTGGCTGAACAGTAGGGAATGGAGCAGGAGCCAAGGTCGGCCTCACACTCCTAACAGTGTCCTTGGTACTTTTTTGGGAGCCTCTGATTCTCGTGTGACTTATTACTTGGTTAAAGAAAACATGACCATCTGCATAGAAGATAACCAAGTATCAGGAAAGCTTGGCCTTTTGTGATACAGAATTCAGAAAATAACATGAGCTATTATATGCAATAAGGTACATCCGGTTAAAATAGTAAAAATATTCCCTCAATGCTATTTACCATTTAATTTCAGAATATTTCAGAATTGAGAAAAACATATTACATAAGTCCATAGGATACTTTTAAGTTTCATAATGAAACATGACTGGTACAGCTAACATTGCCCTTTATACTTTGTTATTTACAATTTACAAGTTAATGCTTCATTATACAAGTAAAAGTTTAACACTTGACAATGTAGTCCACTCTTAAATAGCTTGACAGTCATTCACAGTGTTCATACTACCAACAACCACCATAATGCTTGTGGTGAGTTGGCTATAATGTTGACAACCAGCTTCCAGTCTTCTTAGTAGTCAGTGTATGGACTATGAGCAGCCATGGCATTTCAAGAGATCCTAATGCAAATAGGGGGCATGGGACGTTACCAGATCATACATGTCATTCTTCTATCCCTGCCTGTGTTCATGCTCGCAAGCCACAATCTCTTGCAGAATTTCACCGCAGCAATTCCAAAACACCGCTGTAGACTCAATGATTCCTGGGAGGATGGCAATTTTACTGGGATTTGGGTAGATGCCTTTATTCCAGTTGCGGTGAATGGAAAACCCTCCAGTTGCTTCCGCTATACCAGCCCCCAATTCCATATGCTCAATGTCACTGCTTCAAATAACATAAGTGATGCAGAAAAAGAGCCATGTATAAATGGATGGGTCTATGATGACAGCGAGTACTCCTCTACTATCATTAACCAGGTAAGGAATTTTATATTTTTTTCTTATACACTTGTTCTCTGTTTTTTTCCTAGATGTTTATGTTTGTTATATACTGAGAGGTAGTCACACATATAATGATAGCCAGTAGCATGTAGCTTCCTATGATTTATAGGATATGGTTTACAGCATGCAGAGGACTACTGTACTGTACTACTGTACACTGTATATTTACATAAATGTTTTATTTAACAAGAAAATGTGTCTATTCATCTATCTATTAATATACAGTAGTTGGAAATTTATTTTGACAGATACCAACAATTTTATCTTTTGTCAGTGATTATTTTCTGCTCAGGGGCTTTATACTTTCTGCTTCCCTAAGACAAAGTGAGCAAGCATCTCCTAATGCAGTCAAGTGGTTAAATTTGCAATCAAAATAGGAGGATCGGTTATTACAGCCATATAAGGCACATCAAGTTCAGAAATGAAAGGCTAAAACAGATAGTTTGATCCTTCACCTATTGTCAGTACCCCTAGAACCATTTGCTGTAAAGTTAAGCCGTGTCACCCTACTATGCTGGCATTTTACTAGGGGTCCATTCAAGGACCAAGCAATGATGACCACAAATGAATTGTACTGACCAGAAGGGCAGCAGCCTGGAACTGTGTACTGTACAAGAAAATGCATCATTAACATTTAGGAACATGATAAAAGGATTTCTGTGTTCTGTTCCTAGACCTCAGCTGTCCTAGGCTACAGCTTATGGTGCCTATGCAGAAATTCAACCATTAGAATTCCACAATGTTGTTTGTGCTCATAGAACCATCCCTAAATCAGCCTGTCTGTGGCTAGCCTTAGGCCTTGCATCAGATTTTCGAATGTTTGAGCCATTACTGTGTCTAAAGCAGTATCACCCCATTAAGCATTAAGTCCATTCACATGCACTTACACTAACAAACTACCATTCTACAACCACAACAGAATCTGTAATATTAAATTACAGTCAACAAAACCTACAACTGCTCTGAAGCAGCAGAAGCAGTTCCAAATTATACTATAGTTAACATATGCATACTAATACACAGATGTATGAGAATACACATATGAGAACACACATACCATTTTCCCTACCTTCCAAAATCATAACCTTACGAAATCTAAAAGACTCTTTACATGGCATATTTTAAAACATCTTTAATGTTAATAAACCAAACCAGGTCTAAGTTGTTGTTTCTGAAATATAACTGAGTGTCTTAAGGCCCAACTCCAGGAATTAGAAATAACCTACCCTTGCAGTGGGGCACTCTGCACGGCAAGGATAAAATGCTCATTGTGTCTAGGGGTGCCAGAATAGGGACAATTGCTTAATTTATTGTGCACTCCAGCAGGGTCCCTCCAATCAGTCTACCCAAAGACTCCTCTCTAAGCAGTAGTCACATGCTTACTCCCATTACTTACATTGCAGGGTTAATAGCTCTGCATTGTATATGAGGACACTAAGGGGTTTATTTACTAAAGCTGGAGAATCCAAAATCAGACTCCCTTCTGCATAGAAACCAATCAGCTTCTAACCTCAGCTTGTTCAATGAAGCTTTGGCAATGAAACCTGGAAGCTGATTGGTTTCTATGCAGAAGGGAGTCTGATTTTGGACTCTCCAGCTTTAGTAAATAAACCCCTAAGGGTTCAGACCTGGGTTTCAGAAAGAAAAGGGTAGCGGCCAGGTTGGCTGGAGCAGGGGTTAGGGTAAGTTATCCTTCAGTGCAGGGGGTGCATATAAGAGTAGATTTTTTCTAATTCTTGAAGTTAGGCTTTAAACCTGAATTTTAGTTAAAAAGTGTATCTAAAAATAAACGTTTTTCTTAGTTGTGAATAGAGTGATGAGGAGTTAACGCCTTTTATGGTTGATTGTGTCTCTGCTACAGAGATGCACCCTCTTTATGTATCCTGGTGACCATAGTCACCAGGAATGAAAGTGATAGAGAATCCAAAGGCCAGTAATTGCCAGACAATCAGATTTTGGAAAACTTTGTGGGACAACCCCTATGTTGATACACTAGCTTCTCCCTTAGTAGAGAAAAATTCAACACCTGTTTATACTCGTCATAAGTGGGGGAGGAGAGGCTGGAGAAATCCATTTTTGTGCACTAAGCATACATGGAGTGTATTGCTCCTCATCCAGCAATCCCAACACACATAACTTAGGATCAAGTTGTAGATTAACAGAAAAAACAGTGCTGATAGTGTCTAAAATTAAAGTCCAATATTGAAAAAGTTTGGGGCATTTCCAGAGCATGTGGATCATTGTACCCATGTCTAATGCGCATCCCGCAAAAAAATGCGAGTTTCTTCTATGCTATCTAAAAAAGATTTTGAGGAGTATGATAGGATCTATGAATAATAATCAATTGCGTCAGTTTCTGTTTAGTACATAGTGTTACCAGCAGCAAATTATTTTGAATATCAGACAATTTATCAATCGTGATAAGCCTTTATCGAATTCCCTACACTTAAGAGTCATGTGATTTGTAGAGTGCTGTAACAAGGTTTTTTTATGATGCCAATATTTTATCCTTTGTTGAGAGAGAAGCAGTCAAGCAATCAATCAGAGAGGGAACCCTCAATAACCATACACTAGACCTAGACTGCTCTAAGATTGCATGCCGCAGTTGCTGTGCTCCATACTTTATCAATTAAACACAGAGTAGGTAGTATTTTCTTGGCTCTAAATATGCTAGCCACCTAACTACTCATCAATTGGACATTAGGAAAAATGTTGCTATGACAGCTTTTTTTGGGTCCTGATGTTCAGCCGATCTGCAGCATGTTAAGTATTGTAATTGTGAGGCTAAAAAGTAAAGATATGGATTAGGAACTGATAAACCTCCAGCCTCTTTAGGGTTTTGCAAATGTTTACATTCTTAATCAAGGGCTACGTTTTTTCCAAATGAGAGTGTGAAAAATAGTGAAAATTTTTTTGAACACTTAACCGAAGAGTAACAGAATCCAAAGGGGGCATTGTGAAGTACATATAATAATTAAGGAGCCCATATCCTTTTATTAAGATTGACACATTCTACAACTGTCTGCGGTAATTTGCAGCAACTGACCACTTTGCTTCTAAATTTGGTGATCGAGGGCTTGATATTAAGGGAGATAGTCTTAGATATACACATGTGTATAGTTATACCCATGTAAGCAAAATAATCCACCGGTTTAATTTGGGAGACAAAGCTCGGTATTGCCCTAGATATTGGATCAAGGGGTAAGAGAATGGATTTGTTCTAATTAATTGTAAAGCCTGAAAAGGTCCCAAATCTCTCTACTAGGCCCATCAGGCTCTTAAGGGAAGCACAAGTATCACCCAGAAACAACATTGCATCATCTGTTTATAGAGCTATTTTCTCTTCTATGCTCCCTCTTTTGAATGCCACTATAGATGGATCTAGGCATACAGCTCAATGGCCAAGGCAATGGCCAAGGGAAAAGTGGGCATCCTTGTCCTTGCCTAGCACCTCTGTACAAGAAAAATGGTTCTGACATGGCGTTATTAACTCTTATTTGAGCCATCAGTGTTTGGTATGATAGCTTTACCCAGGCGATAAAATCACCACCTAAATTACATATTTCCAATACTTTCAACAAATAAAGCCATTTAAAAGCCTTAGCAGCAACTAATGAAAGAATATCACTATTTCCTGGACTAGACATTAGGAGTTGAGGAATTAAGTACAGTCGTCTAAGGTTAACAGCTGTGGACCTATTTGGGATGAACCCTGACTGATCTGGGTGTATTAATTTAGTCATCACCCATGTTAATTGGTTTGAAAGTACATTGGCCATACTTTTTATATCTGTCATTAAGAGAAAAATGGGAATGTAGGAGTCAAAAAGTGCTGGGTCCTTCTCCTGTTTAGGAATTACAATGATAATGGCTTCATACATGGAAAGAGCCCTGATTTTATGCAGAGGAGAGGGCTGACAGAACTTCTTGGAGTAGGATTTCCCTAAAAGTTTTATAGATCTTAATTGGGAGACTGTCACTCCCAGGTAATTTGAAGTTAGGGAAAGCTGAAAGTGTCTGTTGTAATTCATCCAGAGTGAGGAGACTATTGAGCATTTTTCTATCTGCATCCTCTAGCTGAGTGATTGGGATGTTCTTTAGGAAGCCCTGGAGGTCCTTCTCATGATATACAACTTTAGTGTTACCATGGGCGGACTGACAACTCATGGGGCCCCCGTGTCCTTGCCCAAACTCGAAAAAGCCTATAAAAAAGGTACCAGGGGCATCTCATGGGGCCCCCTACCGACCCCGGGCCCTCGGGCAGTGCCCGAAATTCCAAATGTTCAGTCCGCCCGAGGGTTACATAAATGCTCAAAATATGATCTGAAACCATTTAAAATCAAGGGGGTATCAGACACAATATTAGTAGAGGAGATGGCTTTGGAAGAGACAAATTAAGGTCCCTCCTGTGATAACTCAATGACTGCCAACGGGTGACCTGTGTTTTCACCTTTTTAAAAATAAGTGTGTCATGTACACTGTAAAAACCTCTTCTTTCTGCATATTCCAACAATGTTGCGTGATATAATTGCTGGTCATCAATCCATTTTCTCTCAGTATCAAGAGTAGGGTTGGAAAAATATAATTGCTCAGCATCCTCAATCCCATGCGTGATATCTGTTTTCCACATACATGTATCACTTTATTTCGAAATAGATTTTTATTGATTTTTCCAAATAAGAAATACAAAAGTACAGATAAATAACCAGCGAACGTAGCTTAACTCATTGGATTAACACAGGTAGGGGTACAACATGAAAATCATCACATAAAATAGTAAAACAAAATGCATTCAGAGAGGCTCAAAAGATGGGATAACTCCCAGGCATACCCTCACATGAAGTCCTTGTAACCAAATGCCTGTATTTAGGAAAATATAAATGAGCCATGAGAGAAGAAGGGTATTGAAGTAGTCCTGGGAGGATTAACCACACGTATCACTTTTAATAAGCAATCTTCCTTTCAATCAAAGACCCCTAAGATATGCTTTCAATGTGTCCTACACAACTGAGGTGGTAACCGAGTTCCTGTTAATCATTAAAAATTTTTACCATATGAGCCATATTTTAAAAAACCGTTAAGCCAAAAGGAGTTCAGCTTCCACAGGACCTACCTTTGGGAGGGACCATTAGGTGGGATAGTTAGCAATACTGGTGAGTGGTCCAAAAGGCCCCTAGGCAGATAACAAACTCTTGGCATCAATGAGAGCAATAAATCATTACCAAAGGCAAGGTCAATCCAGGATAAGTTGAGATGAGTTCATGAAAAACAAGAGCATTGTGGTTTATGTGGATGACAGCTTTCAATGTACTTTTCCATGCATGCACTATATTCTTTTGTTACCTGTACTCTCTTTAGGATAAAGTGTATCTAAAGCCAAAACTTTTAGGGTTAGAGAAGACAATGATTAAAAGCTCTCTTAGTTTCTTGAGTTTGGTAACCCTTTAGGTAGATTTATTTTCACATCCTGGCTAGAAATCCCTCCAAAGTGAATATGAATCCCTCTCTGACAGATCATCAAAATAGTTGACCCCATTGGAGGACTGGGTTCCCAGCAGCTATTTGTCAGTGTTATTTGGAATAGTTTAGGGAGAATTGACAATCTGTTGATAGAGCGTTAGCTGCTATATGGTGCTTTATTGTGCTAAGTTACTGTGGTTTGAAAACATGTTCTATTTCTTGCAAACAATTGTATGCTGTGTCATAGCACCGCAGTATAAATGAGTACAGCAGCCCAAGCCATTCATGTTAATGACAGATTTTACACTCGACATTGGCTGCCTGAACAGGGTCAGGCGGACTGTGTGCAAGAGCCCTTATAACGGGTTTATGTTTGCCTAATTATTTAGTTTAGTTTTATCTGACTCTCCAGTTTGAGGAAGAGGATACAGATAAACCAACAGTTCACTCGGAAACTGACAAAAAAAATTTTGGCGTGAAATACCCCATAAAATCCACACCAGACTCAAAGGTTCTGGTATGCATTTTGAGGGGAACTACAGTCATGGACAAAAATATTGGCACCCCTGCATTTCTGTCAGATGAGGCACCACTTGTGTCGGATTTGGCTTTTTGTTTCTCCACTTTTTTGTTTTATACCAATACAAACAAAAGAAATAAACATGAGAATTCCTAAACATTTGTAATTGCAATGATTTTATGGGTGAAGTGTTGCATTATCTGACAGAAATGCAGGGTGCCAATATCTTTGGCCACGACTGTATATGCAACTTTGGGGTTTTGGATGTGCTACAGCAAAAGTGACATTTACAAAAAAGAAAATAATTGATACAGTTCAAATTGCAGGCAAACAACATTTATTGTCAGCTCCAGCACACAGACCCCTCAAAGGTCTCCCAAATGACATAGCTGACCCTTGGAGGGGTCTGTGTGTTGTTTTTTTTTTCTAAGATGCCAGCAATGAAATGTCATTTGCTGGCAGTTTTGACATTTTTTTCCTTTGTACATGTCAGCACTACTGAAGCATTTTCTGTACATCACAGTGACGCGCCACATCACAGGCAGGATTAGAGCACCACCAAGCATGTTATTTAAGGGAATTTGGGATTTTTTAATGTTTCACTTCTCCTGGCCAAATGGAGTTTTTACATTTTGTTTTCATTTCTTTATGCTCCCCAGGGCATTCAACCCCCCATTATATTTTGTGAGACCCCCTTGCCTATTAGCCCAAAAAATAGGCATTATTAATTTGACAAATTTGGCTCCTATTAATTTCAATGGGGTTCGGCATCTGAACTTCTTTGAATTTCAATGGTAGATTGACTTCTGTACAACCAAAGTGCCAATACATTGATTGAAATTTAGCTAGTCCTAGCCAGTGACCAGCTTAACATATTTTGTTGAGTATGTAGAGAATAGATTGTTTTGTTTCATGCAAACCTTTTTCTGTATTTTGAAATGTAAAATACAAAGTAGTTTCACTTACAAAAACAGGTTACAAAAAAAGGTTTAAAGAAAAGCTGAATGTTTATATAAAAGCTGTACTTGTAAAGAAGATATGTAATGAAATGTTCTCCTGATTCTTTACTTCATTATAACAACTCTGTTACTAAACATAATTTTATAAATTTAAGCAGTGCCTGTAAAGAAGAATATAAGTACCGCTCCTGCTGACTCTGCCACCAAATGCTGCTCTGATTAGGAGGAATTTCTAGCTAAAGTCTATGCAGAAAACTACACTTCAGAGACTGTGGATTTCTTGTTGTACTCGCAGACCTCATTGGTTCCTCCCAATGACTTCTACCTCACTACTGTGTCTTATATTGATAAGAGAGATGGTGGAAAGAACCACGGAGTGCTGGAGGGAGCACAGGAGATCAACACCCCTGATTGTGTTTATTTCTGTATTGACTTCAGATGGTGATTCCTCTCAAACAGAGCGTTGTTTGGTGTCACGGTCAACAGGATAGGTAGATATTTATATCCTTGTTTACAGGTACAGCTTTCATTTTAAAAAAACGTTTAGCAAAGAAGTTGCAAAGTTTAATGAGGGATACATTTCATCACATGTGTAGCACTACCCCCTTGAGGGCTGCTGAGTAATTTACATTTTTTCCTGTCTTTCCTGAGCCTGCTTTGGAAGCCCAACCCTTGCTGACACCACCTTAGACCTTTGACTAGAAGAACCCTCTGCCTGCAATCATTAAATAAACTTGTGCACAGTTTAGAGTGAACTGATATTCTGGTTATATTGAGGTCAAAATGCAAACACAGTAAATCGACAAGAAAGTATGTGCATGGAATAACAGCTAATGCTCCTAAGGAAATTCAAATAAAGGTTGCAACACAAATCAACACAACACAAATCACTTCTATATATCCTGCAGTTCAGAATTTAAACAGTGATCCCAGCCCTGAGATACAGTATTTCTTTCCAAGTGAGCAGAAGGGGAAACACTTAAATTGGTAGGCTAACTCACATTGGGCTCTGGTGGTTCTAAGTTTGAGAAAAGCAAGAACTCTTACTTTAGATGGATCAATGTTCTTTTAAAGTTCAGTGTCCAATCTTCTGCATGCTCGATGGGGCCCTAGTTGGTGCACATGAAGATTTAATCTTTATTTATGTAAAGGTAGGAGTTCTTCAAGAGAGGATGAACAACAAGAAAAGGGAGTTTTTCCTTTACGTGATGTGGAATTTGAATGGTGTCTCTTTAGCACACCCAAAGTGAAATCTAAAATTAGGCTGAGATTAAGGAAAGGGGCAAAAACACACTTCTGTAGGGAATAGTTCCTGTTTAAAAGGATAGCAAGCTACAGTGATAAAGACGTTCCTTGGCGAATGGCACAAACTGGAACTGAAGCACTAATACAACTTGACCCACAGGTGCACATTTTGCAGCCGGCTCTTGTGATTTTATGTTTTGAAAGTGTAATGATTAGTAGACCGCAAGGCAGGATAGGACGGACAATCTAAGTCTTAGCACATGCAACATGTGAAACAAAGAATGTTAAACTGAGAAGAAAGTAACTGAACTTAGCAAAGTCATTTGCAACTTAGATGATTTGGGTATGGAGCTCTCTCACCCGATCTGTGGACTTGGTCAGGTAGCGGAAAGACTCTCTGCAGATGGAGGGCCCCCCTGTGTTCTTTTGATTCCTACATCACAGATCACTCCAGATGACAGCACTCCAGTCCGTCGGCTCGCAGGATTGTCAGTCTGGCTTGTCAGCGGTCAGTGATTCCTCCTCACTCTGTGGCCTGGTCCAGCCTGCATCCCAGACATCCTCCAGCATCCCAGACAGCCTTCTCTTCACACCTGCTCTCCAGCTCTCACTGTCCACTTCCTGTCCTCGGGTTCCCAAGCTTCTGTATTTAACTGCTCCCACCCATCAGCTAGCTCCTCTGGGAAATGTAGTTTGTCAGCTCAACAATAAACAGTGAAGTCCTGCTATCAGCCTACAAGTCCAACAAAGATTTTCTTCAACAGAGTCTGTATAACTAAACTGCAGAACACTTCATTAAATGATTACCCAAAGTAAATTGCTCATCAGTAGCAAAATAAAGCTGGCTTTACACGAATAGATTTTCGAACAAACTTTCATTTGAATATCTGTACAAACATTCATATCAAAATCCTTTGTACACTCAATGACTGAATACCGTATGAAACTAGTTCAACATTTTGTTGCTTTCAACATTCAGTTTTGGAATGAATGTGATTTCCTGAAGGAAAAACACATATACTGCTAGAAATCTGTTTCAGGAAAAAAGTTTCCATTTTGCTCCTTCAAATTTTCTCGTCACTGCGAATGGAAATTAATGTTAATTTGACCCCACAAACAATTAGAAAATCAAACAAATGTTCTTAAATTAATATTATTTTAAAGTAAATTCTATTAGTCTATAGCCAGCTTTAGTCATACGTTACAAAACAAGAGCAGTATTAAAAGGGATGAATATCAACATGTACATGCTAAAAAGAATTCTCTATGAAGCTATTGTGTCTCCATAAATAGTAGCATGTTAAATAATGCATTCAATAGCAGTAATAATGTTTATATATAGAACGTATTGCATGGAGTAGTTGTCTACTGTCTAATGACTGTCAATTACTGTGTAATATAATGCACATTTGGTATTAGTGAGTCAATAACCATTTAAATATTTAATGTTTTTTAAAACTATCTTTAAAGCAGAACTAAACTGAGCACTACAAGCTGAAAAAAAAATAAACTATTTAAAAAAAAAACAATTTAAAAACTATTCAGTTCAATTATAATACACAAGCAAACTCACTCATTCATTTATGTCTCCATGCTTTATTATGTTCAGACATTGTTTTAAAAAACACTAGCATTCCTAGCTGTGACCATTATCAGAGCAGGTAATTCATATAGCATTTACTTCCTGGAATCCATCTGCCCTTAGGTCAGCCATGTATGCAGGAGGGTGTGCTTAGCTGAGAAAGCTCCTCCTCCCCTTTCCAGATGAATAAAAAAAATGTCCATGAAGAGTCCTGAGATGTATGACAACATTTTGGCCTAGGCCAGAAGCCAGGAAGCAAATGAAGAAATGTAACAGAAAGTTCAAAACAACTAAAAATAAAATACCTTCCTATCTATTTACTAATAGGGTTGAGCTTCATGTTCTAGTCGAACTTAAGTAGGATGTTCGTGTGTTCAGAGAACACACAAATGGTAAAGGCGTTCGGCAGGCTGTTCGTGCCACAATGCACTGTGCCCTGATAGTGCATTGTGATTGGCCAAAGCAATGCACCTGACCACAGGTCAGGTGCAAAGCTTTGGCCAATGACCGCACATAATGATGTCACAAGAGGGTGGGGGTGACCCCGACCCCTTGTGACGTCATCACAGTATTTAACCACTAGCCTACAGGGTACTTATACCCCCTTCCTGCTCAGGCCAGCTTCCAGCGCTGTTGCACTTTGAATGACAATTGCGCGGTCATGCAACACCCATATGACATTTTTATCATTTTTTTGTGACAGATAGATCTTTATGTTGGTGGTATTTAATCACCCCTGGGTTTTTTATTTTTTCTTAAACAAACCCAAAACCACTGAAAATTTTGAAAAAAAAAACGTTCTTTCTTAGTTTTTGTTATAAAATTTTGTAAATAAGTGATTTTTCTCCTTCACTGATGTGCGCTAATGAGGCTGCACTGATGGGCACTGATAGGCTGCACTGATGGACACTGATAGGTGGCACTGATGGGCACTGATGAGGAGGCACTGGTAGGTGGCACTGATGGGCATTGACATGCATCACTGATGGGCACTGAAAGGCAGCACTCATATATGGCACTGATAGGCGGCACTGATAGGTGGCACTGATAGGCAGCACTGACTGGCACTGATAGGTGGCACTGACTGGCACTGTTATATGGCACTGACTGGCACTGTTAGGCGGCACTGACGGGCACTGATAGGCGGCACTGATGCACACTGATAGGCGGCACTGACTGGCACTGATAGGCAGCACTGACTGGCGTTGATAGGTGGCATTGACTGGCACTGATGGGTGACACTGAAAGGCAGCTCAGATGGGCATTGATATGTGGCATTAATGTGCACTGGTAGCCACTGTTATGTGGCATTGATGTGGCACTGATGGGCATTGGCAGGTGGCATGGATGAGCACTGACAGCTGGCACTGATGGACACTGACAGCTGGCACTGCTGGGGCTACACAGATCATCAGGGCACACTGATCATCAGTGCCCTGATCATCAGTGTACATTTCCCCTCTGAGGAATGCCGATTACCGGCTCTCCTCTCAAGCTGTCAGCGTGACAGCTCGTGAGGAGAGAAATGCCGATAACTGGCATTTCCCTATTTACATGTGATCAGCTGTGATTGGACACAGCTGATCACATTACCGAGCAAACATCTTCGGCTCTTTCCGTTGATCGGTGATCCGCTGTGTCCAAGGGACACAGTGCACCGCCAATGACCGTGCTGCGCACTCCCGGAGCTGCGCATGCGCGGTTAGATTGGGAGGACTTCATATGACGTTCTCCCAGAATGAGAGACCCACCTTGCGTCCGTCATTTTACTATATGACGGGCGGGAGGCAGCTAAGAACTGTCATCTGGGCACAACTGTCAGATGGTGGGAGCCAGCAACAAGAGCAGCGGGCATCATGATTGACGTTGTATCTACTTCAGGGGACTTTTTTTTTTTTTTTTTTTTAATAAAGGACTTCTCAAAGAGTGTCTCCTGTCATTTTTACACTACGCTTTTTTTTTGTGAATGGGTAGCAGTACTATGCACCCCATGCTCATTCATATGGGGGGGCGGGATCTGGGGATTCTGATAACCCTGCCACCCACAGACCCCCACAACCACCAGCCACGGTTATCGGGAATAGACAATTGTCCATGGGGGGCCACCATGCCCCTAAGCACCCCCCATGTTGAGGGCACATGGCCTGCTATGGTGGTTCAGGAAGGGGGGGGCGCTCGCTCATCCCCGCCCCTTTCCTGACCTGCCAGGCTGCATGCTCGAATAAGGGTCTGGTATGGATTTTGGGGGGGACCCCCACTCCACTTTTTTAAATTTTGGCATGGGGGTTCCCCTCAAAATCCATACCAGACTTGGTATACATGGGGGGGACCCCCTCATTTTGTTTATTATTTTTTAATTGCTGGGTAATTCCGGCAATTCTTTTTGCATTCAGCTGTCAGCAGAAAAAAACCTGCTGACAGCTTAAACATTAAAGAAAGTCATTGTGAGATGGGGAAACAGCTCTCATTGTTTGAATACTGCTTGTGTGGAGTAAATTAAATGTTTCGACTGACATTCTGCAGTTTAGCCACAAGATGTCACTGTTTTTCTAACACAGCCTCAGACTGCATAGATATTTCTATATTCATGAAGAGGTGGAGTTTTCACACAGAGTGGAGAGAGAACAGGAAGGAGAGCGAGAAGCCATGTTTTGGAGCATGGTGAATAAGGGGCCCTGTGAGCTGAGAATCTGATGACATCCAGGTGTGAAACCGTCCCTCCGTAACCAGAGCTGCAGCTAAGTAAAGCTGATAAGATTGCTGCCAGGAAGCTGATGAGATTGCTGCCAGGAATGCTGATGAGATTGCTGCCAGGAATGCTGATGAGAGCAGAGGAATTAAGCAACATATACGGCGAGACCGCATGCTTGTGAATGGGTAGTGGTACTATGCAGCCCATGCAGAGACATTTGTTCTGTTCAGAGTCACCAGTGGATGCAAAGCAGACCCGGGTTGGTAAGATCGTGCACACACCTCATTTCAGTGTTGGCGCCTTGAGACTGAGTCCAGGCCTATAGTTAGTTAGTTAGGGTCTCTGTTTGTGTCAGGCCACAAGTGTTGTTACTGATCATTGGAAGGACTCCACAACTTAAGGTGGCATTTCACATTGGAGAGCTGATAAAATTCTACAAACTCAAGCCAGACTGGCGTTTTGCTCAGAAGGAATACTCAGGCATGTGCTACAGGACCAGTTATGGGAGAGGGAATACTGTAGATTTGTGTAAGATTGTAAGCTGTTGTGCTGCAGCGCAGGCTAGCCCATACCATACACCCATACACTGATTCCTGCTCTTTAGGGTAATAACAGGTAAGGTGTGGCAGCTTAGTTGTGCCCGCCAGTAGGTAAATTACCGTATTTTCCGGCGTATAAGATGACTTTTTACCCCTTGAAAATCTTCTCAAAAGTCGGGGGTTGTCTTATACGCCGGTAACGGCATGCTGACACTTTTTAGGGGGGCGGCGCGGTGCCGCTGCCGCCCCCCCTTCCAACAGAAGGGAAACTAAGTACATGGGTGGGCAGGGGCTGCTGTCTCTTACCTGGCTCTGGTCCCACGACGATCCGGTCCAGGAAGCGCGGCTGCTCCTTCCTTTGGTTCGTCCACTGGATGTTCGCGCGGCTGCTCGGCTCCGCTTCCTCACCGGTGATTGGCCGCCAGAACTGTAGCTCAGGAAAGGCACACAGGCGGCCAATCACCGGCGAGGAGGCGGAGCTGAGCGGCCCCGCGAAAATCGAGTGGAGATGCAGGTAAGTGTGCTGTGCTTAGGTGCTGTTGCAACCACATATGCTGGCTGCAGCAGCACCGTACTGGAACAGGGGTCAGCAAGTGTCAGTGGGAGGAATAGTGCCCCATCGTTGGTGTCACTGATACCAATGATAGGGCATTATTCCTCCCACTGACACCAACGATGGGGCACTTTTCCTCCCCCCCACTGACACCAATGATGGGGCACTATTCCTCCCCCCCCACTGACACCAACGATTGGGCACTATTCCACCCCCCACTGACACCAATGATGGGGCACTATTTCACCCCCCACTGACACCAATGATGGGATACTATCCCCCCCCCACTGACACCGATGGGGCACTATTGCTCCCCCCCCCCACTGACACCAATGATAGGATACTATTCCTCCCACTGACACCAAAGATGGGACACTATTCCACTGACACCAATGATGGGGTGCTATTCCCCCATCGTTGGTGTCACTGATACCAATGATGGGGCATTATTCCTCCCACTGACACCAACGATGGGGCACTTTTCCTCCCCCCCACTGACACCAACGATGGGGCACTATTCCTCCCCCCCCCCCCACTGACACCAACGATTGGGCACTATTCCACCCGCCACTGACACCAATGATGGGGCACTATTTCACCCCCCACTGACACCAATGATGGGGCACTATTCCACCCCCCACTGACACCAATGATGGGATACTATCCCCCCCCCACTGACACCAACGATGGGGCACTATTGCTCCCCCCCCCACTGACACCAATGATAGGATACTATTCCTCCCACTGACACCAAAGATGGGACACTATTCCACTGACACCAATGATGGGGTGCTATTCCCCCCAATGATACTAATCATGGGGCACTATTCCTGCCACTGATACCAATGATGGGGCACGATTCCTCCCACTGACACCAATGATGGGACACTATTCCTCCCACTGATACCAATGATGGGGCACTATTCCTCCCACTGATACCAATGAGGGGACACTATTCCTTCCACTGACACCAATGATGGGGCACTATTCCTGCCACTGATACTAATGATGGGGTGCTATTCCTCCCACTGACACCAATGATGGGGCACTATTCCTGCCACTGATACTAATGATGGGGCACTATTCCTGCCACTGATACCAATGATGGGGCACTATTCCTCCCACTGACACCAATGATGGGGCACTATTCCTCCCACTGACACCAATGATGGGGCACTATTCCTCCCACTGATACCAATGACGGGGCACTATTCCTCCCACTAATACCAATGATGGGGCACTATTCCTCCCACTGACACCAATGATGGGGCACTATTCCTCCCACTGATACCGATGATGGGGCACTATTCCTCCCACTGACACCAATGATGGGGCACGATTCTTCCCACTGGTGTGCACTGGAAGAGGGGTAGTCTTATACGGCGAGTATAGCCCAAACACTACATTTTAAACAGGAAAAGTAGGGGGTCGTCTTATACGCCCAGTCGTCTTATACGCCGGAAAATACGGTACTTCACTTTCTACCTTCATCCATCAGAAGGCGCTGTGCTGTGCAGCACAAGGGTCTCAGCCTTTGGGCTGGGTATATGTAAATTTATTATATGTTTCCAGCATTTGTGGTTGTGTTTATTTGCCACATCTAAGTAAAGTTCTGTTGTGGCAAAAGCTGGTGTTGGGGTTGCTTTCCTCGTTCGTGACTTCACTGTATCCTGGGGAGCCCACCTCGGTACACAGCTTACATTCTCACTACTAAAATACCACAATACTTAATAATATAACTCATGCGGTATTTTAGTAGCTGTGTGGTAAGATACTGCTTAGTGAATTGTCCCTGTTCGAAGTTCTCGGTCAAACTTTTGGTAGGTTCAAATGTCCGACTGCGAACTGAACAGGGGGGTGTTTTCAACCCATCACTATTTACTAGTGCTAGCAACATAAGGATTAAAACTGGTAAATGCTGATTCTTAGAGTTTAGTTCCGTTTAAAGAGGTGCTATTACTCCTGTAATGCAGGCATATTTTATCCTGTATGTAATGGATCACTTCTATTTGCTGTCTTACCTAAAGCAATGAATGTCACCATTTCTAAGGAAAAATATAAATTGAAGAGCCACACCACTGTTAAAATGTCCAGATAAGACTTTATTCCAAAAAAAGTAAGGGGGACAATGTTCCTATTAACTGGAGTAAAGAGACACTGCCATCTTGACCTTTTACTTTTAGAGCTCCATAACATTTCAAGATGGGAATGTTGAACACGACCCACCCTGTCTCACCTTGACGCACTATGTTGTCCACACATGCAAGAATTCCCTCTCATGACCAACAGGTCAGGTTTCCAGACTAACCCAATCCTGCAACAGGCTCCAAGATAGAGGCCAAACTGCAAAGTAAGGGACATAAAGCACACCAGTCCCCCTCTACCATCAAAGCTGCCAACTCCTGCCACAGTCACCCACGTGGTAACTGGCTGGCTCCTATATATACTGTATTACAAGTGTCCCAATCCAGAAGGTTGAATGTGTAGTTCACTTATGTGTATTTACCTGCAAGGGTGAACCTGGCACACTTGTTCTGCATCAGCTCAAGGCTTCTTAGCCCCAGTAGTCATGTTCTTGTGATACGCCATAGTTACACTTTGTTTTCCTATTTAGAACACTCCTTCCCAGTAAATGACACAAACAGCTTCTTCCATTAAATTTATTTTTTTTAATTGTAAACTTGAAATGTTAACAGGAACATATTACATCGCTATTCTGTACATTTTCCCCACACATGTAGAACTGATTGTGCTTTACTCTTGAGGTAGATTGGCTGTTCTGCTAGATCAATACATTGTCCCTAGAGGTGTGAGATTAGCACAGAGGAAACTCGTGCTGCTCATACCTGGGTTGGTAAATGTCTATAGCGATCAGATTCCATGACATGGGGTTTGGCTAAGGAATGGACCCATTGGAGGGAAGGCAAAAAAGAAGAACTACATCACAGCATTGGTCCTCACTGGTCTGCTTGCCACACCGGACTCCCTCACAAAGTCAGCTCCCTTGCATTTATGGCCTCCTAAGAAGAAGTGACATACCTGCAGGGGAAACTGTGTCATAGAACTATAAAGTAACAGCATCTTAACATAACACACAGAAATAATATAACAGGTGAATATAACATAAAGTAAGCACCTGCCTACATTATGGCAAGGCAAGCCAAGTAAACCATGGAGATCCTCTGGAATGCAGAAGCCGCCTGCCCAGGAACCAGATTACCTACATCAACATCAATACTTTAGGATAAGATAGCAATACCATTAGGGTAACCTTAGGGTCCAGTGCTTTTTTTCTACTTTCCTTAGCCATTTCTAAGCAATCTGCTGTGGAGCTTTGTGGAAAACCGAATGCTTTCAGGTGTGTTGGAGGCTCATTCAGCACAGAAAAGAGAGAGAAGCAGCTCCATCTAAGTGCAGCAATACAGTATAAGCATATTCCTCAACACCAAAGTGTGTACGTTCCTCAAATCACCACCTTAACTCAATAAATAAATTAATTGTACATAAAGACTTGTAAAATAAATGGGATAAAAATTGAAAGTGAAAGAATTATCAATTACATATTAATGTGATATAGATATTCCCACACACATATAATTTCATATTAAAGTGTCCATAATAACTAAAGCCAAGAAAAAGTCCTTTCTCCCAAGTGTCAGAAATAATGCTTCCACCATCCACCAGTGAGAAAAACAACATCAACCACACTCACCAGATATTGATGAGTGTTGCACCTTTTAGGATTATTTTGGGCTCCTAAACCCCCTTTAAGACCTCCAAGCAGGGGCGGACTGACCATTTGGAAATTTGGGCACTGCCTGAGGGCCCGGGGTCAGTAGGGGGCCCCATGAGATGCCCCTGGTACCTTTTTCATAGGCTTTTTTGAGTTTGGGCAAGGACACAGGGGCCCCATGATCCCCTATTGCCCGGGGGCCCCATGAGTTGTCAGTCCGCCCCTGCCTCCAAAACTCCATTCTACCATAAAATTATGGATACTCCTCCACTCGCTCCTGCCTTCTCCTCTCACCAACTCCACAGCAGTGCAGGGAAAAAAATACACAATAGTGTGATACTGCTAATACGCTGTGAAATACTAAATAAACGTTTGCCAGACCATTCACATTTCTCATGATCATAAAAAGCGGCCATCTTGCTCATTGTTGGAAAGTGTATCCTATCATCCTTTCATTGGACCAGGCTGTGAGGTCTCTGTTATAGACGGAAGCTGTGGAATCTGTGATAGCCAAATGAGGCAATTAAACGCTTTTTTATGATCATGAGAAATGTGAGTGGTCTGGCAAACGTTTATTTAGTATTTCACAGCGTGAAATAGGGGGTTTAGGAGCCAAAAATAATCCTAAAAGGCGCAACACTCACCAATATCTGGTGAGTGCGTTTGATGTTGTTTTTCTCACTGGTGGATGGTGGAAGCATTATTTCTGACACTTGGGAGAAAGGACTTTTTCTTGGATTTAGTTATTATGGATACTTTAATATGAAATTAAATGTGTGTGGGAATATGTATATCACATTAATATGTAATTAAGAATTCTTTCACTTTCAATTTTTATCACATTTATTTTACAAGTATTTATGTGCAATTAATTTATTTATTAAGTTAAGGTGGTGATTTGCGCTGTATAGTGTTTTTCTTAATTTTGGTTCACCTGACCTGCGTGCAGCAGCAATCTATAACCTTGGTGTATATATTATATTTTTCCTAAGAGGTGTTCCTGTGCGCTGGGGTTTGTTTTTACATGTACTTTCCTCAAGCCCGCATTGAAACTCGATTGGTCCGATATATCTGAATTCTGCACACAAAAATGGATGGAAATCATTATTCAACAGAGAGACATAAAATATCAAGAATTACTTTATGAGGCATAATCTTCTATTGACCTATTTGTCAATGAGATTTCACATTTACCCATTGAATAGTTAAAAACCTTCAAAAGAAACATTAAACCTAAGGAGGATGATCTTATTAAGACTAAACTGGCTAAAGTACGTAGAGACTTTGACGACCACAACACCAATAGAATTCTCTGTTGGAAAAAACCCAGGGAAAGGTTCATTGCCTGGGCAGCATCCACTGTCCCCCTCATGTCATGTCATCCAGTCCCGACAAGAGCCATATCCGATAAACCACCCCTGTTACAACCCACGGACCCACCCAATACACTTCACCCTACTTCTAGCCAGGGGTATCATAGTACTCGGTTGAGTCAGCTCCATGCCCCAAAGCCTTGTCTCATTAGGAACGATAAAAAACTACAACTAAAAGACAAAGTTACAGATTCTATATCTCCTAGGGGACCAATTAATGAGACTGTACCAGTCTCAGATTACAAACTACCAATAATCCATTCTTCACATTTAGAATCAGCAGCTGATATTATATCAGCTCCACCATCTAACCCAGACAGTGGAGTATCCACTTTCAATACCACATTGGTTGAGCCTTTACCTACAGTTAGTTCACCACCAAGTGTATCCACTAATAACACCATTCCAACACCTGCAGTACCAACAATGAATACAACCAACAGTCTTGTTTTTCGGGACAACAATGACGTCACATGTAATGGTCCACCCATGGGCAATATAGGTGTTACAACATGTTCAGAATCGGTCACAATAGCAGATCATACAGTAACTCCACAGCCAGAGTCTTTTTTAGTGTCCAGCCCCAAAAGAAATCTCAGAGAAGAGGCAGGAGAGGGGGAGTTAGAAGACATAAAAAGGAGAGGACAGCTACGCAGACTGTAAAAATATTTAATCTCTCCAATCACATCCTTTCCAGTTCAGAGATTTCCTTACTCAGTTGGGGACTTAGCTTTGCCCCTTCTGCACCGCCTAACCCGTTTACCCTTTTTGTCAATTTAAACAGATTTATCAAGAACCTCACACTCAAACGCTATTACAACATCCAAGCCCTCAAAACCAACAATGGTGGTGATCCTATTAATAATTCCCTTCTAGATAATTCACTAGAAACCATGCTACTAGATGAGATAGCCCTGGCTCATTTGGAACACCTTTATACAGAGGATAATGAAGACTATCTTATGTTCCTTTCCCAACATCTTCCCACCTTTTCCCTGGTCCAACATACAGCCCTTCGACCGAGATCCATTTTTAACCCCACCTTTTACAAGGGCCCATATCTGCAATGTTTTTATCAGATGGTATATGCAGATATCATACGCTTGTGTAATAGGACCTTCAGTCCCACACATTCACAGTCTAATCTTACCACCATGGAGACTCAAGCACTCCGCAATCTGTCCCAGAACCATGAACTGATAATCAAACCAGCTGATAAGGGTGGGGGCATCGTAATTCAAAATAGATCTTAAAGAATCCTCATGCCATCTGACACCAGTACATACAAAAGGGTTAGATGTAACCCATTGCCACAGTTTACCTGATTCCCGCCAGCCTATGGCCTATGGCAAAAACCCTTGTCCCTCCGGGTGGACGCCATATGGCGTCCTTTCAGGCATGCGCAGTTTGCATGCCAGCAGAGCCACGCACTGGCACAATCTGTCACCGAGGTACACGGCCGATGACAGATCTGTGTACCGGCCCCGTTGCCAGTACCATGTGACCTGCTGTGACCAATCACAGCAGGTAACATGACAGTTGTATACAATGGATGGCTTCCTATCATGCCATCCATTGTATACAAGTGTGTCTAGCTGTGAATGGTCACAGTGATCACATGCACAAGCTGGGCCAATCACAGCCCAGCTGTGTCATGTGATTAGCTGTGGCCAAATCACAGTTAAGAAGAAACAAAATCCTGAATGAATCGATTTCATTCAGGTAAATGCTTGCTTATAGCGAAGTAATCCTTTGCTAAAAGCAAATTGTTTAAGAAAAAAAAAAAGTATATAGATCACTTCCCCAAAGTAGTATAGTATTACTATGGTAACATTATACTACTTTGGTCATAGTGAAATATGAAAAAAAAAATCTTAAAAAAAGAGAAAAATTGTAATAAACAATAAAAAATAATTAAAAATGTTTTAAAAATTATCAAATTTATTTTTTTTTCGTACTGTCACCAGTCAGTGTCCCTGATCACCGCCATGCCAGTTATATGATGACACTGTACTGCACTGATGACAGTATGTAAAAACAAATTGTGAAAAACAGCTTCAAAAAACTCGCCATGCCTGTTATGAAATACTTCGGACTGTCTACTTTGCAAAAAGGGGTCATTTGGGGGATATCTGTACTGTTCTGACATTCTTGGACCTTAAGAAATTAGATTGGCTGTCAGTACTTTAGGATTGATCAATATTCAGATATATACCATAGTTTGTGAACTCTATAACTTTCCTACAGACTAAATAATAAACACTAATTTGGGTTATTTTCACCATAGACATGTAGTAGAATACATTTTGGCCTAAATTTATGAAGAACAACAGAAACAAAGAAAAACGTGTTTTTTTTCAAAAAATTTGGTCTTTTTTTGTTAATTTAGCAAAAAATAAAACCCCCAGAGGTGATTAAATACCACCAAAAGAAAGCTCTTGTTGTGTGAAGAAAATGATAACATGTTAGTTTGGGTACAATGTTGTATGACCGCGCAATTGTCATTCAAAGTGTAAGTGCGCTGAAACCTGAAAATTGGTCTGGGCAGGAAGGGGGTAAAAGTGCCCTGTATGGAAGCGGTTAAAGAGGAGGTCCATGCTCCTATAGAAAGAGCTTTTAGAGAAGATATAATTGACAAAGGTGAAACAGCTTTTCTCCAAAAAGAATTTTACAAAAGACCATATTTCTACCATTTACCTAAGATTCATAAAGATGCTACTCATCCACCAGGGTGTCCCATTGTAGCAGCCATGGAGAATGTTACCAGCTATTTTTCGATTTATGGACCATTTTTTACAACCATTGGCCCAGGGTCTTCCGTCATACATTTGTGATGGAATACACCTATTGGATATGCTTAAGAACTACACTTACTTTTGATACCTATGGCTATCACTCGATGTGAACTCCCTCTATACACCCAGACCCCATGAGGTTGGTTTGAAAGCAGTAAAACGCTTCTTGGTAAACGATTCCTTACTTAACCCTAGACAGGCGAATTTCATCTTAGAAGCTACTGAGTTTTGTTTGACCCATAATTATTTTGAATTTTATGGGGATTACTACTTACAGACCCAGGGCACGGCTATGGGGGCAAATTTTGCCCCTAGCTATGCTAATATCACTATGGGTCTTTGAGAACATCAATCAATCTGGCAGACAACTCTCATGCAGCCCATATCATCTTTTATGGGCGTTATATAGATGAGATTACTGTCATTTGGGACGGATCCTCTCAGGGTCTGATGGTCTGGGTCATTGAAGCCATATCCCGTGACCTACCAACAGCAGAACATTTTAAATGTCTCTGTGAAAGAGAGATATTTTGGATCTATACCTTGGACACTTTGGCCCCTGGCGGACTGAATGAGGAACTTGAAGTCAGCACAGTTCTTTAAATATTGTACGGATGTGTCTCCTTGGCATTGCCTCCATTATTCTCCCCTTTTTTGGGAGGCAAGCTGACAGTCTTTTAGTGGGGGAGTTGTATGGGGGTTCCACCACCCCTCCTGTCTGTCTCTCAGCACTATAATTGATCCACATGTACATGTTTTTTTGTACACTATATGCTTTGTTTGTGCCGGCTAG
The DNA here is from genome assembly GCF_062004578.1 of Staurois parvus. NCBI lineage: Eukaryota > Metazoa > Chordata > Amphibia > Anura > Ranidae > Staurois > Staurois parvus. Next base: position 2,957,025 of record NW_028318152.1, read on the forward strand.
TGATTATCATATACTCTACGATTACACCTACTCACTTGATACCTCTAGTGCTTCAGCTTATACATAGTTACATCCATCTCCTCCATACATAGTTACATCCATCTCCTAATATTTCTGGTAGCTGGCCTTCCAAGATTTTTATTATATTTCTATTCTTTATTTATCTTCTCTTGTTCTACATTATGTTAATTTTCCCAAATGGCATAGGTAGCACTAGCATTATTATATTCATCTAGAATTTTTGTATACAAATTTTCAATAATATGGAATCACCTGTTTATGTACAAAATTTCTATTTTTACATATCTGTTTATTTATTCATACAGGACTCTTATGGTCTCTATTGTATAGTGCATAGTGAGATACATGCCTAATTTGCATAATTGTTCCTTAATATCCCCCTTATATGTTTATTGTATTTTATTTATTGTATTTTAATTTAAGAGCGCTTAGTCTAATTAGTTTAAGAGAGGCAGGCTTGATCAGTTTTTTTGTACTAACCTATGATGACACTTGGGTCTCTCCATGAGTTGGCTGGGCCCTATAGTCCGCCACTATCATTTGCCAATATGTGACCCCTCTATTTCCTGATGAAGGAGCATATATGTTCTAAGCGCTTGCCATGCTTGTTGCCGCTGTACTTGGAGCTGACATCACTCCCTCCTGCCCTGGGGATCTACACCGACCAGGAAATACTGGGGACCACTAGCACAGCCAAGGACAGTGCTTTGGAGACTTGCTTGCAGTGGGACCAGCCAGGAGTTGCACAGCAGTTGACACCAGATTGACAAGCGTTCATTTGATTACTACTATTGTGAGTTGCCAATTTTGTGGAAATAAATTATTTGTCTATATTGCTGCACTTAGATGGTGCCGCTTCTCTCTCTTTTATGGTTCACATAGAGTCTCTTCTAGCTCCTTTCAAATCGGCTGCCACTGAGTCAAGCATTGGTGGACTATCCCTTAACCACCATTGAGCTTCAAGGACTTTACTTCTGTGGTTAATATACTAGCCATCACAGTATACATCTGTTTTTTTTCTTCTTGCACCAAATATTTCCCTTGTTCTTTCAGACCAGGGTTTCTCTCTACATTACCCTCACATTGCCACAGCTCAGGAAGAACCTTGTGCAGTCTCTACATTCAGGAGCAGTGAGTAATCCTTGGGTTTGCAAAGTGTCGTTATACGTGGCTTTGCAGACTCTGGCTGTGCTGAGCTCCTGGATAGCTCACTGTTATTTGTGTTATTTGAGATTGCATAAGGTTCTCCCTGCAGCAGTGATGAGCTGTGTTGATGTAAGATCAGTGGGTGAAAGCAACTGGGGGTTATTTACTAAAACTGGAGAGTGCAACTCTGCAAAGAAACCAATCAGCTTCCAGGTTTTATTGTCAAAGCTTACTTGAACAGGCTGAAGTTAGAAGCTGATTGGCTACCATGCACAGCTGCACCAGATTCAGAGTGCTTCAGTTTTAGTAAATCTACCCAACCGTGTATTAAAGAAACATAAAATGACCAAAAGGTCCATCAAGTGTGCCCCCTTATTTTTACATTCAAAAAGAAGCCTCCAACATACCCAAAAGTGTTGGAGATTATACAAAGCAAGAAGAGCAGATTGTAAAAGTAAGTGCTCCATAACACCTTTATAAGATACAATCAGAAGAATTCAAAACCACTCCAATAACAGTCTTCTGGTCCTAGTTCCTTTTAGGTAGCCCATAGATGGATCATTTTTTTTCGTTCAAACAGCAGGTTGAATGACGAAACTGAATAGATTCCTTTGAATCCTCCCTGCTGAGCTATTGTATTCTGACAGTGGGTAGACTTTCCCGCCATCAGAATACACCGATCAGCATTGCACTCTGGCAAAATGCAAAACGTTGGTTGTACAGAAGTCGATCGGCTGATTGACTTCTGTGCCACCTCCCTGCCTATACATGGATCAAATATTGGCTGGTCCCTGCTGAACCAGTTGAATTTCTATCCATGTATGATCGGCAACAGAAATACTTGCACTCAATTCAGACAAGCATTTGCACCAGTGTTGGTAACAATACCAACACGTGCAGCAAATTCAGGTAGTTCTTACTACCGCCACTTTAAGAATCTATTGCTGTGGCAGTGACGAATTCTCTGAGCTGGAGTGTAGAGGTACACCAGCACTAAGAGTGGGCCGTGCCTATGCTGGGATGCTGTCATACAGTATACACTCACTGGCCACTTTATTAGGTACACCTGTTCAATTGCTCTTTCCTCAATGCAGACATGGAAAAATTCACAAAGCTGTCTGTGACACCTTTGGTGCTTCACCCCTGAGGAAACTTCAGCACACATTCTAGGGAATTCATAAAGGGTGTCATAGACACTCTTTATGAATTCCTCTGAATGTGGCTACATGGCTGGGAGTAATTTTTTTTAAGGGAAAACTGTATTGAGAGAAACACCTACGATTGCTGGCCTTTTTTTACAGGCTGTTATACTGATCCTCTGTCTTCAATCATTTTACCATAGTTAGTAGTTCTGACTTTACTATGACATTACAGGTGTACCTTGGTTTACGAACACCTCGGTTATCATCATTTTCGGTTTACAAATGAAAATACATTGAAAATAATCCTTCGATTTACAAATTTTTTTCACAATACGAACTGATTAATTGGTTTTCAATGCATTTACAATTTTTTTTTTTAATCATGTCCCTGTACAGTATTTATGCCTTTAAAGTGCACTTTATAAAGAGTTTTGAACAGATAAGTCTTTTTTTTTACTTTTTTCTGACCTCCGGAACGGATTAATTGGTTTTTAATGCATTTACAAATTAATTTTTAATCATGTCCCTGTACAGTATTTATGCCTTTAAAGTGCACTTTATAAAGAATTTTGATCAGATAAAAGACCTTTTTTATTTACTTTTTTCTGACCTGCGGAACAGATTCATTGGTTTTCAGTGCATTCCTATGGGAAACCACGTTTCGGTTTATGAATTTATTGCAATACGAAAGGTCCCGCAGAACGTATTAAATTCGTAAACCGAGGTATGCCTGTACTTGCATGTTTGTTCTTGGTCACTGACTGAAAATGTATTGAATCCAAGGTAGCCAGGCATTTTCAGAAGGAGGTTGGCAATTTTAGCCTCTAAGATGCCCATAACATTAAAACAAAAACCTACAAAATAAAATTAATATATATAATAAAATAAAAAATATGTAATTAGAGTGTACGCTCTCAGGAGCAGGGCCCTCCTAACCCTCTTGTATTGAATTGTGTTGTTACTGTACTATATCTCATTATATTGTAATGTGCTGCGTAAACTGATGGTGCTATATCAATCCTGTATTATAATAACAATGTTAAAACCCACTTGAATCTATATTTTTAATTACTGAACAAGAACATACTTTACCTTCCCCATTATGTCCAGGCTTGATACGTCACACCCTTCCCTTGCTTTTCTTTTCTTACAACCCCTTTTCCCCATACTCCTTTTTGGCATACAGTATTTCCCCTTCCCACTTTTCAAACACTTCTCCGGTGTTCTTCATCTATCTTTCTTTTCTCATCCCTTTCTGCTCATATTCGGATTTATCATCTTTGCCCTAAACTCAAATGTTAATATGATCTCAATACATTGTGGAATACACAAAACCTCTACACACTACCTATGTATCCCAAATAATTTATAATGTTTTACCTAATGTTTCATACTCTAGTGTGCTATTTACACTGAATATTTATATGTAACCTCGCAGTCCATTTCTTGTTATATTGACGGTAACATTATCACTTATTCTATCATAAAAATTTGAAAAAATATTGAAATGGAAAAATGCCAACATAACAGTTAGTTGCCTTTGCATATCAGTGATATTTAGTACTTTGTGAATTGTGATGCTTTTTTAAACAATACACTTTGTGATTATACACTGATAGATTGTAAGCTCCAAGGAGCAGGGCCCTGCTATCCCTCTTGTATTAAACTGTATTGTTGCTGTATTGTCTCCCACTATAATGTAAAGCGTTGAGTAAACTGTTGGTGCTATAAAATTCCTGTATAATAATAATAAACAGGTTTATGATTACCAATACAACTCTGGTTGTTAAAACGTAAGTCCACTTTTGTTAAAAAAACATTCCCCTCTGGGTGATCTATATACATTGTGAGGATTTTAGCACACTTTGTTGCAGAGTTCTACTTTTTCTTATTCTGAAGAGAGAGATAGATGTTTGTCTGTGTCCATGTGCAAAGTGAATGTTAATGGGAGTGGTTCCTAATTATCAATCAGCTGCTTCACCTGCAGGGCTGTAATGAGGAAAATTGCAGGGTCTGCATCCCTTTAGATGGGATTTCCCTTTAGGAGTATCTCACCAAAAATGACATTTTTGTTGCAGGGGATGCCTTAAATCTGACTTGTATCTTAGTGCAGACATCTGGGAAAATCAGTGAGCCAATCACACAAGCAGGAAATTATGTTACTGAGGGGGTGTTCTGTACATATTTTGTGTACAGAACACCTCCAGGTTTCCATATTTCATTTTACAGAAAATGACAGAGCTGCTAATTGAAAAGTAAAAGTATTTTTTAAAAACATTCAATTACAGTATGACTTGTGTTGCAATTGTATATGCTATACTATTTTGTTTTGTTTGCTATTTTTTTCCACAAAAGTGGAGTTACCCTTTAAGTGATGACGTTTACCTTCCACCACTTACCTGGCAGTCTTAAAGTGTATGTTCAGCCAAAAACTTTTTTTCTCTTTTTAGTTGTGGATAGAATTAGGAAGGATTAGAACCCCTGTCAGTTTTTTGCTACAAAGATTTCCTCTCACTTAGAGTCACGAGGACCATAGTCAAACCATAGAGGAAGTGATGACAAATCCGCAACAATGACGCAGGGGTTCATTTACTAAAGGCAAACAGACTGCGGTTTGCAAGTGCAGTCGCTCCAGAGCTTAGAAATGAAATGAAACTTCACTTTGCAAACTCAATGACATGCAAGAAAAAAAAAACAGCATTTTTGCTTACACGTGATTGGATGATGGAAGTCAGCAGACCTTCAACTCATGTACTAAGCTCTGGAATGTGCATGTGCAGAGTGTAAATGTGCTTACAAAGTGTATAGTTTAATTGCCTTTAATAAATCAAGCTCACAGACAGCGATACAAAATTGACTGGGATTCTAGCCTTTTCTTACTCAACTAGGAGCAAATGAATTTTCTTTCTGTCTGCCCTGTCTAGCAGTAAAACATAAAATGGTCTTAATCCTTCCTCACTTTTCAGATTTCACCTGTCACCTTATTTACCTCTATTAAAGTAGTTTACATATTCATTTTCTGTGTTGTTTCTCATGATTCTTTCTCCCCTTGTCACTTCTTTCTTGTAGTGGGATCTGGTCTGTAGTCATCGCAGAATGAGACAACTGGCTCAGTCCATTTACATGTCGGGAGTTCTGGTTGGGTCCATTGTGTTTGGAGGTCTCTCAGATAAGTAAGATTTGGCCTGGTCATAATATGTTCCAGAGGGATTGATTTACTAAAACTGGAGAGTGCCAAATCTGGTGTAGTCAATCAGCTTCTAACTTCAGCTTGTTCAGTTAAGCTTTGACCAAAAAAAGCCTGGAAGATAATTGGTTTCTATGCTGAGCTGCAGCAGATTTTACACTCTCCAGTTTTAGTAAACCAACCCCCGTGTGTCTATCAAGGGCATAACTACATATCATGGAGAGCCCCAGCAACCTCACTACTGTCATTGATCTTAACATAAAGCATAGTTGCCAACATTTAAAAAAACATTTTAGGGACACTTTTTTTATTGTATGTCCAGAAAGCCAGCTTAGGTGGAGCGATATGTAAATCGGGCGATGCATGAATTGTGGGTGTGGTTTGGAGATAAAAATATGGTGGCGCGTGGATGTTAGTGGGTGTGGCTTAAATTACTCTAACTGATGGGTGTGGTTTAAAGGCGGTGTGGTTAAATAGAGTCTGAGCTTTTCCTGGGCTCCCCCATGTAATTTTGTTCTCCACCCAACAGCCCAAAAAACAAATAAACTCACACATTGATTTACCTAAAAAAAAAAAAAAAACTTTAATAATATAAACATAAAGAACTGGACTACACTCAATGATTGGTTGCTAGAGGTTACAGCACATTACCTCTCACTGATTGGTTGCTAGAAGTTACTGCCGTTAGTAGAGGGGAGGGTCAGAGACTGCAGGAGTAGTACAGGAGATGGTCAGAGACTGCAGACATGGCACAGGGGATGGTCATAGTAAAGCATGCTCCACCATAAATATCTCAGTATGCTCCACCATAAATATCACAGATGCGCCACCATAAATATCACCGTATGCTCCACCGTAAATATCACAGCATGCGCCACCATAAATATCACAGCATGCTCCACCATAAATATCACAGCTTGCTCCACCATAAATATCACAGCTTGCTCCACCATAAATATCACAGTATGCTCCACCATAAATATCACAGCTTGCTCCACCATAAATATCACAGCTTGCTCCACCATAAATATCACAGATGCGCCACCATAAATATCACTGTATGCGCCACCATAAATATCACAGCATGTGCCACCATAAATATCACAGCATGTGCCACCATAAATATCACAGCATGCTCCACCATAAATATCACAGATGCGCCACCATAAATATCAAAGCATGTGCCACCATAAATATCACAGCATGCTCCACCATAAATATCACAGATGCGCCACCATAAATATCACAGCATGCTCCACCATAAATATCACAGATGCGCCACCATAAATATCACCATATGCTCCACCATAAATATCACATCATGCTCCACCATAAATATCACAGCTTGCTCCACCATAAATATCACAGCATGCTCCACCATAAATATCACAGCATGCTCCACCATAAATATCACAGTATGTGCCATCATAAATATCACAGCATGCTCCTCCCGACACACACAAACTCTGCACCCCCCGACACACACACAAACTCTGCACCCCCCACACACACACGCAAACTCTGCACCCCCCCCCCACACACACACACAACTTACCTCTGCTACACTGTTGAGCAGCATCTGGCCGGTCCGCAGTCGCTTTGACAGTATGTCCATCATTGGTGGTCCAGGTGTGCATCCTGGGATTGGTCCTGAGTAGGAGGAGGCTAAGGCTGGCTGGCGCGATCACCCCTGGGCTGGCCACACCCCCTCCCAGTAACAACCAATCAGCATGGGAGAAACAGCCACATGACTTCCTCTCTCTCACTGATTGGCAGTCCCAGGTAGAGGGAGGACAGAGAGGTGGGGCAGTGGATCCAATCACAGGGAGCAAGGGGGAAATATATGTAACACACTCACTGCAGTACTAGATCATGCCCCGACTGCCGTGGCCAGTGGTCATCCGTGACAAAATAACAGTGTCCATGACAAAAATCATTTTCCTTGATTCAGCCTGAGACACAGACTGTTCGTGACAAATGTCAACAATCTTAATTAGTTAACAAATCATTTTGCAAAAACAGCCCCCTAGCATTTATATCTGTGGCCATCTTGAGTAGGGTAGATGATTCATGTAATATTTACTTCCTGGAATCATCTGCCTTTAGCTCAGGCATGCAGACAGAAGAGTGTGCTTAGCTGAGAAAGCCCCTCCTGCCTCCCCCAGATGAAAGAAAAATCGGGAAGCAAATAAAGAAATGTAAAAAAAAATTAAAACAAGTAAATATAATATACATTTCCATCTATTTACTGATTTCTAGCATTATTTATTTATTTATTTCAGGTACTTATATAGCGCCGTCAATTTACGCAGCGCTTTACATATATATTGTACATTCACATCAGTCCCTAACCCTCAAGGGGTATACAATCTAAGGTCCCTAACTTACATTCATACACATACTAGGGACAATTTAGACAGGATCCAATTAACCTACCAGCATGTCTTTGGAGTGTGGGAGGAAACCGGAGTACCCAGAGGAAACCCACACAGGCACAGGGAGAACATGCAAACTCCAGGCAGGTGGTGATAGCATAATAAGGATTAAAAATAATTAATGTTGATTGAAAGAGTTTAGTTCTGCTTTAATTCCAGTGCTGGATAGGATGACCAGAAGCTCTGAGGGCAATTGTTTTTATTACAAATATGAAAGGGTTATAGGGTCAGTATTTAAATTGCCTCAAAAACCCTTTTAATAGGGCCCCCTGCCACCCCCAGGTCCCATAACAAATGTGTAGGAAATATGACTATTGTTACATGAATGATGTTTAATATATACAGTATACACAGTCGTCATCAAAAATATTGGCGCCCCTGCATTTTTGTCAGATAATGCACAACTTTGCTCAGAAACTTTTTCAATTACAAATGTTTAGGCATTCTCATGTTTATTTCTTTTGTTTGTATTGGTATGACACAAAAAACTGGAGAAGCAAAAATCCAAATCTGACACATTTCACTCAAAACCCCAAAAGTTGTCTGCACAAAATTATTGGCACCCCCAATTTAATATCTGGTCGCACATCCCTTGAAAAAAAAACTGAAATCAATTGCTTCCTGTAGCTATAAATGAGTTTCTTACACCTCTCTATTGGAATTTTGGACCACTCTTCTTTCACCAAGTGCTCCAGGTCTCTCAGATTGGAAGGGTTCTTTTTCCCAACCGCTGTTTTGAAATCTTTCCACAGGTGCTATATGGAATTGAGATCTGGAATGCAATAATAAGCAGAGGGCGCACTAACATAGTGCATTATCCTTTTAAAATTAACTTAAATGGTAACTTATAAAATGGTAAGTATTATACTCACAAGTGGATAAAAATACATGTTTATCTCATGACAACAACGCAAAGCAATCCGCAAAACATCAAGATGTAACAGAACGATGGAATCTCAACAGGCTAATGCACTTCGAGGGCTTATGGTCTTCCTTAGAGCCCAGCCTCATTGCTGGCCAGTTCAGTACTCTCCAGCACTTTTTCTTAAACCATTTCTGGATGCTTTTTGACGTGTGCTTTGTCCTGCTGTAAGACCCATGACCTCTGACGAAGACCCAACTTTATGACACTGGGCCCTGCAGTGCACCCCAGAATTCTTTGGTAGTCTTCAGATTCATAATGCCATGCACACGGTCAAGAACATCCAGTGCCTTAAGCAGCAAAGCAACCTCAAAAGATCAGTGAACCTCCACAATGTTTGACTCTAAGGTAGGTATTCTTTTCTTTAAAGGCCTCAATGCTTTTTCTGAAAACAGTAGAATGATGGGCTTTGCCAAAAATCTGTCATTTTGTTTCGTCTGTCCACAACACATTCTCCCAAAAGGATTTTGGCTTCTTCAGATAAGTTTGAGGTTGAGGTTCTTTAGACACCATTCGAACAATCATTTGTTGCGTTCTTTGATCAATTATTCTCTTTCGTCCACGTCCAGGAAGATTAGCTACAGTGCCATAGGCTGTAAAGTTCTTGACAATGTTATGCACAGTGGACACAGGAACATTAAGATGTCTGGAGATGGACTTGTAACCTTGAGATTGTCCATGCTTTTCCAAAATTTTTGTTCTCAAATCCTCAGACAATTTTTTGCTGCTCTTTCTCTTTTCCATGCTCCATATCGCACACAGAGACACACAATAGAAATGTTGACTGAATTTTTCACCATTTTAACTGGTTGCCGGTGTGATTTCTATATTGTCAGCACCTGTTAATTGACACGGGTGAGCTTAATTACAAATTACAGAAGCATCACAAACTTGGAATGCAATTATTTCTTACAATTATGAGAAGGTGCCAATAATTTTGTCCAGTCCAGTTTTGTGGATTTGCATGGAATGTGTCAGATTTCGCTTTTTGTTTTTCCACTTTTTGTGTCATACCAATACAAACAAAGGAAATCAACATGAGAATGCCTAAACGTTTGTAATTGCAACAGTTTTCTGGGTGAAGTGGTGCATTATCTGACAGAAATGCAGGGGTGCTAATATTTTTGGTCATGACTTTATATTATATATATTATTTAGAGGGTATTGCATATGTAATGTAGATTTGTGACTAGTTTGGTTGAGATAAAAGTATATCTCTCAAGAGAAACCTGTAGGGGCTGCTATTGCTGAACCACACTAAATGAACCACAATAAATGAGATAAACATAAATGAGTGTCAGAAACTTGTTAGAAATCCTTATCCATAGTATATACATGTTCTGGGTCAGTAACTCAAAGTATGGAAGCCAGAGCATCAGCATGACACTCAGGTAACCAACATTCTCAAGATGATAGTTGAGAAACTGCAGACTACATAATTCTTTATAAATTTCTTTCACATGTCATTTAATTGTAATGACTCAAAGAGTTTTTATCATGATCTACACTACAGGGCCAAAGATCTATGTAGTCAGTTCTAGACAGTAGACATCTGTGCATTTTTGATCCAAAGATATTTGAAAATGTATTAACAAATAATGAAATCTGTGAATTTACCTGAAACAGATTTTATCCATTTTGAGAGGATGCCCCCTTTACCACTATATTCAAAAGATTAAAAAAGTTTTGTATGGAATTCCATCAATTGACAGTTGACTTATCTTTTTTATAAAATCATGAACTATACATCGTGTTTAATACAATCAAATTACTGGTTTAATGTAATACTTTTACACATTTAAATTAAAATGATACTAGTAGTTTTATCGATGTCCTGGAATTCAGAAAATATTTTCCTATCATAACAGGTTTGGTCGCAGACCTTTGAACATATGGTCAAACCTTCAGATGTTTGTGAGTGGAATATGTGCATCCTTTGCTCCCAATTACATCACATACTGTGTGTTCAGATTTCTGACTGGAGCATCTCTCTCTGGTATTGTTCTCAACTCATATTCTCTGAGTAAGTATCTAGTTTATGATAACATTACTGTATCAGTACGGGTGTCCAACAATCTTGGACACCTTTTAAATAAACTGGTACAAAGTTTAAAATATGCTGTACTGATTACAAAAAAATTGTTTAATGCAAATGCCACATCTGTAGGCCTTTTGTGTCACTCATGAAGCCTGGCCCACACACTGGCAATATTTATATTCCTAAATCCTGACTTCTTTCCAAGACATGGGCTATTACAAAATGTGCACCGAGCCTCCTTCTTTGAGGACACCTAAAAAGGTTACTACTGTCATCATCCTCAAGGAATAAGGTTCAGTGGCCATTTTGTTGTACCCATGTCCTGGAAAGAATCCGACCAGTTGTAGCTTTCTGATATCATCACATACAATGTAGGCCCAGAGGTCCTGAATTATACACGAGGACACCCACATCCCAGGAGCACTGGACAGCGGAGGAGCAAGAAATAAGGTGATAGAAATAATTATAATGTACTGTATTTTACTAATGATTAAATAGCATTGCTAAGTGCCTATATAATAATGTAATGTTCTTTAAATAATAACAGTGTCAGGGATGCGGGTATGACCAGAAGTGTGTGGACTGGCACAGGGAAACACAGGCTTCAGATATAGTAAATAATATAATTTATTAAGACTAACAATACAAACGCAGTGCAAAACTAAACATAACACAGTGCAAACAAAGTGAACCAAACCTCCAACAGATAACAAACATACGATACAAGAGTAGTCAGGCAGGCCGGGTCGGTAGCAAACGGGCAAACCAACAGAGTTCAGGCAGCGTCAGGACAGTAGAAACAGGATCAGGAAACCAGGGCCAAGCAAACAGTACAACAAGGCACAGACTGCAGGTCTGGCCATCCCTTAAATACACCACCTGCAATCAGCCCCAGGTGATGGCTAATTGCCGAAGTGAGCCTCTGGTTGTTGCGAGCACCCACTGGCCAGCCCTGGTACTGCAGCCCACAAGGCAGGTGAGTCCCACCACTATTGGCAAGTCCATTCATGACAGTACCCCCCCTCAAGGAGCGGCCTCAGGACGCTCCAAACAGTCCTAGCTGGGCAAAATGTTCCACCGCCCGGGTCCGGTGACTGGCGGGATATCAAAGACTGGCACATCAGGCTGGGCACCGGACGGAGGCACTTCGGGCTGGACACCGGACGGAGGCACTTCGGGCTGGACACCGGACGGAGGCACTTCGGGCTGGACACCGGACGGAGGCACTTCGGGCTGGACACCGGGCGGAGGCACTTCGGGCTGGACACCTGACGGAGGCACTTCGGGCTGGACACCGGACGGAGGCACTTCGGGCTGGACACTGGACAGAGGCACTTCGGGCTGGGCACCAGATGGAGGCACATCAGGCTGGACGCCGGATCACCAGGCGGAGCAGCGGGCACCGGGCCACCAAGCGGAGCAGTGGGCACCGGGCCACCAGGCGGAGCAGCGGGCACCGGGCCACCAGGCAGGGCAGCAGGCACCGGGCCACCAGGCGGAGCAGCAGGCACCGGGCCACCAGGCGGGGCGGCGGACACCGGGCCACCAGGCAGGGCGGCGGACACCGGGCCCCCAGGCGGAGCGGCGGGCACCGGGCCCCCAGGCGGAGCGACAGGCATCGGGCCCCCAGGCGGGGCGACAGGCACCGGGCCCCCAGGCGGGGCGGCGGACACCGGGCCACCAGGCAGGGCGGCGGACACCGGGCCACAAGGCGGAGCGGCGGGCCCCGGGCCCCCAGGCGGAGGGGCAGGCACCGGGCCCCCAGGCGGAGGGGCAGGCACCGGGCCCCCAGGCAGGGCGGCGGGCACCGGGCCTCCAGACGGAGCGGCGGGCCCCGGGCCCCCAGGCGGAGGGGCAGGCACCGGGCCCCCAGGCAGGGCGGCGGGCACCGGGCCTCCAGACGGAGCAGCGGGCACCGGGCCATCTGGCTCGACAGCGGGCATCGGGTCACCAGGTACAACAGCGGGCACTGGGTCATCAGGCATTGGATCGTCTGGCTCGACAGCGGGCATCGAGTCATCAGGCACGACAGCGGGCATCGGGTCACCAGGCATGACAGCGGGCACTGGGTCATCAGGCATTGGATCGTCTGGCAAGACTGCGGGCACTGAGTCATCTGGCAAGACCGCGGGCACCGAGTCATCTGGCAAGACCGCGGGCTCCGAGTCATCTGGCAAGACCGCGGGCTCCGAGTCATCTGGCAAGACCGCGGGCTCCGAGTCATCTGGCAAGACCGTGGGCTCCGAGTCATCTGGCAAGACCGCGGGCTCCGAGTCATCTGGCAAGACCGCGGGCTCCGAGTCATCTGGCAAGACAGCGGGCTCCGAGTCATCTGGCAAGACAGCGGGCTCCGAGTCATCTGGCAAGACAGCGGGCTCTGAGTCATCTGGCAAGACAGCGGGCCCCGAGTCACCAGGCACAACAGTGGGCTCCGAGTCAACCGGCCCGACAGCGGGCTCCGAGTCAACCGGCCCGACAGCGGGCTCCGAGTCAACCGGCGGAACAGCGGGCACCGAGTCATCTGGCAAGACCGCGGGCTCCGAGTCATCTGGCAAGACCGCGGGCTCCGAGTCATCTGGCAAGACCACGGGCTCCGAGTCATCTGGCAAGACCGCGGGCTCCGAGTCATCTGGCAAGACCGCGGGCTCCGAGTCATCTGGCAAAACCGCGGGCTCCGAGTCATCTGGCAAGACAGCGGGCTCCGAGTCATCTGGCAAGACAGCGGGCTCCGAGTCATCTGGCAAGACAGCGGGCTCCGAGTCATCTGGCAAGACAGCGGGCTCCGAGTCATCTGGCAAGACAGCGGGCCCCGAGTCACCAGGCACAACAGTGGGCTCTGAGTCAACCGGCCCGACAGCGGGCTCCGAGTCAACCGGCGGAACAGCGGGCACCGAGTCGTCTGGCAAGACTGCGGGCTCCGAGTCATCTGGCAAGACCGCGGGCTCCGAGTCATCTGGCAAGACCACGGGCTCCGAGTCATCTGGCAAGACCGCGGGCTCCGAGTCATCTGGCAAGACCGCGGGCTCCGAGTCATCTGGCAAAACCGCGGGCTCCGAGTCATCTGGCAAGACAGCGGGCTCCGAGTCATCTGGCAAGACAGCGGGCTCCGAGTCATCTGGCAAGACAGCGGGCTCCGAGTCATCTGGCAAGACAGCGGGCTCCGAGTCATCTGGCAAGACAGCGGGCCCCGAGTCACCAGGCACAACAGTGGGCTCTGAGTCAACCGGCCCGACAGCGGGCTCCGAGTCAACCGGCGGAACAGCGGGCACCGAGTCGTCTGGCAAGACTGCGGGCACCGAGTCGTCTGGTAAGACTGCGGGCACCGAGTCGTCTGGCAAGACTGCGGGCACCGAGTCGTCTGGCAAGACTGCGGGCACCGAGTCGTCTGGCAAGACTGCGGGCACCGAGTCGTCTGGCAAGACTGCGGGCACCGAGTCGTCTGGCAAGACCGCGGGCACCGAGTCATCTGGCAAGACCGCGGGCACCGAGTCATCTGGCAAGACAGTGGGCTCCGAGTCATCTGGCAAGACAGCGGGCCCCGAGTCACCAGACACAACAGCGGGATCCGAGTCAACCAGCGGAACAGCGGGCAACGAGTCGTCTGGCAAGACTGCGGGCACCGAGTCGTCTGGCAAGACTGCGGGCACCGAGTCATCTGGCAAGACTGCGGGCACCGAGTCTTCTGGCAAGACTGCGGGCACCGAGTCGTCTGGCAAGACCGCGGGCACCGAGTCGTCTGGCAAGACCGCGGGCACCGAGTCATCTGGCAAGACCGCGGGCACCGAGTCATCTGGCAAGACAGTGGGCTCCGAGTCGTCTGGCAAGACTGCGGGCACCGAGTCGTCTGGCAAGACTGCAGGCACCGAGTCGTCTGGCAAGACCGTGGGCACCGAGTCGTCTGGCAAGACTGCGGGCACCGAGTCGTCTGGCAAGACCGCGGGCACCGAGTCATCTGGCAAGACAGTGGGCTCCGAGTCATCTGGCAAGACAGCGGGCCCCGAGTCACCAGACACAACAGCGGGCACCAAGTCATCTGGCAAGACAGCGGGCACCGAGTCACCTGGCATAATAGGATCATCAGGCTGGATCAGTTCATCAGGCTGGGTAGAGACATCAGGCTGGGTAGAGACATCAGGCTGAATTGTGGGCGCCGAGGCACCAGGCTGCATCACGGAAGGCGGGTTCTCAGATGGCAGGCTGACCAGTTTGGATACTGGCAGGATGGTATTGGTTGGAAAGAATTTTCGCCTTTTCCTGGTTTTAGTTACCGGAGCACTGTAAGTAAGCGCAGGTTTGTAAACGGATGGAGCAGCTGAAGACAGAGAAGAGCTGGAGGATGGAACAGAGGAGGGAGCAGTTGCTACAGAGGACTTCTTTACAGGCTTAAAGGCAGGATAGGTGCAGTGAGTGGGAGCAGAGGACTGATATGTGGTAGTTAGCAGAGTATACTGGGCCGTCACTGGCGGTGCTGTCGGGGATGCAGGAAGAGTGCCTTGAGCGGAGGAATGACGTTGTAAGCTGACTGAGGCTGGGCGCAACAAGTCTGACCATGTCTGCAGTAAGGGTTGAACAAAGCTCAGCTTACACAAAGCCTGCCTGGTCAAAGACTGCACTGCGTTTATACAATCCCTTAATACCTGTTGTGAACATGCAGCATAATGCTCCAAGAAGCAATCCACATCATCCTCTAATAACCATACCAGGGACTCTACCTGGTCTGCACTAAATGGTGGCAAAAAGTCATTCCTGCGTTCAGGGGTACCAGATGAAGCCAACTCTGCACAAACCTGAATCAAAGGTTGCACCTCAGAGAATTCTGTGCCCTGATCTACTAGAACATGAGCGACCCGTATACATTCTAGCAGTTGATCCCGGGTATACTCCCTCAGAGTCTGATAAGCATATTCTCTGTCATCATAAACCAGCAGCGACAAATACACAACCTCATCAAGATCCATCCTTCCCAGCAACAAGCCAAGATGGCTTCCCTGTGCAGCCACTTCTGGTCAGGATGGCCTTGTTGTAATGTCAGGGATGCGGGTATGACCAGAAGTGTGTGGGCTGGCACAGGGAAACACAGGCTTCAGATATAGTAAATAATATAATTTATTAAGACTAACAATACAAATGCAGTGCAAAACTAAACATAACATAGTGCAAACAAACTGAACCAAACCTCCAACAGATAACAAACATATGATACAAGAGTAGTCAGGCAGGCCAGGTCGGTAGCAAACGGGCAAACGGAGTACCAGGAGCAAGCGGGAGAGTGGTCAGGACTAGCCGAGATCAGTACAGGCAGAGTTCAGGCAGCGTCAGGACAGCAGAAACAGGATCAGGAAACCAGGGCCAAGCAAACAGTACAACAAGGCACAGACTGCAGGTCTGGCCATCCCTTAAATACACCACCTGCAATCAGCCCCAGGTGATGGCTAATTGTCGAAGTGAGCCTCTGGTTGTTGAGAGCACCCGCTGGCCAGCCCTGGTACTGCAGCCCACAAGGCAGGTGAGTCCCACCACTATTGGCAAGTCCATTCCTGACAAACAGGTTCACTTGGCAGAATGACTTTAGCATAGTAGCTGAGCTATAATTTGATGTAGTTATTATGTTAAAAAATATAGAACAGGAAGAGTGTGAAAATAAAAGCCATGAAAGCCACAGCAAAAAAATGGTTAAGATTAATACTGCAGATATAGCTCAGAATATGTACTCACTAAAAACAGTCTACATTAATTATCTTTATGGATGCTCCTAGAATTTGTTTTGCTTACCATGTAACACTTTAATTTCTCTATAGTTGTGGAATGGATCCCCACAGAATCACGAGCTTTCACCAGCACAGCCACTGGATACTGTTACACTGTGGGCCAGCTGGTCCTGGTGGGATTGGCTTATCTAATTCAGGATTGGCGCATGTTACAGTTGGCTGCATCCATTCCTTTCTTCATCTACTTTTTATATTCATGGTAATTTTTCTATGACTTCTTTTTATGCTTTCATACTTTATGACTTGGAAATTAATTTCTGTTATGATATCATATCTGTGATCACATATTTACCATTAGAGCATTAGAAGAAGAAGAGCCACTAGAAATATTTCCATTAAGATTATTAATTAATTCTAAGTAGAAGACATATATTAGAACATCAAATTAATTTGGTAGCTATAATAGATAATTCACATTTACTGTTTCAGCATACTTATGCTACCAGCAGTAGTCAACAATACAGCAGGCTATAAACCTAACAATTTCAATTTAAACAGAACCACAATAATTCTAAAGTACAGTAGTGCTGAGAGCTGTGTTTTGCATGCTATTTCCTTTCAAAAGACATGGTGGAGATAAGTGTAAATAATCCATGACATTTACCTTGGGAACTGCTCTCATCTGAGATTTTGTGCATGGTCTCCATGTTCAGAAATGGGTACAAGCTTTTGGCCTAAACTTACGTTGGGGCAGGCACCATTCCGAGGGAGTAATATATGATTAGTCCCAAACAGTGGTTTACTTACACAGTCCACATCTTCATTCCACTCTACCTGGCTGAGCAAGACAAATATTTTTGGAATTACTGTCCATTAGCTTGGCTCATGTTTAGTTAATGGTAAAGAGAAGGGAAGGAAGAATCTGGCACTGGCTATCACAAGAAGGAACAAGAGCAACTGGTACAAACCTGCTTAACTAATTGTTTTTCCAGAGAATGTTTGGCTATCATATGGAAGTAGGTCCCATAAATGTGGCATCAATACCAGATTAGGCATCTGCCATCTCATGTGTATGGGTACCTTTAGAGCTATGGTTATTCCGAACATCAGGCCTCAGTACAGTCTAACACAGCAATGGGCAAACTACAGCCCGGCGGACCTTTTAATCCGGCCCGCGGAGCTAGGCTCCCGCTAGGCTCCTTTCACAGTCCGCTCTGAAGACCGGTGTAGCATGAAAATCTGTCTCCTATGAGGATCTGTCCCCCTCGACGTATCTGCGCATGTGCCGGAGATCGCCGATCGGCTGCTAATGCCTGAAACTGGCACATGCGCAGATACGTCGAGGGGGACAGATCCTCATAGGAGACAGATTTTCATGCTACACCGGAACGGCGCAGGAACACAGCGAGAGGAACGCGTGGAGCAAAGGTAAGTGAATTGACACAGGGGGGACTTGGGGACTTAATATGGGGGATGAATTAATATGGGGAATGAATTACTATATGGGGGATGAATTACTATATGGGGGATGAATTACTATGGGGGATGAATTACTATGGGGGATGAATTACTATATGGGGGATGAATTACTATGGGGGATGAATTACTATGGGGGATGAATTACTATATGGGGGATGAATTACTATATGGGGGATGAATTACTATGGGGGATGAATTACTATATGGGGGATTAATTACTATGGGGGATGAATTACTATGGGGGATGAATTACTATATGGGGGATTAATTACTATGCTTACTATGGGGGAATATTACTATACTTACTATGGATGACACATACACATCATTCATCTACTCTTGGTCCGGCCCCCGGGTCCAATATATGAACCCATTGCGGCCCTCAAGTCAAAAAGTTTGCCCACCCCTGGTCTAACATTATCTCTCATCTTGTTAAGGTAAAAAGCTAACAATAGCATTATTTCCATCAATCAGAGTGAAAAAAGAGATAGTTCTCTTATCAGCCCATGTGCTTAGAATTAAATCATGTGTAAAGAAGACCATGGGTCAGTGTATTAAAGGAGTTAAGAATGTTCACTTTCAAAGTGAATTTACATTTACATGGTGAAAAAGGTTTTTTTGCCCACACATAATTGGATGATTGAATGTAGTACTTGTCGCCCTCTTTTGGGGGGGTTTGGGATGCAAAGAGACATGGCCCTCCCCAAAGAGCAGATTGCTTGCTCTAAACCAGTATGTAAATAGGATAATCAGAACCTTCAATAGGTGGAAGAGTGGGTTTGATAATACAGTTGGCAGTGCCTCCACCCAGAAGAGGGGATTCCTTTCCTGAGAAATGTAAGTCATACTAAAGGATTCTATTTTTCCCTAAAATAAAAACAGGTTTATCCTTACCTTGTCTGTGCAAGGTTATTGCTAGAGATGAGCGAATCGAAGTAGGCGAAGTGGAATTCGTTTCGAATATTAGGAAAATTTCGATTCGCGTCGAATCCGAAAATAAGCAGACTTCGGATGCGCGAATCGAAATTTTTCCTAAAATGGCGGCGACATGTGCGGCGACGGAGCGGGGATGTCTGGGAAGGCGCGCAGACAAGGCGCGCTGACCCATAATGCATTCATTCATGACATGTGATCGCATTAGCCAATCAGCAGCCAGCCAGCCAGCACAGTGTAATGGTCGAGCTATAAATGGCGGCCATTTTAGAATTCTCCATTTGCCTCCAGTCATTCAACAGAGGCAGACCTGGCTGTATGCAGGGAGAGAGTTAGGGACAGAGAAACGTTACTTAGGGACACAGAAACGTTAGTTAGGGCCACAGAATCGTTACTTAGGGCCATAGAAACGTTACATAGGGCCACAGAAATGTTACTTAGGGCCACAGAATCGTTAGTTAGGGCCACAGAAACGTTACTTAGGGACACAGAATTGTTACTCAGGGACAGACAGAATTGTTACTGAGGGATACAGAATTGTTACTGAGGGCCACAGAATCATTACTTAGGGCCACAGAAACGTTACTTAGGGCCACAGAATTGTTACTTAGGGACAGACACAGAATTGTTACTGAGGGACACAGATTTGTTACTGAGGGCCACAGAATCGTTACTTAGGGTCACAGAATTGTTACTTAGGGACAGACACAGAATTGTTACTGAGGGACACAGATTTGTTACTGAGGGCCACAGAATCATTACTTAGGGCCACAGAAACGTTACTTAGGGCCACAGAATTGTTACTTAGGGACAGACACAGAATTGTTATTGAGGGACACAGAATTGTTAGTGAGGGCCACAGAACCGTTACTTAGGGCCACAGAAACGTTACTTAGGGCCACAGAATTGTTACTTAGGGACAGACACAGAATTGTTACTGAGGGACACAGATTTGTTACTGAGGGCCACAGAAACGTTACTTAGGGCCACAGAAATGTTACTTAGGGCCACAGAATCGTTAGTTAGGGCCACAGAAACGTTACTTAGGGACACAGAATTGTTACTCAGGGACAGACACAGAATTGTTACTGAGGGATACAGAATTGTTACTGAGGGCCACAGAATCGTTACTTAGGGCCACAGAAACGTTACTTAGGGCCACAGAAACGTTACTTAGGGCCACAGAATTGTTACTTAGGGACAGACACAGAATTGTTACTGAGGGACACAGATTTGTTACTGAGGGCCACAGAAACGTTACTTAGGGCCACAGAAATGTTACTTAGGGCCACAGAATCGTTACTTTGGGCCACAGAAACGTTACTTAGGGCCACAGAAACGTTACTTAGGGTCACAGAATTGTTACTTAGGGACAGACACAGAATTGTTACTGAGGGCCACAGAATTGTTACTGAGGGCCACAGAACCGTTACTTAGGGCCACAGAAACGTTACTTAGGGCCACAGAAACGTTACTTAGGGCCACAGAATCGTTACTTAGGGCCACAGAAACGTTACTTAGGGCCACAGAAGCGTTACTTAGGGCCACAGAAACGTTACTTAGGGCCACAGAATTGTTACTTAGGGACAGACACAGAATTGTTATTGAGGGACACAGAATTGTTACTGAGGGCCACAGAACCGTTACTTAGGGCCACAGAAACGTTACTTAGGGCCACAGAATTGTTACTTAGGGACAGACACAGAATTGTTACTGAGGGCCATAGAATTGTTACTGAGGGCCACAGAACCGTTACTTAGGGCCACAGAAACGTTACTTAGGGCCACAGAAACGTTACTTAGGGCTACAGAAACGTTACTTAGGGCCACAGAATCGTTACTTAGGGCCACAGAATCGTTACTTAGGGACACAGAAACATTACTTAGGGCCACAGAAACTTTACTTAGGGCCACAGAATTGTTACTTAGGGACAGACACAGAATTGTTACTGAGGGATACAGAATTGTTACTGAGGGCCACAGAACCGTTACTTAGGGCCACAGAAACGTTACTTAGGGCCACAGAAACATTACTTAGGGCCACAGAAACGTTACTTAGGGCCACAGAATCGTTACTTAGGGCCACAGAAACGTTACTTAGGGCCACAGAAACGTTACTGAGGGACACCAAATTGTTACTCAGGGACAGACACAGAATTCTTACTCAGGGACAGACACAGAATTGTTACTGAGGGACACAGAATTGTTACTGAGGGACACAGAATTGTTACTCAGGGACACAGAATTGTTACTGAGGGACACAGAATTGTTACTCAGGGACACAGAATTGTTACTCAGGGACAGACACAGAATTGTTACTGAGGGACACAGAATTGTTACTGAGGGACACAGAATTGTTACTGAGGGACACAGAATTGTTACTGAGGGATACAGAATTGTTACTGAGGGACACAGAACCGTTACTTAGGGCCACAGAAACGTTACTTAGGGCCACAGAAACGTTACTTAGGGCCACAGAATCGTTACTTAGGGCCACAGAAACGTTACTTAGGGCCACAGAAACGTTACTTAGGGACACAGAAACGTTACTTAGGGACACAGAATTGTTACTCAGGGACAGACACAGAATTCTTACTCAGGGACTGACACAGAATTGTTACTCAGGGACACAGAATTGTTACTGAGGGACACAGAATTGTTACTGAGGGACACAGAATTGTTACTGAGGGACACAGAATTGTTACTCAGGGACAGACACAGAATTGTTACTGAGGGACACAGAATTGTTACTGAGGGACACAGAATTGTTACTGAGGGCCACAGAACTGTTACTTAGGGCCACAGAAACGTACTCAGGGACACAGAATTGTTACTCAGGGACAGACACAGAATTGTTACTCAGGGACACAGAATCGTTGAATTAAAGAGTATGTCAGACAACATGCAGAGGAGTGGCAGAGGAGGCAATGTTTTAGGAGCGAGCAGACGTGGCAGCAGAGGAAGGGGTCGAGGCAGCACTATTCGCAGCCAGAGGCCAGTGCTCCCGGTGTCATCCAGTACAGTGAGGAAGAGCTAACAGAGGGCGGTCAGGAACGGGGGGAGACATCCGCCTCTTCAGCAGCCAGGCGAAGAAGTAGTGGCGAGGAGAGTGGCTCGGTAGCCGGTCTAGAGACAGGTCTGTCTCCTGACCCACACGCAGCCGAGGGGGCTAGTAGTGAGGCGGAGACCCTAATTGATGATGATGAGGCTGATCGCACTTGGCAGCCTCGTCGTCATCAGGCTATTGCTTCCGCATCATCAGGAGAAGAGGGTGGCAGCTTGGCAGCAAGCAAAACAGTCGGTGGGTTGTCTCCATCGCCACACTCTGCCATGTGCCACTTTTAGGTCTCCTCACACACTGCTGGTGTGTTCCATTTTTTGTCATAGGGTGCTGGCAGATTACGGGCCTCCCATAGCTGCTGCCAGGCCCCTAATCTGCCATGGGCCCCTGTACCGCCTCCTCATGCTGCTGCCAGGTCCACAGTGTCTCATGCCATGTGCCACTTTCAGGTCTCCTCACACTGCTGGTGTGTTCAATTTTTTGTCATAGGGTGCTGGCAGATTACGGGCCTCCCATAGCTGCTGCCAGGCCCCTAATCTGCCATGGGCCCCTATACCGCCTCCTCATGCTGCTGCGAAGTCCAGAGTCTCTCATGGGTCCCTGTACGGCCTCCCATTGCTGCTGTCTCCATCGCCACACTCTGCCATGTGCCACTTTCAGGTCTCCTCACACACTGCTGGTGTGTTCCATTTTTTGACATAGGGTGCTGGCAGATTACGGGCCTCCCATAGCTGCTGCCAGGCCCCTAATCTGCCATGGGCCCCTATACCGCCTCCTCATGCTGCTGCCAGGTCCAGAGTCTCTCATGGGTCCCTGTACGGCCTCCCATTGCTGCTGTCTCCATCGCCACACTCTGCCATGTGCCACTTTCAGGTCTCCTCACACTGCTGGTGTGTTACATTTTTTGTCATAGGGTGCTGGCAGATTACGGGCCTCCCATAGCTGCTGCCAGGCCCCTAATCTGCCATGGGCCCCTGTACCGCCTCCTCATGCTGCTGCCAGGTCCACAGTGTCTCATGCCATGTGCCACTTTCAGGTCTCCTCACACTGCTGGTGTGTTCCATTTTTTGTCATAGGGTGCTGGCAGATTACGGGCCTCCCATAGCTGCTGCCAGGCCCCTAATCTGCCATGGGCCCCTATACCGCCTTCTCATGCTGCTGCCAGGTCCAGAGTCTCTCATGGGTCCCTGTACGGCCTCCCATTGCTGCTGTCTCCATCGCCACACTCTGCCATGTGCCACTTTCAGGTCTCCTCACACACTGCTGGTGTGTTCAATTTTTTTGACATAGGGTGCTGGCAGATTACGGGCCTCCCATAGCTGCTGCCAGGCCCCTAATCTGCCATGGGCCCCTATACCGCCTCCTCATGCTGCTGCCAGGTCCAGAGTCTCTCATGGGTCCCTGTACGGCCTCCCATTGCTGCTGTCTCCATCGCCACACTCTGCCATGTGCCACTTTCAGGTCTCCTCACACTGCTGGTGTGTTACATTTTTTGTCATAGGGTGCTGGCAGATTACGGGCCTCCCATAGCTGCTGCCAGGCCCCTAATCTGCCATGGGCCCCTGTACCGCCTCCTCATGCTGCTGCCAGGTCCACAATGTCTCATGCCATGTGCCACTTTCAGGTCTCCTCACACTGCTGGTGTGTTCCATTTTTTGTCATAGGGTGCTGGCAGATTACGGGCCTCCCATAGCTGCTGCCAGGCCCGTAATCTGCCATGGGCCCCTGTACCGCCTCCTCATGCTGCTGCCAGGTCCAGGCGAACGTAGTCACACAGGGGAGGAACTTCTCAGTGTACTGAACAGAGAAATCGACAGATGGCTGTCTCCGCGCAAACTGAAAATCGGAACCATGTTGACCGACAACGGAAAGAACATGGTGTCTGCTCTGCGTCAAGGAAGGTTGTGCCATGCGCCATGCATGGCTCACGTGTTCAATCTGGTTGTCAAGCGGTTCCTAAAATCCACCATCCCACTGCAAGACATCCTTAAAATGTCACGTAAACCTTGCATGCATTTCAGCCATTCCTACACCGCAAAGCACACCCTCCTTGAGCTGCAGCGGCAGAACGGAATTCCACAGCATCGCCTGATCTGCGACGTTGCAACAAGGTGGAATTCAACCCTACACATGGTAGACCGCCTTTACGAACAGCGAAAGGCCATCACTGATTTCATGATGTTACAAGCGGATAAAGGTACTCCCCTGTGTAACTTCGATGTCAGCCATTGGCAGCTCATGCGTGACACCTGCCACTTGCTCAGGCCCTTTGAGGAGGCCACGCTATTCGTGAGTCGGCAGGACTATGGGATGAACGACATCATTCCTCTGTTGCACGTCCTGGAACAAATGCTGTTAACAATGGCTGGTCAGGGTGCGGTAGACGTGGCGCACAGATCTCAACGCCACATGACCCCTGTGGGGGCAGGACAGGAAGAAGAGGAGGAGGTAGAGGAGGACATTTGTGCTCAGGAATTATTGAGTGAAATGGGTGGTTTTTCCACTCAGCGGACAGCAGTGGAGGAGCAGGAGCATCTGGTAGAGGAGGAGGAGGAGGAGACAGAGGACCCAGACGCACCGTGGCAGTATGCTGTGGAGATGGAGGCAGGGAGTCCCTCGCATTCCTTGGCACAAATGGCCCATAGCATGCTCGGTTGCTTGCGTAGCGACAGCCGAATAATAACCATCAGACAGAGGGATGACTTTTGGCTGTCCACCTTGATGGACCCTCGCTACCGTTCAAAAATGGTGGCCTTTTTCACACCTGCTGAGAGGGAGGCCAAAATGACGTACTATAAAAACCACCTATGTAGTCAGCTGGTCTCTGCCTTTCTGCGCCAACGTCCATCCTCAGACACTGTGGGCCCTGTGCGCTCGCGTTCCGCTGCCATGGCAGCAGGGGAGGGGTGGGGTGGTAGGAGCAGTGGCAGCTCCACCAGCAGCGGCTGCCTCAGTCTGCAGTCGATGAAGAGTAGCTTTCTTCACCAGAGCAGTGAGGAAACTACTAACCAGCCGCAGCAGCAGCAGCATCAGGTGGACCTGGAGCAGGACCTCAAACAACAGGCTTAGGCCTACTTGGACAGCACCCTGCCAACCGAGGTAGACAATCCCCTTGACTACTGGGCAACGAAACTTGACCTTTGGCCCCAACTAGCTGAATTTGCCCTTGAAAGGCTGTCATGCCCGGCCAGTAGCGTGGCATCGGAGCGCGTGTTTAGTGCGGCAGGAGGTATTGTAACTCCGCGGAGGACACGACTGTCCACCCAAAGTGTGGAGAGACTCACGTTTGTGAAAATGAATCAGGCGTGGATTAGTCTGGATTTCAAACCACCAGTTCCTGACACAACTGAATAAATCCGCCATGAATCATGCCCCAAACATGTGCCACTTTCAGGTCTCCTCACACTGCTGGTGTGTTCCATTTTTTGTCATAGGGTGCTGGCAGATTACGGGCCTCCCATTGCTGCTGCCAGGCCTGTAATCTGCCATGGGCCCCTGTACCACCTCCTCATGCTGCTGCCAGGTCCAGAGTCTCTCATGGGTCCCTGTACGGCCTCCCATTGCTGCTGTCTCCATCGCCACACTCTGCCATGTGCCACTTTCAGGTCTCCTCACACACTGCTGGTGTGTTCCATTTTTTGTCATAGGGTGCTGGCAGATTACGGGCCTCCCATAGCTGCTGCCAGGCCCCTAATCTGCCATGGGCCCCTGCACCGCCTCCTCATGCTGCTGCCAGGTCCACAGTGTCTCATGCCATGTGCCAATTTCAGGTCTCCTCACACTGCTGGTGTGTTCCATTTTTTGTCATAGGGTGCTGGCAGATTACGGGCCTCCCATTGCTGCTGCCAGGCCCCTAATCTGCCATGGGCCCCTGTACCGCCTCCTCATGCTGCTGCCAGGTCCACAGTGTCTCATGCCATGTGCCACTTTCAGGTCTCCTCACACTGCTGGTGTGTTCCATTTTTTGTCATAGGGTGCTGGCAGATTACGGGCCTCCCATTGCTGCTGCCAGGCCCGTAATCTGCCATGGGCTCCTGTACCGCCTCCTCATGCTGCTGCCAGGTCCAGAGTCTCTCATGGGTCCCTGTACGGCCTCCCATTGCTGCTGTCTCCATCGCCACACTCTGCCATGTGCCACTTTCATGTCTCCTCACACTGCTGGTGTGTTACATTTTTTGTCATAGGGTGCTGGCAGATTACGGGCCTCCCATTGCTGCTGCCAGGCCCGTAATCTGCCATGGGCCCCTGTACCGCCTCTTCATGCTGCTGCCAGGTCCAGAGTGTGTCATGGGTCCCTGTACGGCCTCCCATTGCTGCTGTCTCCATCGCCACACTCTGCCATGTGCCACTTTCAGGTCTCCTCACACACTGCTGGTGTGTTCCATTTTTTGTCATAGGGTGCTGGCAGATTACGGGCCTCCCATTGCTGCTGCCAGGCCCGTAATCTGCCATGGGCCCCAGTACCGCCTCCTCATGCTGCTGCCAGGTCCACAGTCTCTCATGGGTCCCTGTACGGCCTCCCATTGCTGCTGTCTCCATCGCCACACTCTGCCATGTGCCACTTTCAGGTCTCCTCACACTACTGGTGTGTTCCATTTTTTGTCATAGGGTGCTGGCAGATTACGGGCCTCCCATAGCTGCTGCCAGGCCCCTTATCTGCCATGGGCCCCTGTACCGCCTCCTCATGCTGCTGCCAGGTCCAGAGTCTCTCATGGGTCCCTGTACGGCCTCCCATTGCTGCTGTCTCCATCGCCACACTCTGCCATTTGCCACTTTCAGGTCTCCTCACACACTGCTGGTGTGTTCCATTTTTTGTCATAGGGTGCTGGCAGATTACGGGCCTCCCATTGCTGCTGCCAGGCCCGTAATCTGCCATGGGCCCCCGTACCGACTCCTCATGCTGCTGCCAGACCCGTAATCTGTCATGGGCCCCTGTTGTTGCTTGTTTGCATATTCCGCTCGTTCAGATGCTCCTTCTCCTGCTACTCCTCTTCACGGATTCCGTCAGCAGTCTTTCTTGGAATCCGTTTCCAAGAGACAACAGTTTGCGAGCACGCACCCGACGGTGCAGAAGCTGAACGTCCTCCTTTCCAAGTTGCTGCTGCCAGGCTCGTAATCTGTCATGCGCCCCTGTACCGCCTCCTCATGCTGCTGCCAGGTCCAGAGTGTGTCATGGGTCCCTGTACGGCCTCCCATTGCTGCTGCCAGGCCCGTAATCTGCCATGGGCCCCCGTACCAACTCCTCATGCTGCTGCCAGGCCCGTAATCTGTCATGGGCCCCTGTACCGCCTCCTCATGCTGCTGCCAGGTCCAGAGTGTGTCATGGGTCCCTGTACGGCCTCCCATTGCTGCTGTCTCCATCGCCACACTCTGCCATGTGCCACTTTCAGGTCTGCTCACACTGCTGGTGGTTTCCATTTTGGTCATAGGGTGCTGTATGGCCTCCCATTGCTGCTGCCTCCACCGCCACACTGTGGCTCCACACTCTGGTTTTGGCCCCGTGACTGCCCAAATG
Organism: Staurois parvus; assembly: GCF_062004578.1. Taxonomy (NCBI): domain Eukaryota; kingdom Metazoa; phylum Chordata; class Amphibia; order Anura; family Ranidae; genus Staurois; species Staurois parvus. Next base: position 2,984,611 of record NW_028318152.1, read on the forward strand.
AGTGAAGTGTGCGGTGATTCTAAGATCGACGGCACTCTTCTGCATGTCATACTGACTGTCAGTATTATTTCTCTTCCCCAGCAGACTCCAAGGGCATTTAAATTAAAGGTACAGTGTTCTGCACTAATATAAAGGCTCTCTGAAGCCTAGAAACACCCTTTTATAAGTTAAATTCGCAGCGAATATATTCGACTCGAATCGAAATTTTTCCACGAATTCGCCGAATCAGTCGAATCGAATTTTTGAATACTTCGCTCATCTCTAGTTATTGCACAGAGCAGTCCCTTACCTCCTCTTCTGAAGTCCCTTACCAGCACAGGTAAGTGTTTCAGAAGTTCAGAGTGGACAGTTAATGGAAAGTGTTTTACTTTAATGAAGGCTTTAAGGCCTGTTTCACATGGGTTTCAGCTTGTATAGGAGCAGTTAAAAAGAAAACTTTGGCAAAGCATTTGCAGAGCTTTCAGCAAGCATTATTGAAGCTTTTAAATTGCCATCCAGCTCCAGTTTGTAAATGCTGAACACAGATCCTAATGGGAGTGATGACTGCCACTTTAAGCAAGCTGATAGCAGGCTTCAGAACCTCTTGAAGCTTGTTGAATGCCTGCTGAAGCTTGCTTAAAGTGACAATCAATACTCCCATTAGGATCTATGTTTAGCATTTGCCAACTGGAGTTGAATGGTACTTTAAAAGCTTCGACAAAGCTTGTTGAAAGCTCTACAAATGCTTTGCCAAAGCTTGCTATTCACATTGCTCTTACATAGGCTGAAGCCCATGTGAAACAGGCCATAGGAAAAAAACTTTTTGATTTTAGAACTACCTTAATCAGTTATCTAAACAAAGTAATTGGGAGCAATAGAAATGCCAGAATATAATATAACCATTAGATGCACACCAGTATATAAATAATATAAACTCTTTATAAGAAGAGATTAACAACAGTACATACATCCAATGTACAAACAGGTATTATCTACATAGGGCCCAATAGGAGTCCTGGTGGAATTGGGCACAAATATCCGGCTACATATAGTTATTAATAAAGATACCTCCAGGTTAATATTGCAGCAGAGTCCAGTTGCTGGCGCCCCTGAGGATGATGTGGTGTCTCTCCTTGTGTCCAAGATCTGAAGACAAGATATTTGGCCATGGAGAAATCTTCCAACTGTTGTTCAGCCAGCCAGAAACAGATCTTCTCCCCAGCAGAAACTGTGGTATGGCACTGGAAATGTAGCACTGGAACTCAGATTTAACCTATCTACTGCGCTTTAGTCCCTCCCTAATAGTTTCTAATCTGACGTGCAATTGGACCTCTAAGCCTATGATCCCTTTGTGGCTACTGAATGCCTATCCTGGCTCTATCCTATCCTGGTTATTAAGCCCTAAGCAAAAACTAGCTATAGAATCCCAAAGTATAAGGGACATGGTTAACTAGAATAACAGGAGCTGCATATAACTAAAGTAACAACAACTGGCTGTAAACTTAATTGCAATAAACAGGTTCACCTACTAATATACTGGAAGTGATCACTACATACACACAGTAGCAGCACAGACATAGCTATCTGGTACTGTGCAAGAATATATGTTCACCTACTAATATACTAGAAGGTGACCACAACACATAAAGTAGCACAGACCTATTTATCTGACACTGTGCATGTTAAAAAATAACAAGGACAGGGCAGAAATACTCTGTCTGTCACAATTTAGATATATGCTCAGCAAGGAATACTTGCATAATAGTCCCTTCTAGATTGGGGTTTAGCCACATGGACAGGACGAGGCTGAGGCTTTCTCTCTCTTCCCCACTACCTCCGTTTGGAGTTTCAAAGCCAACAACTCAGGGAGAGGCACTGCATACATAATATATTTACAGGCATTTAAAAATTCAGGTGGTAGAGGGCAGCAGATTCCTACAAACTTTATTTTAGAATTTTCTTTATAATAGAATTTTCTCTTTGCAAAGTAAATTTTCACCTAGCTTTGTAAATGAAGTGAAGTTGTGCCGACTTCAATTATCCAATCTAGGAAGAAGAAATCCTGTTTTTGAATTTTCCTTGCATATGATTATGTATTCTTTGCAAAGGTCAATTCTACTTTGTTTTACCTCATTCACTAAAAACATAAAAATTCACTTTGAAAAGTGAACATGCTCTTATCCTATAGCAAAAGAGGGTCAGTGTTGGAACATATACAGAAAATGCCATCACACAGATAGGGTTTAGTGGTTCCAGCAGTAATAGCTGTCAGTGACAGCTCATCTCACTGCTGAAAGGGTACAGTATGCCCATTTCTTGTCCTAGCACAGTGCTCAACACTGTACCAGGACAATATAGCATTATAACTAGAAATATGCGCACATTGTTTATGAATAGAAGGTCTTGATTGCAGTACTAAGTATCTTACTGCGAATGGCCAGGAATTTGGTTCCATGTGCTGATCGAGCAAAAATTTCCCAGCAGGACTGGTCATGAGAAGTCCATCAAAAAATCAACTTCTCATGAATAGAAACAACCATACATGGATCGATATTGGAATTTCAGTCCATGTATGGCCAGCTTTAATTTAATTAGATGAATGCTTCCTGCCTATTGGTTCAATCACCTGTTTAAACTGTGAGCTATAAATAAGGTGAACTGTATGTCTTTCTTCTTGTTCTTGTTTTATATTGCAGAATTTTCAGACTCAAGTCACTTCTGGGAGTTTTTGTAGAGTACAGATAAACAGGCTATAAAAGAGCATTGATAATCTCCATCAATGTGTATGGAGGAACAGAGGTGTCATTCAGACACATCAAGTATAGGCACAGGCATTGGGGTCCAAAGATATCCACAGAAAAGGTCACTTTGAATGACTTACCCTACTTATGATCTTTGTCAGATGACCTAACTGCACATGGAGCCTGTACATTTTAAATGAAGCATTTGATTTGACATTTCCTATTAAATCTTAAGCAATAGCCTTTGTTTTTTGTTTTTCTTTTACCCCAGGCACCTCTTTGTATAACTATTGTAATGTTTATTAGTATTCATAGTACACATGTTTACTGATGTTCTTTGGTAGCACTTGATAGCAATTCATAACATGTTACAAGTTGCACTATCTTGTGGCACTTGGTCTGTACAATAACCTATACTGAGTGACACTGAAAAGCATTTAAAAGAGTTTTATTAACAAGCTGTAATAAAATACCCCTGTCGTCTAAGTCCCAAATTTACAACTCAATGAGGATAACAATGATAATATCACTATCTGGCCCTCAGGTGGCTCCCCGAATCCTGTCGTTGGCTTGTTCTTCATGGGAAATATGAACAGGCAATTAAAGACCTGAAGAAAGTGGCAAGAATTAATAAAAAAACAGAGGAGGGGGAAAAACTTACCATGCAGGTAAGTACTAAGAATAAAAATTTAAATATGATAAGGCATACTGATTTTACAGTCAGTATAACAAAAAATATATCTCCTATAATGAAGAAACAAACAATAAACAATACAATAAAAGGAATAAACAACAACTTGTTTAGTAGAGCCGGTCTATGTCTGCTTTTATTTGATGAGAACCACTGCCTACATGAACTTCATCTGGGGATACAGTTGCAAGAAAAAGTATGTGAACCCCTTGGGATTACGTGGAGTTTTGCATGAATTGGGCATAAAATGTGCTCTGAACGTCATCTAAGTCACAACAATAGAAGAACACAGTCTGCTGAACATAATACTACACAAACATTAGATGTTGCCATGGTTTAATTGCACATAACATGTAAACATTCACAGTGCAAGGAGAAAAAGTATGTGAACCTTTGGACTTAATAACTGGTTGACCCTCCTTTGGCAGCAATAACCTCAACCAAACATTTCCTGTAGTTGCAGATCAGACCTGCACAACAATCTGGAGTAATTTTGGACTACTCCTCTTCACAAAACTGTTTCAGTGTAGCAATATTCTTGGGATGTCTGGTGTGAATCGCTCTCTTAAGGTCATGCCACAGCATTTCAATCGGGTTGAGGTCAGGACTCTGACTGGGCCACTCCAGAAGGCGTATTCTGTGCTGTTGCAGCCATTGTTTTGTTGAATTACTTGTAAGCTTTGGGTCATTGTCCTGTTGCGTCACCCATCCTCTGCAGAGCTTCAGTTGGCGGACAGATGGTCATACGTTTTCCTGCAAAATGTCTTGATAAACTCTGGAATTCATTTTCCCATCAATGACAACAATCCGTCCAGGCCCTGAGGCAGCAAAGCAGCCCCAAACCATGATGCTCCCTCCGCCATGTTTTACAGTGGGGATGAGGTTTTGATGTTGGTGTGCTGTGCCTTTTTTTCTCCACACATAGTGTTGTGTGTTCTTCCCAAACAACTCAATCTTGGTTTCATCTGTCCACAGTATATTTTGCCAGTAGTGCTGTGGAACATCCAGGTGCTCTTTTGCAAACTTCAAACGTGCTGCAATATTCTTTTTGGACAGCAATGGCTTCCTCCGTGGTGTCCTCCCATGTACTCCATTCTTGTTTAATGTTTTCCTTATTGTAGATGTGTCAACAAAAATGTTAGCATGTGCCAGAGATTTCTGTAGGTTTTTAGCTGACACTCTGGGATTCTTCTTTACCTCATGCAGCATTCTGCGCTGTGCTCTTGCAGTCATTTTTACAAGACGACCACACCTAGGGAGAGTAGCAACAGTGCTAAAATTTCTCCATTTGTAGACAGTCTGTCTTACCGTGGACACATGGACATCAAGGCTTTTGGAGATACTTTTGTAACCCTTTCCAGCTTCATGCAAGTCAACAATTCTTGATCGTAGGTCTTCTGAGAGCTCTTTTCTGCGAGGCATGGTTCACATCAGACAGTGCTTCTTGAAACCAGTAAACTCAAAACAGGTGTGTGTTTTTTAAGGGCAGGACAGCTGTCAACAACACATCCAATATCATCACACTGATTGGAGTCAAGGTTGGCTCACTCCTGGCTCTAATTAGCTCTGGGAGAAGTCATTAAGCTAAGGCCTCACATACTTTTTCCTCCCTGCACTGTGAATGTTTACATGTTATGTGCAATTAAACCATGGCAACATCTAATGTTTGTGTAGTATTATGTTCAGCAGACTGTGTTCTTCTATTGTGTGACTTAGATGACGTTCAGAGCACATTTTATGCCCAATTCATGCAAAACTCCACGTAATCCCAAGGGATTCACATACTTTTTCTTGCAACTGTATATATAACTAAATATAAAAATAACCAACCAATGCAGTGCTGCATAAAAATTAATAGCATTACTGAAATACACTTTACAATGTATGCTAAACTCTGACTAATAATGAAACATAGGTGTATAAATCCACATTGCAAATGTATGTAACATTCAGATGAATGAACAAAATATAAAAGTGTGAGTAAATATGAATATGTTAAAAAATTACAAGCCAGTGTGTTATATAATTGATAACACAAAGTGCAACAATAACAACAAGTGTGAAATTGTAAAGTTCATAAAATGTCCATATACATTCAGATTCCCCAATGGTCTTCTAAGTGATCTTTTCATACAATTCCACTTCACTTGTGCAATGCAAACTATCTGCACCACATGAAAACCAGTTCTACTCACCTTCACAATATGATCACTTTGCTGATATGAGGTCTATAAAGCTTGATCCCCATAAAGAGTTCAATACTCTGTTTAGATTTCTTTACCAGTATAACCTCTTTCCTGGTAGGGGATCTGCACAGCTTGTTCCCTATAAAGGGTTAGCACTCTGGTAAACTGGCCATACAAGGATTGAAATTCAGACGGTTCAGCAGGGACCAGTCACATTTTAAAACATGTATCGACTTGGGTACAACCAGCCTGCCCTTTTTTTTTACATGCAGTTATTTCCAGCCACTATATCTGCTAGCAATAATCAGTAATCATTGTCTTCTGCTGGCCAGGAAGGCTCCCCGTCCCACTCCCTGCCAACAGAAAACAACTGCAATGGCTGTGACACTGTCTGTGTTGATGAGGGAATCAAGCAATTTTCTTTCCTTCTACCCCTGGTGGATGTTTGGGTTGGTTATAACCCAAAATCAAAGAGTGCCAAAAAATCTGTATTCTCAATTGATACATTATCTTTTACCTTGTCTCTAATTAACGGACCCCTCTCCATTTCTCTAAAATTTTCAATTTCCTTAATTTTGAACTACACTTGTGAAACAGCCTCTTGGGTTGCCCTCTAGGCACACTGGACAACCACGAAGCATGGTGGCAGCTGTTGGAATGAATATAGCTGTTGCAATCAGTCTGTTTAAAGAAGGTTTTGGTCAAAAATTCTCCTTTATCTATCATAATCACAAAATCCAAAAAAGCAATACTTTTTTATCACTTTACCAAAATAGGACAATATTTTTATCATTACTGTCCTGCCTGTGCATAAACCTTGCAAACTGTCCTCATCCCCCTCTCATATAATAAAAATGTCATCAATATATCTCTTGTAACATCTTAATTAGTCAAGTCTTTCCTTTAAAATGTATTCTGACTCACACATTCATATGAATATATTAGTTGTACATGAGGTGAATGGCTACACCTGTTATCTGTTTAAAAAAAAGTTGTGTCATTAAAGATGTTATTATGCTGGAGCCTTGTTGTGTTCTATTAATAATTAATTAATATCTGCATTAACCAGGATGCAGGATTCCCCTCATTTCATATCTTCAATATCTGTAGCAGATGGTTCGTGTCTTTCAAATAGGCCTCCATAGTACAAGATACTGTTTGAATGCAATAATCGATATACTGACCTAGTCTGGAACTTATAGAATCAATTCCATTTGCAATGGGCCTCCCAGGAGGATTTTCAATGCATTTATATATCTTGGGAAGATGATAAATTAATGGAATGTGGCGGTATGAGGGAATTAGGTATTTTGCCTTTTTAAAAAAAAAAAAAATTTTTTTAGACCTTTCTTAACAAGCTACTGCAATTCTTTTTTTTATATGTCAAGGTAAGGGTCTCATACATGATTTTGTATGTATTCCTATCCACAGTCTTTCTATCTCTCTTTTCTTCAAATTATTTATCCCTTTATGGGGATTAAGATATGTAGACCTCCTGTCAGAAAAGAGGTCATATTTGAAGGTGAGCAGATTTGGTTGTCACGTAGGAGAGATAATTTGCTCTGCACAGAGTGTAAGTGCATGAGAAGATCACTTCGAAGATCACTAGGGAATCTATGGAGTGTAAATGTACACTTTATAAACGTTACCATTTCACACTTGTTCTTGCTTCACTTTGCATTTTCAATTATATATCATACTGGCATCTGGTTTCTTTATGTATTCATATTTATTCACATTGATATATTTTGCTTATTCATCTGAATGTTACAAACATTTGTGATGTGGTTGTGATGCACTTATCTTTCATTGTTAGTGGAAATTTTGCATATAGTGAATACTGTATTTCAATATTGCTATTCATTATTAAGTAGTACTGCACAGTTGGTTATTTATTTTTTGGTGCAGTTAAAACACCGTTTCAATGCCAGCTTGCTGTTTATAGCGGGGGGCATATAGTTGCACAGATTGTGTTTTTTGCTTACGTTACTAAAGAGGCATTTATTATCCTAAGAGTTTGGGGCTGTTGTGAACTCTCAGGATTTTATATAATTAGATTTTCATTTAAAGTGATACTAAAGCTAAAAATGTATTTTACCTTAATGCAATGTTTTATATACAGTATCTCTGTCCTCCCCTTCCCTGCGTAAAGGGGAAAAGAGGGGAGAAGAGATCCAGCGCTGTGCACAGCTGCATCTCTTCTCCCCCACATTTCCTCTTCACACAATAGCTCAAACAGCAGCAGGAGCCATTGGCTCTTGCTGCTGCCAACCAAATGCAATAAGGAGGAAGTGGAGTGCATGGCTAAGTCCCATTGTATGTGTCTATGGAGCGCAGCTCTATAGACACCACTCCGGAGTGAGCAGACTGTCACAAGCCGACTGACGGTAGCCTCTAGTGACCCACAGGCAGGGCACGGAGCCTAAGCCTCAGTCTGCTGGTTCACCAGAGCCCCTGATGGTGGGGATGGACTTGAAGCAGCCTGAGACCAGGTCACGACCCCCGAATAACACTAGCTGTGGTAAAAGCAGCCACCAATGGGATATAGCAGGTAAGAGCCAGATGTGAAGAGGTATAAAGTGGTCAGACAGGCCGGGTTGGTAACAGCAGAGCAGACAGTACAGAACGGCAGGCAAAGAATAATCAGGCCACAGGCCGGGTTCAGCAACAGGAGGTCAGGCAATAGGATCAGGCAGAGAATGGTCAGGATGAGCCAAGGGTCAGAGCAGGAGAAGACAACAGTATCAGGATCAGGCTGGGTCAGCAACAAGGCAGCCAGAAGTACAGGACAATCAGGAACACAGGAACAAGACCATAAGGCGATTTGGAGATGCACAGGGCTGGTTTAAGTAGGGCGCCCTGTGCTCTCATTGGTGACAGGCGTGCGTCCGCGATCATGAGTGCGCATGCGCAGCTGCCGTCACGATCGCCTAAGTCTCAGTGCTCGCCGGCTAGTGCACGTCGGCGATCTGCGCATGCATGCACCTCCGAGCGTTCGGGATCCCTGACATTGCCCCCCCCCTACGGGCAGCCTCCGGATGCCCAACAGACCTCTCCTTTGTGGATGATTGTGATGAAACTCTCGGATCAATCTGGGAGCGTGGACGTTTTGGGCTGGTTCCCATGAATTTTCCTCCAGGCCATAACCTTTCCATTTATTCAGGTATTGTAGACAGCCTCCTCTCCTCCTGCAATCCAAGATTGCCTCCACCTCAAACTCCTCTTCTCCATCAATGTCCAAGACTACCGGAGGTCTTGATCTGCGATCTGGGAAAGGATCTGGAGTTGCAGGTTTCAACAGGGACACGTGGAACACTGGATGTATCCAAAAGACTCAGGCAGTGCCAGTTCAAAAAGCTACCTCGTTGATCTGTCGTTTTACTGGGAAGGGGCCTATGAACTTGGGTGCCAACTTTTTTGATGGGCAAGCCATCTTCAGGTTGGTTGTTGCTAACGAAACCTGATCTCCTGGGCGTATGACCAATTTCCCCTTTCTCCTTTTATCGAATGCTTTCTTGTTATCCTCCTGGGCCTTTGTTACTGCTTCCTGTAGTAATTTGATGTTGGATGTGAAAAAGTTTACGGTATCTTGAGCTGCTGGTACTGAGTTTTCTGGAATCAGATCCAGAAGGAAAGTGGGATGGAACCCATAGTTGGCATAGAATGGCGACTGCTTGGTGGCAGAGTGGTTTGCATTGTTATAGGCGAATTCAGCTAGAGGCAGGAGTGCCAACCAATCATCCTGAAGGAAAGAGGTATAGCACCTGAGGTCCGCTCCGTCTGCCCATTTGTCTGCGGGTGCTATGCCGAGGAGAATGACAGCTTGATCTCCAGCATTTCACACAGGGCCCTCCAGAATTTCGACATGAATTGAACTACCCGATCTGATACTATGTTCCTAGGAACTCCGTGAAGCCTTACTACTTCTTTGATGAAGAGTTGAGCGGTCTCAGGAGCCGAGGGTGTGTTCCTGAGCGGCAAAAAGTGAGCCATCTTGGATAAGCAGTCAACCACCACGAATATTGTGGTGTGGCTTTGAGAAGGTGGCAGTTCCACAATAAAATCTATAGACACCATACTCCATGGTCTGTTGGGTACCGGTAAGGGTCGTAGTAGCCCCCAGCCTTTACTCCGTGTAGGCTTACTCCTGTTACAGATGGCACAGGTTTTGACACAAATTTCACAGTCCTTGACCATACTTGGCCACCAAAATGTGCGCTGGGTCAGCTCTAAAGTTTTGCCTATTCCAAAGTGCCCTGCCAATGGATGGTTGTGACAGTAGCCCAAGACCAGGGTTCAAGCTTCCTCAGGAACCACAATATGTTCCCCCTTCCATAACAATCCTTCTCTGTTTTGCACCGAGACTCCGGTTGGATTGGGGGCCCCCATAGATGCTGCTTGTAGCTTGGACAGGATCTCTGACTGTAGTAGCGGGAAGTTACCCACTGGAAAAATGGTATCGGATTTAGGAGTTTCTTTGGGGTCTTCGAACATTCGTGACAGAGCGTCGGGTTTTGTGTTCTTGGAACCAGGCCGGTAGGTTATGTGGAAGGAGAACCTCAAGAAAAACAGCGCCCATCTGGCTTGCCGTGGTCTAAGGCGCTTGGCCGTCCTTAAGTACTCCAAGTTCTTGTGGTCTGTGTAGACCAAGACTGGGTGCAGGGCTCCTTCCAATAAGTATCTCCACTCCTCTAGCGCGGCTTTGATTGCCAGGTGTTCCCGATCCCCAATGTCTTAGTTTCTCTCCGCCGGGGTGAGCTTCCTGGAGAAGAAGGCTACTGGATGCATAAGTTCTTTTATGCCTCTTCTTTGTGACAGGATAGCACCCACTGCATTTTCGGATGCGTCTACCTCCAGGATGTATGGCAGGGATGCATCCGGGTGACTTAAGATGGGAGCTGCCGTGAATAACTTTTTCAGGGCCTCGAAGGCCACCTGCGCTTCTGGTGTCCAATGAAAGCGTATCCCCGATTTAGTAAGCTGGGTGATAGGAGAGACCAGGCCTGAGAAATTTTTGATGAATTCTCTGTAAAAATTTGTGAAACCAATGAACTGTTGAACACCTTTTTTGTCTGTGGGAACTGGCCACTCCAGAATTGCGGAGGTCTTCTGGGGATCCATGGCAATCCCTGAGGTGGAGATGATTAACACCCAGAAACTGGATACTGTCTTGCTCGAAGCATTTCTCCGCCTTGGCATACAGTCCGTGCTGGCGGAGCCGCTCCAACACGCTCTTGACGTGACCTCGATGTGCTTCCAAGGATGGGGAGAAAATTAAAATATCATCAAGATAGACTATCACAAAGATATCCAGATAATCCTTGAAGATGTCATTTACGAAGTGTTGAAAAGTTGCTGGGGCATTGCACAACCCGAATGGCATAACCAGGTACTCAAAGTGCCCAAATCGAGTGCGAAAGGCTGTCTTCCACTCATCCCCTTCACGGATACGGACCAAGTTATAGGCGCCCCAAAGATCCAGCTTTGTAAAAATAGAGGCCGTCTTTAGTCTCTGGAATAATTTGGGGACTAAGGGAAGAGGGTAGCGATTCTTCACTGTAACTTTATTCAATTCCTGGTAGTCCACACAGGGTCTCAGCGACTGATCTTTCTTTTCTGCGAAAAAGATTCCGGCCCCCACTGGTGATGTGGATGGGTGGATAAATCCTTTCTTGAGGCTCTCTTCAATGTATTCTTTCAATGCCCCCAATTCCCGCTCTGATAGGGGGAAAATCCGGCCAAAAGGAATCTCCGATCCTGGAAGGAGATCTATTGGGCAATCATATGCCCCATGTGGGGGAAGGATGTCCGCTCCCTGTGGGCTAAGAACGTCAAGATAGGAGTGATAGGCCGAAGGAATAGCTTGGATTAATTCTTCATCCGTGGTCACACAGCACAGGGACTGAATGACTCCGGGTGGCTTGGGACAACAGTGTGCTTGGCAATAAGGAGACCTAAACTGAATTGTGCCTGTTTTCCAGTCAATGTGAGGGTCATGGGCTCGTAGCCAAGGAAGTTCCAGGATTACTGGAAACAGGGGAGACGCGATGGCGTCCAAGCGGAGGAACTCCTGATGGTGCCCAGCTATCGTTGTATGAATCGGGGGGTCTCTCGATCTACCAACCCGGACTTTATCCGAGACCCGTCCGCCAAAAATATATTCAGGCACCGTTTTTTGGTCTGCAACGGAATCTGCTGATGAGCTGCAAAGCTAAGGTCGATAAAGCAGCTACAGGCTCCCGAATCAATAATGGCCATCACTGGTACGGTTCTTCCGGGGAGCTGGAACGAAATAGGCACAGCTAGATGAGTTACGTTGTTTAGGCAGGTAGGAGATACAGCAGACGCAACAGATGCACACTTACTCATCTTCTCAGGGCAAGTACAGACTATATGGCCAGCTGCTCCGCAATACAGGCATAAATTATTCAGCTGGCGCCTCTGGCGTTCTTCAAAAGACAGAGAAGACCGCATCAATCCAATCTGCATTTTCAGGTCCCTCTGCGCATGCATGCACCTCTGAGTGGCCGGGATTCCTGACACAGACACCACGTACCCCCACAAAGGCTTGCTATGGGGGGGACACAAAGAACAGGAGGTTCGGGGAAGGTCTGTGAAATACCATTGCACAGAGCAGGTGAGTATATAATGTTTGTTATTTTAATTTTAAAAAATTGACTTTAGTAACACTTCAAATCCTAATGATAAACAGGGTACAGTCCTTTTTTAAAAAATACTTACAGTACTGGTAACATTGCCATATCTTGCTTTCCCAGTTTAAGGAATTGAGGTCACTTGACAAGTCTAAAATATGGAAATCATGTTTGCTGTTGTTGACTTAAAGGCACTGTACACTTTCAATTATTATCTTTGTTTTGCCGAGGTATTAGTGTGTTATATTATCTGTGTTGTTTTCTCTATGTGGATGCATTGCTTCAGTTAGCTGGTCCCTATGTGTCAGGACACTTTCATGTTCTGGGTCACACAGTTGCATGCTTCACCTTCCCCTCTGTGTTGCATCACAAACGAGGGAGTACAAATGAGTTGAATAACTGCATGAGTAAGCTTTCTGTGTGTCTGTGAATGCTCTGTCTGACTGTGTCTGTGTCAGATCTAGTTACTGTTTATCTCTCACCTGCATGAACAATAGACTGAGAGACCCAGGGATTGTGGGTAGTTTCCTGTGTCAGATCACACGCTCCAGAGAGAGGTCATGCAATAACCTTGCTTGTTTTATTACAAACAGAAACTGCTGATACAAGAATGTGAAAATTGACTCTACTATAGGCAGTGCCTACAAGGCAACCAATGATACCATGAAATTACATGATCAATGCACATCTAATGCAGATGAAAAAACAAGCTGCATTGAATGATCAAACGTTTTTGAAATTTTACATGCACTGATATTCTGATGCAAGATTTCTAAACTACTGGTTCTTCAAAATTGCAAGGCTTTCAAAGTTTTCAGATAACATAACATGCCCACATTATTATATTGCCTGTCTGTGCTTCACAGTTGGAATAAGGATGTGTGCTTGCATGTCACGTTCAATTTTTTCAAAGATAATGTTGTACATTTACTAAGATGGTCAGTTTTTGCCTTGTCTGTTGATAGAACATTGTACCAGTAGTGCTTTTGAGCATCCAAGAGGTATCTGGAGAACTTCAGAATATTAGTACTGTTTGGTTTGAAGAATAGTGGTCTCTTCTATAGTAACCTCTTAGCAACACCCCACATGGAAGAAAAATATATTCGAAATATATATTTAAAATATACTTCCAAAATATATCGACACATATTAGACATGCTACAATTTTGGCAATATTTCAATATATATATATATATATATATATATATATATATATATATATATATACATACATATATTGTATGTTGAAATGCGTTTTTATTACAAAATATATGAAAAATATTTTAAAAAATACATTTCAAATATACTGTGTGTCTTTAAAAATACAAAACTACATTTTTGGAATACATTTACAAATATATGTAAAAATATATGTTAAAAAATGTTTATATGTTAAAAAAAATCTGAAGAATATTTTTTTAAAAATATATATTTTTTATAGTATATTTCTCTCAGGAAGTCTAGTGTGTTCCATTAGCTTTCTTGATTTTGAAAATGCGCATGTTTGGTGTCTACACTAGACATGAGATTTACATCAAACAAATCCTCACAGCCAAATGTAACAGTATATCTGACACACTGATTAGAGTATCTAACATTAAGACAAATAACACAATAGAGGGTGGTCAGTTATGTGAACAGATGCTGTAAACGTTTTTAAATATACATAGTTTCTGCTCACAGTGCTTGGTATGGAAGCTGTAGGTGTATATATCCATGAACTATTTTTTTGCTACAGATTTTTCTTTAGTTTGTAGCATTTTAGCAAGGGGAGCAAGGTTTGCTTTAAGAGCAGGAGGACAGCAGAGAGACAGCTATGTAAAATGATTAAAAAACTGAAGCAAAGACAAGGTAATGCACACAGCAGAATATGAACAGGAATGAGCATTCACTACAGACTCAAAATATAAGGTGAAGGCACACTAGTTTTAAATGGACTCCTAGTGATGGATGGAATAAACAGATAAAGGGTAACTGTGGCCAGGCTTTAGACATTCAGGTATTTACTTATTCTTCACAGCCAAGTGCAGGTTGAATGGAGCTGTTGAGAGAATGACATCAGTGCTTCTGCTGTGAATTTTGAGGATGAATCGCTACACAATAACTGCAGCTAGAGAGGGCTTGTTTTAATACTCATTTCCTGGCTACGTAAAGTCTAAAGCCTGGCTACGTATTGTCTTTAAAATATGATAGTTTCAGACGTCATATTCTAATACAGAAAATTGAGTCAATATTCATTTTCAGTTAGAAGTACTTATTTGCACTACTATGATGATGTTTTGTCCCTAAGAAAGAGATTGGCTCATAGCTTTTCAAGTTCTCTTTAGCAATAGATCTCACAGATATAACTATTCTAAGAGGAGAATTAACCACTTGTGGGGTTCAGCTTCAAGTGGAGCTTTCAGAGAGGTCAACCAAGCCTCATGTAGGTTAAGGGCAAAAATAAAGCAAAAGTCCAACATAAGACAGATTGCCCACACAGGGGTAAAGATAACAGTCCAAAACAAAGATTCAGCAAACAGCTGTTAAGCCTCCTGGCTAGTAAATAGACCTCGCAGGGTCCTGCAAGGTGTGATCAGTGCTTATACCCCTGCCTCCTGCTCCAATGTTTCTATTTTACTATTTCTATTTCTGTTATAAATTGATTTTATGTCCTGGGCAGCATCATATTGTTTCTTTGTGACACCCCCCCCCCCCCCTCTATTCCTGCCCTGTAGTGTATTTCAGTCTTAATAAGCCCCGAGGTGAGAGTGTAAAATATCACCTACTTTTTCCTGGACCTTGCTTAAATTAAATGAGCTTGTGAATAGCAATTATGATCTAAAGAATAGTAAATCCCTGGTCATCTTATCTAACAGAGGACTCAGCTTAAAAGCAGTATTAAACCCAAAAGCAAATATCCTATGTTCCAGCCAGTAAGTCTGTTGTTTTTTAAAACAAACAAGGTGCTCCTTCATCCAGAATGGGGGCATTCTAGTGCAGGATGTACAGTATGTTACTGGCCAGATTACTAGGTAAAAACAGAAGGAAAGAAAAAAGAAAACCAATGCAGCCACCACATGTAAGGATTGGTAAACTGCACTATATTACATTTTTGTTTTTGAGTTATTACCATTTTAATTACTGACAATTTTGCAATTCTCAGTTTTAAGGGCTAACAGTCATAGGGGACATGTAATGCAAAAAAAAAATCTAAAAATGTATGTACAGCAGGGAGAAGGTCTATTCATGTGTCTTCAAGTGTATCATTAAAAATACACAAATCCTTTAAAAACATGATAGGGGGGAGCCTCAGTAACAGCATACACTGGCCAGTGCATATTTGGCAGCAGATTTTATTTTTACTTTTGCAATTAGCTTGGCTTACATATAGCAGCAACATCCCAAAATTTTTAATTTCAGTTAAATTAATGGGCTTTTTTTTTAAGAATCTTTAGCACTGAAACAAGTTTTAGCATTAAATGGTAATAGACCACACTGACCATTGAACTTGGTTAATAGTTTACTGTGGCTGTCCTTGTTCTCTCCGATCAAGCTCTCATTAAGAATTAACAGACCACAGATGATGCAGCACTGTGAAATTGACCAGCAGCAGGACATTTTTATTGGCTGAAATGAACTAGAGAGAAAGAGTACAGGCAAGTGTTTAACTATAAACATTAAGACACCACCAGTAGTACATCAGTGTAAAGCTGGCCAGCAGCAGTAAAGGTTTAATAGGGTAGTGGGCCTAACTGGTGTATACCTAACTTTTACTGTTCTTGCACTTAGCATTGTTTTTCTTTCTAATGATGCAACATAGTGCTGTGAACAAAAGGTACGTCCAAGAACAGATGGTCAATAACAAGTGAATATAAAATATAAGGATGCAGTGCTAATCATACAAGATGAAAAACAAATTTTAAAGTCCAAATATAGTCCACCAAAAATTGTCTACATCTGGAACTCCCACAACTAGTGCATCTGAAGGAATAGTGAAACCCGTAAGAGAAAAGACCTTTCAACGACAAACTGCACACGCTGCCTCTTCCTGCAATTTGATGACTGCTAAACTAGCAGTCAAACAGCGCATTGGTCAAATTGTCATGGCAGGGGATCTAGTGTTTTTTAATAGGACCTTCTCTACACTACTAGCAGTCCAGTCACAAGAGAAAGAACAAAATGGCCTCGTAGTGTAGCAAGCTTAAAAAGCTTATTGCACTTACATGAATTCTCATAAAAACAGCATTCAATAAAAACAGATGAGGTTTCCAACCAACAAGATGGCTGTGGTGAGTTGCGTAATGACGTCACATGATGTAGCTCCTCCCTATGCGTTTCTTCATAAGAAGGACAGCATCAGGGGCACCTCTTGTACCAAGTGAATGGTGTGCTTTGAGCCCTAAAAAAGGCCCTATCACAATAAAATAAAATTTAAAAAATCACAAAGCACAATCCCCAAAATACTACCCCTGAATTAAACCACAAAATACAACCCTTGAAATGTTTTCTACGAGACACATTGCAGCAAAAATAGGTTTACCTAAAATATAAGCAACAAAAGCCTCAAAATACCAACCTTTGAAGCAAAAGCCCATTTTTAATGGGAAGCCTTGCAGCAAAAAAAAGGCTAAGGACAGGAGCTAAAAGTGACAGCTGACCTCAAACCCAAAACAAAATAATATAGAATAAAAAAAATTATAGGCAGAAAAGATGGCAGCAAAGGATTTAATTGCACAAAGAGCTGGCAATCAAAATTAAAGTACAGTTTCTTAACTGACCCTAACTGACTAGGTCTGCCTAATTCAAAGGTGCATTATGCTTTTATGAATTTACTCATAAATTCACAGGGACATCAAATATCGATCACGCAGGATTCACCTGTAACTCATGGTAATGGTGAATCTGAACCTCATTCCTAGATTGTTCCAGGCAATTATTGTTAAGGGTAATGAAACCCATACTATGTACTATCTTACCCACACATGGAAAGCAATTGGATGACTTCCAATAATATAAGATTTTCTTTACATGACCAGTCTAGCTACCAATGCTACATAAGGCTATGTCAAGACTAGGTACTCATGTTGGTAATTCTCTATGGGTGGAATTGTTGTGAACTGGAACTTGGGTACCAGGGTTTATGCACAGAAAATGTATTTTGTCAGCTTAATAAATTGTCATCATATCAAATACATTTTCTTTCAAAAATGTTTCTGTCTGTATTTGAGTAATGCCCAATTCTAATGTGGCCTGACAAAGGGAATAATTATTCTGCAAGTATTGTGATTGTGTGATGAAAATAAATTACCTAAGATAAACTAATGCTAAACGCTTGTAAACCCAGACATATTCTCACTTTATTAGGATAGGATACATCACAAACAATTAATTAACATAGAAAACACTTAAAAATATCAGAGCTACCTTTTTTGTCTCCCAGATCATGTGACCACTTTTTTCTCTCACTCAGCTGCCTACAATAATGGACAGGACTTAGCTGTAGTGACATAAACAGGACACATCCTCCTCCCTGGGCAAAGCAGAGTGTTGTCAATCAAGGCATGTGATCAGCTGGTGCTGCTGCCTGTGACTATAGCAGCTTGGAAGATCAAGCTCCATGGCAAGCCAAGAGTAGTTGAAGTGTTTGAAGACAGGAGTACACACTCACCAGATGCGTAATGTTAATACGCATAGAACAAATCAGTAGAGGTCCCCTCTAGAAGTTGGATGTGATCCTGGACAAGGATAATCCTCCCTCTGCATACAGGTGGTGCTGTTGGAGCTCTCAGATGGTAATAGATCCAGTCAGCCAGAGGCCCCTTTAAGGGGTGGGTGGATATGGAAGCCTATGTGTCAGGAACTCCCCTCTCTGGATACTTGTAACATGCTTTCAGCTCTCCAGACAGGACTTGTATGATCCCCAGGCCAAGAGCTCTGGGCCTCTCGCTGACTGGATCTATTACCATCTGAGAGCTCCACCTGTATGCAGAGGGAGCATTATCCTTGTCCAGGATCACATCCAACTCCTAGCGGGGATCTCTACTGATTTGTTCTATGCGTATTAACATTACGCATCTGGTGAGTGCGTACTCTTAACATACTATTTTGGGAGCACCGACACTGGATCGTGATTGATACTAGCTTCACCTAGACCTGCACGGACTGTCACTTTTGGATCATTTATACATTTCTTATCTCACATTGACTGATTATTATTAGCAAGTGAAATGAAATAAGTGAGCACTTTTGAAATAAAGCAGCTAGGCACACAGGATAACCCATAACAATCCTCACAAGAACATATGTAAAAAACTGCAGAGCTAAAATAAAGGCAAAAAAATGATAAATAAAATGCTAAAAATAAAATAAATAAAACATATATATATTAATAGCCCCAATGGAGATGACAAAGTGAGAAATGCACACTAACCAGATGTGCACATTAAATGTGCAGTGCAGATATCCTACAGTTCAGCAAGTGGTCATCTGGGTGGCAAAGATAGGCAGATTCCCTCGGACAGAATGGATCCATGGATGGCACACATATGAACAAAATGTTCCCCTTGAGGGCAGAACCAGGCACAACTCCACCAAAGGGCAAGACTCCTCCAATGGGCAGAGCGGGCCGTGGTGTCGTCCAAAAAGATGTAATGGCCACCGGAGCTCCATGATGCTCCGATGGCGTACGTAGGCTCCTCCTTGCTAAATTTAGCACAGTGTAACATGAATGCACACACAACAACCATATACTGTCCTTCTATGTTATGGGTTCTACAGTTTATATGAAAATCTCAGGAGATGGGATAGGGCATGGCATAGTAGTATTTATAAAACACTTGGCATGCTCTCTGCATTTTTGGGACCTGTTGATTCTGTCAGTCAGTCAGTTATTTTATTTTATTTTTAGCATTTTATTTATCATTTTTTTTGCCTTTATTTTAGCGCTGCACTTTTTTACATATGATTATTATTAGCGCTGCACTTTATTGATGTATTTTATTGATGAAGGTTTTTATTGGTTTCCTTTAGTGCAATAGCTACTACTACCTTTTAGAGCGCTCACTTCTATATTCCATTTTTAGAAGACAGGAGCATACACTCTGCAATGGAAATGCAGCAGAGACTGAATAAACTACAGAGTATTGCCAATGAGAACAAGGAAGTTAAAGTGACTGACAGAATCAACAGGTCGCAAAAATAAAAGTTTAAATTAATAAAATATATATATGGTAGGCTTTCTTGTTATTTTGGGGGTTTACAAATGCTATGCAGAGAGCATGCCAAGTGTTTTATAAATACTACTATGCCATGCCCTATCCCATCTCCTGAGATTTTGTAAATCTTCATATAAACTGTAGAACCCATAACATAGAAGGACAGATTATGGTTGTTGTGTGTGCATTCATGTTACATTGTGCTAAATTTAGCAATTAACTATTAGCTTTAAATGTAACAATTTAATTAACTTTAAAATAGCCTGTTCTTTATTTACATGTACATAGAAGCTCCTTTGGGCTAAATGCTTACACACCTTTAGCTGAGAATCAGCCAGGAAGTAGTACATGAATGTATGTCACTGAGAATTTCATGCCAGAAAAAACAGTCCTATGCTAATTTGGGACAGACTTAGCAAACAGAGCACATATAGCATAAAAGAGACGGAATCTTTGTATATAATACTAAACAACAAAAAAACAACCAGTGGGGTTAAAATAAGGTTTACAGTGGGAAAATTTATATTTTTTCTTTATTAGGTTCAATAACAAGACCAATGGATATGGTAAATGGTCTGTGAAAAGCAACTATACACTGTGTTCCAAACTATTATGCAAATGATATTTGTCTCAATAACCTAAATAATTGATGTAAATAACAGTCAGCATAATTCTCATGTTATCAACTATTAAGAGTACAATTCACATTTTATTGAACAAACCTCCTAATGATAACAGTGCATTGTAACATAAAAACCTTCCAATGCACTGTTCCAAATTATTACGCACAGTAAGTTTCAAAACATTTTATAGGTTGTAAAGAACTGAAAATTGTCATTTGTTGTGTTTGCAGCATATTTACTGAAATCAAAAGCTATTTCAATCAAACTTTTAACAACATTTTAACTTTTTAAACATTTTAACAGGTCATTGTAACATAAGACCCCTTATTTGATAGCAGCTTCACAAGTTTTACATCCATTGAACTTGTGAGTTTTTGGACAGTTTCTGCTTGAATTTGTTTGCAAGATGTCAGAATAGCCTCCCAGAGATGCTGTTTGGATGTAAACTGCCTCCCAGCCTCATAGATCTTTTGCCTGAGGATGCTCCAAAGGTTCTCAATAGGATTGAGGTCAGGGGAGGATGGAGGCCATACCATGACTTTATCTCATTTTATCATAGCAGCCATTGATGCAGAGGTATTCTTTGCAGCATAAGATGGTGCATTGTCATGCATTAAGATGATTTTATTACGGAAAGCATAGTTCTTCCTTCTGTACCAGGGAAGAAAGTGGTCAGTCATAAACTCCACATACTTTGCAGAGGTCATCTTTACACCTTCGGAGACCCTAAAGGGGCCGACCAGCTCTGTTCCCATGATTCCGGCCCAAAACATGACTCCACCATCACCTTGCTGACGTCGCAGCCTTGTTGGAACAGGGTGGCCGTCCACCAACCATCCACTACTCCATCGATCTGGACCATCCAGGGTTGCACAGCACTCATCAGTGAACAGTAAAATTTAGTCTTCATGTATTTTTCTGCCCAATGCAGCCGTTTCTGCTTGTGAGCATTGGTTATTGGTGGCTGAATAGAAGGTTTATGGACAGTTGCAAGACTCTGGAAGACTCTACACCTTGATGTCCGTGGGACTCCAGAGGCACCAGCAGCTTCAAATATCTGTTTGCTGCTATGTAATGGTATTTTAGCAGCTGCTCTCTTGATCCGATGCATGGATCTGGCAGAAATCTTCCTCAATGTGCCTTTATCTGCACGAACCCGTCTGTGCTCTGAATCAGCCACAAATCTCTTAATAGTGCGATGATCACGCTTAAGTTTTCGTGAAATATCTAATGCTTTCATACCTCATCCAAGGCATTGAACTATTTCACTCTTTTCGGCAGCAGAGAGGTACTTTTTCTTCCCTATATTGCTTGAAAATGGTGCTCTTCTTAATAATGTGGAACACCCTCCTTTAGTAGTTTTTCCTTAAATTGGGCTCACCGGCCAATCTAATTATCACAGGTGTCCGAGATTGTTTTCAGGGATCAAAAGAGCCCTGACACACAATGCCATCCATGAGTTAAACTGAAAAACAAAATATTTATTCTTTGTGACACTTAAATAGAATTTGCATAATAATTTGGAACGCGGTGTATGTAGCACAGATCTTAGTGTACCAAAGCTTGTTGTTCATAGTAATTTCACCTGTGCCTTTCAGGTATAGTTTAGATATAGGGAGAATGTCAGTGTTCACTTGTTTGGCTGGTGTATGGGATTCTCTCACTCAATCGGCGGCTTTCAGCAGGTCCTGGCTGTCTCTCTCTTTCTGCAGATGGGGGCCCCTGCAGGTTCTCAGGTTTTACTTGCAGAGTTCCATCCAATCACCATTCTCCAGGTCAGCTGCTGACAGACTGTCTCACTGAAAAGGATGGCAAGGCTAGCGGTCAGCGATTCCTCCTTGCCTCTCCTCTCTCTAACTCTACGGCCTGGTCCAGTTCCCTGGCAGTCAGCACAACTCTCTCTCTGCTTCTGCTCTCCAGCTTTCCTCCTCTCACTTCCTGTCCAGTCTCCTGGTCTTTTGTATATATCTGTCCCTGCCCACATGCCAGCTTTTCTGGGAAAAGCAGTCCTCTGATAGGCTGCTCCCCAGCAAAGTCCTGCAGTTCAGCATACAAGTTCCATGGGGCTCCTCTACAGAGTGTGCGTGCCACTGAATTGCAGGACACTGCCATCTTGTGTTGGGTTTACCATCCTGCAACTGACATTACAGCAGGGTGTTACACACATATGCTGTCCCTTAGTACATAGGGAGTAATATAATAGTATTCTCAGAAGCCAGTCTTGGCACTGTTTCAAAGGTTATCAGAAAATTACTAAAGTTCCTTTCTGTACATCCAGCCCTGGAACTTGAGCTGCCTAAATGAAAAAAAAATATAGCTTTTATAATGGCGACTCAAGTCAGATTTTAATTGAATGTTATTGAAAATTACCTTTCCTTTTCAATCTGCAGCACTGTCATTTTCTATAAAATGCAATGCAATATGGCTACCTGTACACAGATGGTCATTCCCTGCCTGTGTTTAGCATGCTGATTTTCCCAGAAGTCAGCACTAAGATCAAATTTCTGGCATCCCCTGTAATAAAAATGTCATTTTTGGTGAGATACTCCCACAGGGAAATCACATCTAAAGGGATGCAGACCCTGTAATTTTCCTCATTAAAGCCCTGCAGGTGTAGCAGCTGATTGATAATTATAAAATCACTCCCATACAGATTCACTTTGCACATGGACACAGACAAATAAACAGCTATTTGTTCAAAATAACAAAAAGTAGGAATCTGCAACAGTTTGTTAAACTCCCTGCAATGTACATAGATCAACAGGGGAATGTTTTTTTTCCCAACAAACGTGGAGTGACTCTTTAAGCAGATGCAAGTTCACTTTGCCCACCCATAGCCCTGCCAGTATTTGTGTTGGCAAATCTTTATGTACTCTGTTGTTTATATTTTACATTAAAATGTCAATTTGTATCAAGATTAGATATTAACACTATTTCTACTCTTCATTCCAGACACTGAAATATGACATGCAAAGAGAAATTAATGCCGCTCAAAAAGCTAATTATTCTGTTGTAGACCTAATAAGGACTCCTGTGGTTCGTCGCATATCTATTTGTATATCTTGCACTTGGTAGGTACTAACCTTCTCATTGTCATATCTATATGAAGATAAAGGTGTTACTTTCACCATTTTTTTTTTATCAGTCACTGTTTTATAATTATTATGATTGTGCTTCATCACAAGGATTGCAATTAAGCGCTGACTATAAGTATTAGAAATGTGCTCCACTTACCCTAGACTTGCTTGTGGCTTCCACCAAAACTAGAATAGAGATGTAGGTAAGCTCCTCCATTCACACCCCTTTCTTTGAATGCACTATAATCTAAACATGATACTTACCAGCCATTGGATGACAGAATAGTTCTATTTTTTTAATAGGAAGGGTAATGTGTTAAAGTGATATCAATGCAATTTAAACAGTTGCCACGCTTACCTAATTTCCTCACCATTGGCATGTAGGGACATATGTTCCATGTTACATAGTCTGGCTGACAAATCTCTGAGCTATTGCAAGTTTGTAATGGATCACAAAATTAAAACTACATTTGGTCTGGTAGATGGTAATATGTGGTCACTTTGTAGATCAATATCAGATTGCATTAGGTGAGCCAGATGCAGTTACTATTTTCCACTATTATTTATTACACTAGCTGGCTATTATTACAGGTACTTATATAGTGCTGTCAATTGTGTGCAGTGCTTTACATATATATTGTAAATTAGCATCAGTCCCTGTCCTCAAGGAGCATATAACCTAAGGTCCCTAACTCTTTCATGGCTGGGGTCAGTTAACCTATCAGCAAGTCTTTGGAGTGTGGAAGGCAACACACACACACAGGGAGAATATGCAAAACTCCAGACAGGTAGTGCCATGGCTGGGATTTGAACCAAGGACCCTAGTGCTGGCAGGTAGAAGTGTTAACCACTTAGCCTCTGTGCTGCCCTGCAGCCTGAATAATTATATGAAGATGCGAAATTTGACTGTTTTAAGGGTATGACCTCACAAGTGATTTAAAATGTGATTTATCTAGCGTTTTTGAAAGTATGAACTACAACCTGAAAATTAATATAGTGTTAGTAAAAACACAGATTGTCTTGCTGATTATTATTATTTTTTTTTGCCAAAAGAAAGCTTTATGGAGTTTGCACAAACCTATATACTATAAGTTCCAGAACCACATGTTAAACAATCATAAACAACCTTTTAACAAAACTTTACAGTACAAAATTTGTCAGTATTAATACAGTAAGAGACATTACGCTCCTCATTCTCAGTACCTCCACCATCAGCTGTAGACAAGTTCACCCACAATACACAAATCAGCTCATAATTTTCCTGTTTCTACAGAAAGACCTCACAATATTAATGACATAGGTTACAGCGTGACATTATGTTACCTTGGCAATATGTCCATAACTATTTCCATTAGGCAACCTGGGAATATCCAACCACCCACCCCATACTTTTCAAATTTAGAGGGACAACCTCTATGTTGATAAATAATCCATTCATAATTAAGAACGGTTCTCACAGAAGTTATCCATTCTCTATGTGTGGGAGGAGAAGAGTTTTTCCAGTGAAGCAAGATGCCTCTACGTGTCTGAAATAAAGCTCTAGAAACTGCCTTTTTAACAAAGGCATCAGGAACCACATCATCATCCAATATGCCTAAAAGGCAGCACCTCAGATCAGAAGGTATTGTGCACTGAGACGCTAGGTTTATGGTGGTAGGTATCAATTCCCAGTATATGTGTAGTTTTGGACAGTGCCATAGCACATGAATAAGATCACCATGGTCCCTACTACATTTAGCACAAGGAAGGAGCCTTATCCTAAACAACTTGGAATGCGTATAATGTACCCTTAGCGGGATATACAGTTGTGAGAGGCGCTGGGAGGTGTTTAAAGAACTATCCTGTACCGCTTCCAGTGCCATCTCCCACTGTTCACTCATTATTTTTCCCACATCTGACTGCCATTGCTCCTTCACTTTGCAAGGATATGCTTCCAGGTAGATGGAGAGTAGGGTAGCATAGCAACAAGATATCATACCTGTCTGTGCTGTACTGCATTGCAGCATTCAAAAGATAGCAGTGGAAGAGAAAGGGAAATTATTTTGGATATTTTGGGCCACAACAGCATGGTGCAACTGTAGGTAATAGACGTGCATAGACTGTGGCAAATGGTAAAGGGCCTGCAGGGCAGAGAACAACAGGAATTTCCCGACCCAAAAAACATGTTTTAGGTAGGTAATACCATATTTGCACCACTTAGTATCATAGGGTAGTTTAGCCAGCTCCGGATAGGAGTGGTTACCTGAGAGTGGACTATAATGGGTAAAGCCCATGACCACCTGCATTTGTTTGACTTTATTGCAGATCTTATGCATTAAGTGATAAGTAGGAAATTGGCGATTAGACTTAGCAAAATACTGTGACTCTAGGCTCTGAGGTAGGGAAAGTTTATTGGTATGTAGCAATACAATTGAAAGAGAGGAATCATTATCTGTTATCCCTGATTCTTCCTCCCAGACAAGACCCATCCGCATGTGCTGCAGCTGAACTGCTAGAAAGTACAGCCAGGCATTCAGAAACGCAACTCCCCCAGCACTCTTAGGGTGCTGCAACTGTTCCAACCTAATTCTGGGTGAGCCGAATCTCCACAGCAGCTGGCGAAACATAGAGTTAAATGTTCTAAATAATGTGAGCGGTAGCAGTACCGGGGCATTATGGAGGAAATAAAGCAACTGAGGCCTCATAATCATTTTGACCAAAGTCGCCTGTCTAGCCATAGATGGGCACAGTTTATTCCACAGTTTGATTTTGTCATGAAATCTAGCAAGTAGCGGAATAGTCTTTGATGACCAGGGACATAAGCACACCCAAATACCTATAGGAGCTGACTTCCAGAATGGGACAGAAGGAGGAGAATCCCTGTTTAACCGTAACCTCTAAATGCAATAAAACAGATTTGGACCAATTGATTGTTAGTCCCGATTAGGCACCAAACTCCGTAATCACAAACATAGCTTCTGTACTCTTGCATAGACTTTCTATGCAGTTTACCGTTTCACACAAAATGTCTCCATACCTTCTAACTCATTATACTATCAGTAAACAGTGCATACAAATATTCAACTGCTTAATGGTAGTATGTTTTTTTTATTTCACAGATCTGCTCAGCTATGACTTTCTGTGGAAGCCATATATGAGTCATCCCATGGAAACTTCAGATTTCTAATGTCCACTTCTTTCCTTAACCAGGTTCTCTACCAGTTTTGCCTACTATGGTCTTGCCATGGACCTTCAGAAATTTGGATTCAGCATTTATATCATTCAAGTCATGTTTGGCACTGTTGACATCCCAGCCAAGTTTTTCTCTTATTTTGTGCTTAACTATATTGGGCGCCGTGTTCTGCAGGCCTCTGCTTTAATTTTGTCTGGTGCTGCAATTTTAGTGAACATCTTTCTTCCTGAAGGTAAACTGTTTTTCATCCTTTTAATTTTGTTGATGTTTTCCTGTGAACGCTTGTTCAGTCTATCTGCCTACTTATCATGAAATAACTTCAGAGATGCTATTTTTTAATTTGAGAATCTAACCCATATTACCAATATCCTGCTCAATTTTCATAGAAAGTGTCTCTTGTTCAAGAATCTCTAACAATCATAAAATGGGAAATTGTCCCTAGCACACCAGGGTTATGCAAAAGAAAAGGACTTTTATTGCCACAGACTCAAAGTGTGATTTTGGGATGCAAAGGACCCATTCATCAAGGGGGGACGTGACTACTGCCTTGATGAAGGGGTCCTTTGTGGGGTGATTCCTGCATTAATGAAGGGGTACTATGCAGTCTTCAAACACTGTACTAAAAATGTAATGTACAATAACTTTTGCATAACCCCACTGTGCTGGTCACACTTTGCCATTTTACCTTGCATTATATGATGGTACCATCCCACATTTGGTCACTATACTACCCACTACCTTAAATTTTTAACAACTATAAGGAGTTTACTGGATTACATGGACTCTCTAGCAACCATGGGGCAGCAGAGAGGTTTAACCTCTTATAAAGAATTAGGATGGTGATAAATTGTTTGATCTTTGCAAGCATAGCTCCGGATTCAGATGTCTCTTGGGTCAATCAAGCCATTGATTACCTCCTGAAAAGAAATGACATGGGGATTTTATAGTCATATGAATATCTCTATGCACGTAGACCTTATTCCTTCCTCTTTCAAAGGTAAAGAGGAAAAGACAGTATTACTATGTCCCCACCTGCCAGTAATCCAGTGTAAAGAGCCGAGCTACTTTAGTACATAAGATTAGATTGCTGACATTTTTCATTTGCGACTAAAGGGTCATATTTTTAAGTTCTTCTGTGCACAACTAACCATACCATTGTCTAGAGAAGTGGCGGTCAACTTGCTTGATATGGGGGCCTTACGTATGGCCACTGACATCACTAAAGAGCTATACAGTGACTGTACTGCTGTTTCATAAATCAATGCTTTTATATTTGTACTTCCTATGACCCCCTTTGAAAATTATTTGTGCCACATTTCCCTCAACAAGATCCATTATAAAAAAACATATCAATAATAAAGGGGTGGATAGCACAATAATATATAATATATAAAACAAACCTTTTAACTACTACAATTTAGTCTAAGAAATATGTTTCCTTCACTCCCTTTGAGTAAGTACCCAAACTTTCAAAGTGCTACACAGAGGGGCGGTGCTTGGAGGCAGATGTGTGCTGAAGCACACCCAAACATTCTTAAAGCATCCAATAGCATGTTCATCAAGAGCCACCACCACTCTCCTCCATAGCACCTTGCATGGCACCTCTCCTCCAGGTCCCTTGCCTGTCATAATGTGTGTGTGCAGACCTGGCATTCTGGTTCGGGCAGTGCTCTCGCTCCTATGCCTACCCCAATGTGGGCAGAGCCTTTTTAAGACTCCAGCTCTTGGGTTCGGCATGCTTTATGCAAGTGGCAATTGCAGGGAAAGGATCCCTATCTGGCAGGGACAGTGCTTAGAGATAGGGAAAGGTTCTGGAGGAGGGGGGACAGTGCAGGGACTACGTTGACCTCGCTTTACGACGCCTCCATCTTTTGGGTGTAGACTGGCCAGGCTGCATTCTGCTCCTCATTGCAGACACTGATGGCATCTTTCATGGCTACAGACTGCTGTTACAGTTTGTAAGTGTCTCTGGATGGTCGTTCCTACCCACCGGGCCTAGTTGTACTGTGTTAAACTTTTCTACAATATATTGTTCTTGCCTATTTTGGACTCTGTGTGTCTACTACCTGCCACACCATGCTGCCCCTTGCTCATAAGTGTATTTAAAATTATGTGCCCATCAAGGACTATCCTGTGCACTGAGTGACAATTCCTTTACAAGTTGATCTTTTGATTTTGCACATAATAATTCCACTTTAATTTTCAGTGCAGGTAGAGTTTGGGCACTGAAAGTTCCCACAAGCAAAAGTTTCTGAAATGATGTCCTTAAAAAAATGTTTTTTTATAATTGACTGGTTTTCATACTGGCATTTGTTGGAGATATGATCACTTTCAATTCCCCCAACCCCCCAAAGAATATGGTGCTTTTTTAGATCCTTAGAACAAATACTCATACAAAATTTTCATTGTGTTAAGCACACTGCAGTAAAACTTTCTATATTCCTTTGTGCCTTCTAGACTATCATGTTGCACGAATTGTAATGGTTGTGTTTGGGAAAGGATGTCTGGCAGCTTCATTTAACTGTGTGTACTTATTCACAGGGGAATTATACCCAACTGTCATCAGGTAAGACACAGAGTGGGAGGGTAAGACCTAGTTTATGCATATTGACCAACTGATGGCTTATGACTTCTATTTCAGGCAGACGGGCATGGGGCTAGGAACTATGATGGCACGCTTGGGAGGAATTGTTGCCCCACTTGTTCAGATGACTGCAGATTATTATCACCATCTCCCCCTCATTATCTTTAGCTTGTGTCCTATATTCTCTGGAGTTGCAGCATCTTTTCTTCCTGAGACACTTGGTGTGCCTCTCCCTGAGACCATACAGGAGGTGGAAAGGTTGGTATTCCAGTACTGTTATCCTTTTAGTTTAGGCCCTTCTGATTCTGTGTAGACTCTAAAGACATATAAATAAAGAACAATGTAAAAGGTACTGTAGGATGCAAGTTTTTCAGAAATACAAAAACAGAGCCCTAAAAGTTGACCACATAAGCTGTATCTATTGAGGCTGATTTGCTAAACGGCATAGAGGAGTATGACATTACCCATTCAATCACACTATATTCTCTATATTCCACATTTTCAAGCTAATATGAGTTCTTCTCTCTAGCTACACTGACAGCTGTAGTTGTTCTCCATCCAGTTGGAATCCTCATATTACTCTCCTAAACATTTTCTGGTTGTCATTTCATTCATCTTTTTTGCTGCAGCTTAAAGCCGAGCTCCACCCAAAATTGGAAGTTCCGCTTTAATGCTTTGTCCAAAAACGCTCGAAAAAGCTTTTTTTCTAGCTTTTGTTTTTCCTCTACATGTTCTATAAAAACACTAATAGAACACTAATGCTTCTAAACGCCCCTAAAGACTTCTGAATGCTACTAAAATAAACCAGATTGCAGGTGTCTAGCAAAACTCTGACACAGGATTGAATGTTCCAATCCAGAGCTACAAAATCTAGAGAAAGCCAAATACGCAGCTTTCTCTGCTCATAATCAATAGTCTGGAATGTCACATTCACCCTAAATGAGAATCTTGTGTCATATTTTCCTATCCTCTCACAGTGACAGAGTTTCGTCCTGTCACATGGGATATATATTATTCTCCTATTACATGTCCCATTCGAATACCCAATCATGTACAGATGAATTTAAAAAAATCTATTGTAGGTGACTGGGGTAAACACAGCTTTCATTCAAACACATTCACTAAATGAACACTTAGTAACTCAACCCCACTGTCTGACACTATCCTGCCACAGGTATGTGTTGTGTTTAGTTTGACCCAATGTTGCATAGTCATCTAAATGCATTTTTCTTCACATTTGATCTATGCAAATTCGATTGCTATTAAATCTGTTGGGCTATCAATAAAGCATCAGTGAATAAGTGTGGTCAGGTAATGGGCATCACAGAGATAAGGTAGTCCTCCTAATCACTTTTATCAGAAAGTATGAGCCATAGTGCATGGTGGACTCTATAGTACGTTATACAAAGCTTTCACTGTGTTTATTTCCATAGCTTCACAGAACAGGCTTGAAGTTACTAGAACGTACTGCTGAACTTGTGTGGTTCCATGTTAGAGAGTTGTAATAGCAAAAAAGATCCCCTATTAAAGTAATAGTATCAGTAACTTTACAAGCCTGAATGAATAAATTCCAGACATGTCACATATATACAGCACTCCTACCACATATCTCAAGATACTCATTAACTGCTACCTTGCCCCTGGCTACTAGCTAAATTAAGTACCGTGCTAATCACAGTAATCTTCAGATAATAGTAAAGACAATAATACCCAATGCAGAATATAGAAACAAACAGGAAAATTGCAATTACACAAAGCTGTATAACATTTCACTACACTGAAAAAATTGGAAATGGAACATTAGCATGTTAAGGAGAGTTCTGAGAGATTAAATTGACTTTAAAATTAAAAGGCCATTCAATATTACCTGTCCCACCATCAATACTTTTCACCTTTTCTCTCTTAAAACAGAAAATTGTCAGCATCTGATATTATAGGTTGTCTGTGTCCCCCACTGCAGCCCTTTGATATAATACAAATATCCTGAAGAGCAGGGATAGACACATATTGAGTGCCAATAACCATAAAGCTATCCATTGACAATAAGAGAACAGATAGCAATAGCCAGGCTGAAATATTCTTCTACAAGTGTACACTACATAATATACAAATGATTTCAATTGAGACATATAATGATGTGGTGCCAAAAAAATGTGATACATAATACAATATTGGTAAACATAAGAAAAAATTGACCATTAACAGAATTCTGTTTCATACTATGGTAATCTGGAGTATAGAGAATGGTCTTGTTAACAGTGGAATAGGGCAAAATTATAATATCAAAGAATCCCAGTAACCCCATTTATTATAAAAGACATGCATAGTGTCATACAAAGTATGGTATATACATTCTGACATTTTGATCATTTCCATTCTGGATAATAGTTGAGACAATGGTGTCAGCTGAGAGTGCCAATTAAGTGCTTACCCATTGTATAGAGCAGAATGCATCACTGTGGCTCCAACCCTACAGCTGCCACCTCAATACTATGTCCCTGCAGAGCTGCAGTGATGTAGCAGTTGGTGGTTGAAAACTGTGGTGCACAGCAGGGGACATAATCATCTGAAAAACCTAAAAGTGTTGGATGCTGAAGATTCTTTAGCCAATGTTTCTCTAAAGACAGCAAAGATGGGTAAGATAGCCCAGCTCCGCTTCTACTGATGCAAGACAGACAGTGGGACAGGTGAGTATTTTAACCTTTCTATTAAAGGATGGCTTTGCCTGCCCACAATAAAACACACAACTAATAAAATAAAATTCACTACAGTCCAATGTTGAATACATCAGGATGTGAGTATAAATATATATATATATATATATATATATATATATACAGTATCTATATATATATATATATATTCTTTGTCTACCAGCTGAATATGTGTATCCAAAATACATTTGTGGAAGTGTTTACTAGTCTGTAAAAACAAGATCTAAGCACCACTTCATCATCATGCCAAACCTATATATAGCAAGATGTTGATTTTCATTTACTTCTTGTGGAATACCTGTCTCCAGAGATGTGGTTGTTAATGACATGCTGGGTATACCCCACCCCTTTGTTAACATTAAGTGATGGGGCTGAAGCTGTCTTTTGTTTTTCTGCATAGGCTTCCCCCTTAAAATTAATTCCCATGCATGTTACTTAAAGGAATTTAGCATTTTTAATGTTGCCCTTTAAAAAGGTAGTAAAGTCCCATTGGTGATTTTTACTTACAGGTAAGCTTATAAAAATATTACCTGTAGGTGAAATGAATATCTCCTAAACGTGTTCCAATATTCGCTCCTTCGGCAGCCGGTGACGTCAACGGTGCATGCGCTCTGAAGAAACAGCATACCCATGCCATTCCCTCGGAGCGCTGTGCTGTGGTTACAACACTGCGCAGGAGTGATGTCATCATGGCTCTGCCATTCTAGCTTCCAGAGCCAACAAGCCTGCAAGGAAGACTGGGTGAAGATGGAAGCCCTGATGGAGGGCTTCGTTCTAAGTTAAGTATTTCATAATGTGCTATTATGCAGTGCATGCTAACACATTATGCCATTGCCTTGCAGGGGATTTTTTCTTTTTTTATGTCGCAGTTTACTACCGCTTTAAGCGTTAATAAAAACGGTTCCCAGCAAAACTGAACTTTTACAAACACTGTATTTCTTTGCTTTTGCACATGTTCCCCAGGACAGTGCACAGACCCCCATGTAATATATTTGACAATCCCCTGCTCATTAGCCTAGAAATTACGTTTTTTTTAACATTCGGCTCCAATTGACTTCCATGGGGTTTGGATTTGCTGCTCAAACTTTAGTAGTTTGCCAACCAATCCTGAAACATACACAGGTACAGTATGTATGTCTTATACCTAATAAACATTAATGCATTTGGTATCATTTTTACACGTCACATATGGAGAAGGCTGTTGCTGAGGAAGGAAGAACATCACCGCTGACAGGGCTTCTGTCTTCACTTGGTCCTTCTTCGTGGACTCCAGCGGCTTGAATGGTCAAGCCACAATGACGTCATTCCTGCCTATGTGTGCGGGAGTCTCTTTGTATAGTACTCAGCCGTGCCTTTCCTTCAGACTGCATGTGCCGGTGCTGCTACACAAGTAAACATTTCCTAAATGGTGCACGTTTAGGAGATGTTTACAGTACCTACAGGTAAGCCTTATTATAGGCTTAGCTATAGGTACAAGTACAAAAACAGACTTTACTACCACTTGAAGATGCCCTGTGCAGTTTTTTAAGGGTCTTCACAGTTTGCTTCAGTTGCCATTTGTCACTGTGATGATGTCTTTGGGATTAGTTAATTACTTTAATATCTTTTCTTCCTCAGAACTGATCATCAAGATGAGGTCACCAAAAATGCTGAGGAGATGGCTATGAAGACCACTGAATATGAAACAATAAATGGGAAAACCTAAGTCTGCTCATTTTACCACCCTTGGCAATGGCACACTTGGCAAAAAACACTGTATATGCTCAATAATCTAGGAATTAGGTTATCACCACTATTCAATTTAAGATTAATAAACATTTTGCAATAATAATCACTGTGATTTTTTATTGTTAACATCTATTGCCTCATGACACATAGCGGAGGCTTGATTTTTCAAGTGATGCTAGGTTAAAAGAGGCAAGATTGTAAGTTGAATCAGGAAACAGAAAGGGTGGTGTGTTCAAAGTGTTTTCAATATGTAGCACCCTCCTAGATAGCTGGGGGGGGGGACTGGAGTCAATTGGTAGTTAGAAGGGCTGAGCAGCAGCCCGGGTGCCATAGATAGGCTTTGACATCTCTCCCTGATCTAGAGAATTGGAGGAGTCTCTAGAACTCAGTGGGCAGGGATGTGGAGGAGCAGGTCTGCACTCTTGAGGAATCCTGACCAATCCCCAACAGAAGGCTTGACGTGGGGTCAGGACACCTGCAGGAGAGTTCAGGTGGAAGATGGACTAAGCAGAATGGTGTGTGTGGAGCCTGAGAGGGGGTCCAGGAAAGAGGCATAAGTACAGACAGTAGCGCTGGAAAGAAGGAACGCTCAGGATCTCACTGGCCCCCAGAGCAAGGACCCCCTATGCAGCAGGGAAGGAGCGGTCCAGCAGAAGGCCTGAGAGCAGTCACCGACCCACCAGCTCATAGGCGGAGGAGTGAGTGAGTAGATCTACACCCCCTGGACCAGTAAGGGGAAAGAGGCATTCTAGTGGGAAACTGGATTAGCTTCCTACACGAGACTGTCTTACATTTAAAGTGACAGGTACTGGATCCCCTGCCCAGGGATTCGTTCAGACAGCTGGATAGAGGAGTATCTGAGGTATATCCTAATAAAAAAAAACAAGCTGATGGACTGGTTACTGTCTCCTGAATGCAAGTCTGTGTGGTAAATGAGTGTTGCCTGGCTGTGCAGGACTATAGGGGGACCCACATCTTCAGCAACTCCTAAGGGGGTAGTGCTAAAAATATACTGTACCATTTGTGATGTGGTGTGTTAGTATTAGTTGATCTGTATCAACAAGTCAGCTACTAAGGAGTCAATTTTACTCTTGCAGAAAATAAGCCACCAGCACTAGCAGTTTGTAGCACCAGCCACTCTGTTGTAATCTTGATAGCGAGGTTCCGTTCTGGAGCTAGGACACACTAGTTTGTATACTCAGTGGGGTATCCTGGTGTAAACATGTCAACCACAAGAGCTTGGGCTGAAATACATTCACATTACAGCACTGTGCTTAGCTCTGATGTAGCTACGCAAGGCAGCTGAAAAAAGACAGAAATCATGCTGTTCAAAGCCAGTGAGGGCTGATCTTGGAGCAAAGAAACAGACTGGGCATATTGGTTGATAAGATTTGGAATAAAGGGCCAATTATAATGAGTTAACCATGAGTTAAGTCGATGGTCTGAATATCTACTAAAGTGCTACTCATGATACAGCTCAACTTTCACTATTAAAGCAAACCTGAGAAAATATCATCTAATTTTTATTGCTTCCACAAAAGATTTGCAGAATCAGTGGGGGAACTAATGATCCAAAGCTGAAGTTTTTGATCATGTGGAGAATGCTCAAACAATAAAACTTTTTCTGGATTAGTAGTATTTCTACAGTCAGCTTGGTATGTGGTAAGCACTCGACTTGCTGCTCTTGGTTAGAATCTGTCCAAAACTATGGGGTAGATTCACTAAAACTGGTGCGCTCAGAATCTGGTACAGCTGTACATGGTATCCAATCATCATCTACCTTCAGCTTGTTCAATTAATCTTTGACAATAAACCCTGGAAGCATATTGGGTTCAAAGCAGAGATGCACCAGATTTTTCACTCTCCAGTTTTAGTAAATAACCCCCACTGTGTGCATGCACTTTGTATGTTCTCTCTGTTTCTATGGGTTTTGTGCAGCTGCTTCAGTTTTATTCCACTATCCAAAAAAAACATACTGGAAGGTTAATTGGGTTTCTCTCAGAGTGGCCCTAGAATGTATGGTATATAGGGACATTAGACTAGGAGCGTCCTTAGAGCTGATTTCTTTTTGCGTAGTCTGTCACCATTATATAAATGTGGGAATGTAACATACAGTTCATTTTGCTTATAATTTTTCTTTATAAGCCAATAAGAGAAACTCTCCATTCAGATCAAGGGGTATTGGGTTTACAGACAATGGCACAGAAAATATAAAGGGCATCTGTAAAAAATTATCACTAAAATGGACTATGCCTGTTATATTCTGCAACAGTTGCTGTAACAAAAAATTATTATTGGTGGCATTTTGTGTCTATGCGATGGAGTGTGTGTGTGTGTATTTCAAACAAACGAGATACCTGTGCTCAAATCTCAACAGCTAGTGCATGCATTTATCCATCAGGTGCTAAAGAGGTGTAACCACATATTACCCTTGCAAGCAGACTATGCAATAAATAGGAATATTTTGTTCACACATATTGCAATAAATTGCTTAACCGGGCCAACTGCGTCAAAGTAATCCATCTATGGCCAGTCCTACTCTGCTCTGCCTACTCAAATGCTACTGTGGAGACAATGCTAACATAGGGGAAAAGACAAAGTGAGGGAGAGCTACCAGGTTCTGGTCTGGCTACTGACCCAACAATACAACAAACAAGAGATACCTGTGCTTAAATCCCAACAGCAAGTGCATCCATTTATCCATCAGGTGCTAAAGGGGTGTAACTACATATTAACACAAAAGTAGGGTATATACAGGGGCGGACTGACAACTCATGGGGCCCCCGGGCAATAGGGGATCATGGAGCCCCTGTGTTCTTGCCCAAACTCAAAAAAGCCTATGAAAAAGGTACCAGGGGCATCTCATGGGGCCCCCTACTGACCCCGGGCCCTCTTGCACTGCCCGAGTTTCCAAATGGTCAGTCCGCCCCTGGGTGTATACCAGTGTGCAGAGGGTCCTTCAGAATTTGTTGTGTGTATTTCAAGATACAAAATCACCAGCATTCCAAATTCTTATGACTTATGTGAGGCTGTCTTTACAATAAATATATGATATGCATTGCTTTGCAGTGCTAGTGACTTTGTATCATTATATCTTTGTATCATCATATCTTCATATCTGGTTCTGGTATGGCACCATGACAAATTATTTGGAGGTCAAGCACTTTTATTTGGACTTTAATGCTATCTCTCTATATGACTTCATTCAAAAGCAACATTTACCAGCTTT
This sequence comes from Staurois parvus, assembly GCF_062004578.1. Taxonomy (NCBI): domain Eukaryota; kingdom Metazoa; phylum Chordata; class Amphibia; order Anura; family Ranidae; genus Staurois; species Staurois parvus. The sequence goes on from NW_028318152.1 coordinate 3,021,184, forward strand.
TCCAATATTGTTTTCTGGAAAAGATAACCCATACCTATAGTACTTCCATAAAATATTAAAACTAAATCTCATAGTAAGTAGGAAATAGATTTGGAAATTTTGACAGATGGAAATTCAGTGATGAGTCATACATATCTATTTTATAGAATCTAAAAAGCAGGAAAAAACAGAAATTATAATATAGGTAAAAATATGTAGCAAGTATGTACTGTATGTTGATATACAGTAAGTCCTGTGGCAGTAAGTCCTGAGTTTTTCCCCCTTCCAGCTCCAAGCTTGCAGGCAGGCCCCATCCCACTAGGCCTCCTTGCCTTCCTCCTCTAGCCTCACATCTTCCAGCTTCTCATTCCTCTACCACCAACACTCTCCTACTATTGAGTAGGCTCCAACACTTTTAAGGGAGTCCAGCCCCTTGTCAAGTCTTCTGTTGGGGATTGGCTGAGGTCCCTCAAAAGTGCAGCCAACCACTCTTCAGATCCACCCACTGCCTCCAAGGTCCTCCCCCGAAAGCCTAAAAGCAGGGGAAAATTCCAGAAGAACTGGCTAGCAGAGTCTCTCAGTCATGACCAGAATTTGACCCCTCTGGCTATCTCACATGAGCTGTTAATCAGCTGCTTACTAGCCATTTGGGTTTAGCTCCTCCTAGCTACACTAGGAGGGTGCTACAAGTATTTCTGGAACAATTCAGTATTTACTGAAACATGTGCAAATAAATATTTTCAGATGTATACAAAAAAAGTGCAACAGCATTATAACATTGCATCACAGCAGAGTGAAGATAATAATTGAATATACATACTGCCTTTTTCGCAAAGTTCATGCTTGTTCTACTTTAAAGTACAATTAAAGGCCCCTGTATGACATTCTAAACAAGTACCAAATCCAGTTGCTATGTGCTTCACAGGCCACTTAGAGTAAAAAAAAAAAACACTTCCTTACCTCTCCTGAACCAAATCCCACTTCACTGGAGTCTCTCATGCTCCCCCTCCTAGACACTGCAGCTCACAATTGGAGAGTTTCAGCAACAGATGCAGTGCTGCCAATCCAGAAAGCAATGGGCAGGAATAGGTGTGGCCGGGTGCTGATTGATATGGCCTGTGAATCAGCAGTGGCAATGCTGATAGCCACACCCCCTCTAATTTTTTCATACCCCACTCTAGTGCAAGCAGGCACAGCATACATGAGAGTGGTAACTCTGCTCTGAATTCAGGAGCTTTGCAGCAATCCAGCACCATTAATGACGCATTAAACTCTGTGGCAGCCCTTAGGCTTTCTAAACCCTAGGGCCCCCATAGCAGGTTTCTGGAGGTCTCTCATGTGCATGCTCTAGCCGCTAGATGGAGATGACCATCATTACTGTACATTACACATATATAGGTTGCACCAACATTTTTTACAAACTGACAGCTGAAATAAGGTGAGCTTTTAAGAGACAAACTGTAATGTGAACTTGATGTCTATGGTTTATATACTTTATGTTGTTATTGGGTACATTACATTAATACATTATTTCCTCTATAGTCTTTATTGTAAAGTTTTCATTTTTTTAGTTGATTAATTTTTTTATATTATGCAAACAATTTAAGAAAGCTTCATTGCATTTTTCTTTCAAGATCAATATTATTTTGAAGGCAGTTTTTATGAATTACAGCGGAGAGTTAATTGCCCAACCAAGCTCAAACAACTATTATGGTCACATGTAAAATAAAATCAGGAGCATGCAGGCCTTCTGTTTTTTATTATAATTGAAACTCACCAACATTGCTAGCTTATGAAGGATAAGAGTGAAGATACAATTTAACTAAAGGCATTTTTTTGTTTGGATACAATGGTTTAGATTGCTCCTCTATATGGATTACCATTGCTAAGCCTAATATTTTACACAAGAGACTACATTCAATTCATAAGGTCCATATTGGCAAAATGTTTATCTTGTATGACTGGTCCTCCTAAGCAGGGGCGGACTGACAACTCATGGGGCCCCCGGGCAATAGGGGATCATGGGGCCCCTGTGTTCTTGCCCAAACTCAAAAAAGCCTATGAAAAAGGTACCAGGGGCATCTCATGGGGCCCTCTACTGACCTCGGGCCCTCAGGCAGTGCCCGAGTTTCCAAATTGTCAGTCCGCCCCTGCTCCTAAGCATGTAGACCATTCCCCTAATAAGAGACATTTAAGTGACATTTATTTGTTTTTTTATTAGTGTTTTCATAACAACATGTCTGAACATTGTCATACAAGGAGTCCATAAGAATTAGGGACAAGAATGAGAATTAGGGACAAGGAAAAGAGGGGGATCTTTCCACCCCACATAAATACATGTGGGCCACATACATAGAGAGATATTCTCATATCGTATGAAAAATGCTGGCTAAACTATATTATGCCATATTAAAAATGATAGAGGATAACCATTTTCCAGATAAAAAGTCAGTGAATTCCTACACTTCTAACAAGATGCAATGGAGATACAACATTCTATTCATTAAAGTACCGGTGTTATAATTCAGGTAATTATCACCCCATCTGAAAATCATTTACTACGCATTAACTTGGTTGTTTTGAGTGAATAATTTAATCTGAGCATATAATATATTAACTTAGGGGAAAGGGAAAGGTAATGACAGTTAGTATTGGAATACTTATACAGTATATATTTTAACATTTTCAACTAAAGTTTAAAGTTTCTGTTCTGATACAGTGAAGAGCACATACTTAGCAGATTTTATAACATAGGTGGCATGGCATTTATCCCCATCCACCATAATATTGCACCTATTTGGATATGCAGTCAGTGCTCTGAAATAATTACAGGAGGAAGCATTGGGTGATGTGACTCATAGATGTTCCTTCACTTAGATGTTACTTTGGAAAAGGGTGACTGACAGTCAGTGAAGTAAGAGATGGAAATACATTCTCTTCTCCTTCCCTTAATGCACTCATGTTGCCAATCAGAAAGCAACAACAATTAAAGGAAAAGGACTTTTCACATAATATGTCCTGATCTGCTTGTTTTTGTGATCAATGGTAATACTTTTTAGGGGAGCAGTACAGAGAAAAGTCACAGCCCAGCCGGGAAAGCTGGATGTCTCTGCAGACCCTCAGTGGTCCATCTGAGATAAGGTTGTTAACTCACCTCATTGTGGAAATTGATCTTCAGGATGATGCTACTTTTTAACATTGGGCTTTTGGTTCCAAAACACCTAGAAAATAAATTGTATGAAAAATATCCCTAATCCTTAACTCCGAATGTGACATATCCCCTGAAATCAGCCTAACCCTTGCAATGACTTTTATCCTGAACCCTAACATTTAAACTCACCAGTAAAACTGTATATATAGCCAAAAGCCTGTTAAGCTTTGAATAGAGTAAGGAACAGGATTGGTTATAACCAATGTTATCTTTTGCTGTCTGTAACCCATTAGCAGGAATCCCCTTCACTTCTTGTCCCAGAGATGCAACAGGAAATGAGAGGGAATCTTTACTGAGGGAAATTACCCTTTTAGACAGTTGACACGGCAACAGGTGTACTCATTGGAAGACTCTCCCTCACCTCTTGATCTGGGCACTATGTTAAAATAAAAAAAAATGGATTTCCCATATCTATCTATCTATCTATCTACAGTATCTATCTATCTATCTATCTATCTATCTATCTATCTATCTATCTACTATCTATCTATCTGTGATGGAAGTCACTTTGGGTGGGGGGCCCATGGAACCCAGCTCACTTTGGAGAGGTGGGGAGACCCCTGTCTCAGCTCCCCATATCCTTCTTATGTGTAAATCACCCTGTGCCTGTTATGGGTACAGGGTGATCTGTCCTAACATTGTGTGGGCTTTGTCTCAGACTGTGCAGACATGTTTAGGAGATAGGTGGGGGTTGTTGATTGTTTAATATCATGTGGCTGCATCCCATTGTTCTATTGTTTGTCTGGTTTGGGAGAAAACTATTATGGGATGTATGTGTTTATGTAAATTAGTTTAGTGGGGCATGTCTCCAACAGCCCTCCCTCCTGATGGGACTGTCTGCTGGAGTGAAGTTTGAATACTTGTGTGTCTCTTGTTACTAAATGTAGATTGCCCCACCCTGTGTCATTATGCAGGGAGGGGGGATTGTCCCCTGAGTGTATATATCTTGCATCTGTGTTCAAATAAAGTAGTCTACCTCTGGTTTGCTTCAAATCTGGTGTTGTCTGGATCTTGGGGTAACAATAGCCAGATTCCCTGGTCTTATGTTCCAGAGCCCGAGAAGTAGCTTCTTGACAGAGATACCCAGTCGTGGGCGTCTGGGGCCATTACACTATATACCTATTTTCTGTATTGGTGACAATGGTCTCCAGGACAAACAGAGAGTGTGAATGTAGTCAGCAGGGACAAAGACAGCACTAAAAACTGACAGCGGTTCTAATTTAAACTGCAAAAAAAAAAAACACCTGTATATACACTTAACATTAAAATGACATTAAAACAATAAAATAGTACACACAAATGCCATGGTCCTATTGATTACCATGGGTTAACCATATTCTGCTGGATGGCTGAAAAATAACTCACCAATAGAAATAAATGGGTTCATAGTGAGCATGCACGCTATAAAGATGGCTTGTGGAGGAACAATTTTGCTTTCACATTGCAGGCTGCACTAATTACTTACCTTGCTTTGGGTAGTGACAACTTGTCATCCAAACCCACTCATCTTCTCTGGTCATGCCGCCTGCCTTCTAGCCAACATCATTAAGTATCACTCATGTGGTGCCACCCTTATTCCGTGGGGAAGAAGTCTTGAACGTCAACCAAATGAGAATTAGAGAATTATAGTCTGTAACATAGACTGGAAATCAGCTTTAACTATAATAAATGGGCTCCAGCAGGCCCAGGGTGGCCAGAAGTGGCACCTGCCCTGGGCAAGGAGGTGTTATGTGAAGAGGGGTGCCAATGAGCGCCCCCCCCCCCTCCAGCTACCTACAAAAATAAAAAAATAATAGCAAAATAATAAAATAAAATACTCCCTCCAGTGGTGGGACTAGATTTCCTCCTCCTACCTCCTCCAGCATTTTCAGGTGCTCTGGTGCAGGACAACCCGGAGGTGGAGACTCCTCTTTGCAGGCTATTGCTGCTTGTTGAGTGGGCAAGATGGGGATGAGACCAGCCTCAGAGACACCGTCGGCTTGCCTGCCTGCCTGCCAGCCTGCATGGTAGAGGGAGATGTGTGCTGAGATAAGCTCAGCCGGCGATATTTGATGCCATTGTTGCTGCTCCCTATCCATCACCAGAGCACAGGAAGTAAGGGAAAGGGACTGGAGCAGGCTGGAAATGAGGAAGTAGTTAACATTGCCATGACCACCAATACAGTGGTGGTCAGTGTCAGTGAATGTTAACACTCACCCCCCCCCCCCCCCACCTTCCATTGGTCTTTATAGTAGTGAATGTTAACACTCCCCCATTTCCCTCAACTTGCATTGGTTCTCATGGCAAATTTTAACCCACAACCCCCTTCTGCATTTGTGGTAATGCCAGTGGCAGTTAGCCCCTTCTCCCACATTGGTGGACATGAGAGGGGTTACATTTAAATGTCATTGACTACCAATGTTGGGGAGGGGGTTAATAATACTGGCACCTGTGCTGGGAGCTATTATTGTGCCCAGTGACATCAATGTAGGGAGACACCTATGCTAGGTTATCAATACATCCACTGACATCAATGCTGGGAGTTATTACATCCACTGATACCTGTGCTGAGGGTTATTATAGTGTCCACTGACATGAATTCTGGGAGTTATTGCATGCACCGACACCTGCACTAGGGGTTATTATGGAAAACACTGACTTCTATGCTGTGGGTTATTAATGCGTCCACTGATTCCAATGCCGGGGGTTATTCTTGCGTCCAGTGGGGGGGGGCACAATCTGGCATCTTCTCTCTGGGCACTGATTGACCTCGACCTGCCACTGGACCCCAGAACTAATATGCAGGCAACTAGTGCTATCTGGTCCCTTCTGTGTTATGATTAGGAAAAATCCCAGAGAATATGATATCCACCCCACACACTGTAAAGTAACTCCACATTCCTCCATAAGAGTCTTGCTGCTTGGGTGCAGATAGATGAATACAGGGGCGAATTGGGGCTTTGGAGCCCACAGTAAAAATGTAGGTTTTAGGGTCCTCCTGGCCAACCCACCAGCTTTTCAAAACACAACACAGCTAGGGGGGATTTACTAAAACTGGAGCAATCAGAATCAGGTGCAGCTGTGCATGGTGGCAAGTCAGCTTCTAACGTCAGCTTGTTCAGTTAAGCTTTTACAATAAAACCTGGAAGTTGATTGGTTTCTATGCAGAGCTGCACCAGATTTTGACTCTCCAGTTTCAGTAAATCCGCACTCTAGAGTGTTCTTTCGACAACACTGACTTTATTTCTGATGCCAGACTTAACAAGAAAAAAATTAGACTTTGCACTGCATGTATGACACAATCATGAAAATATATTCAGACAAATGGTCCCTCTGATTTCTACAATATTGTGTTAAGTGAATAAACTTCCAGATGTACAGTACTGTGCAAATGTTTTAGGCAGGTGTGCAAAAATACTGTCAAGTAAGAATGCTTTTAAAAATATATATTTTAACTGTTTATTTTTATCAATTTACAAATTTTAAAGCGAGCAAACAGAAGAAAAATAGAAATCAAATTAATATCTGGTGTGACTATACGGATCCAATATGGTGGCACAGACACATGTAGCAGCCAGTAGCTCCCAGCTTTGGTGGTGGGTGGCAGTGATATTGTGTGTGTGCAGGATGAGTGATGCCCAGACTCTGTATGACAAGCAGACCTTGCTCAGTATCTGAGGCGACTGTGCGGGACTCACTGCAGGGTTAAAGTCTTTGAGACAGCTGCGCTCTGGGTGTTCTTTGCCTGTGGGATGCAGTCATGGCCCCTGGAGACTAAGGAGCATAGAGATCAGATGGGCAGGAGCCAAAGGAGTAGTGGTCATGCCAGATGACTTAAAGAGCTGTGTTTTTGCCATCTGGAGGAGTGGAATGGAACTGCACAGAGTGAGCTATGTGGAGTAGTGAGCAGTGTTCAGCATACCAAGCAATGTGGCAGATGGGGGTTGTGATCATAATGGTTGCAGGCTGAGGAGCCAGAGAAGAAAGAGGCAAGCAGCAGCTTTCAAGAGTCATGTGGATGACCTGGAGATCAGACCCAGCTTGGAGGTGCCAAATAAAGATATATGTACTGGGGGTCAATGTATCAGCTGGGACAGTGCACAAGTATGGCTGAGTAGTCATCAGTGTCTGCAGGGGGAGGTGGAAGCCAAAGAACAGATGTCAGAGACTCGGGAAGAGAGCTAGACTAAGAGTAAGGCTTAGAAGCCTTGGACCTAAACTCACAACACTCCTCAGTTTGTTTATTACAAATGTGTGATCCCTGAACGGAAAGATGGAGGAGCTACAAATTTGCATTACCCAGCAGAGAGACTTGTTGTACTTTTATTTTCACAGACTTGACTTCACAGTGGTATACCTGATGAGGCTGTGACCCTGGAGGGGAGATTTTTGTTTAAGTCTGATAGGACACAAACATAAGAAGAGGGGAGGGGGCAGTGCATTTATGTTCATCATGCATGGTGTCAGAATGTGGTCAAGGTAGATTCACAATGTACACCAGTGGTGGAGCTCTGGTCGGTTAAATGTCGCCCCTTTTATCTCCCGAGAGAATTTGCATCAGTTGTTATTTCTACAGTATATACTCCACCTGATGCAAATGTAAAGTTGCCATGCAGTTGGTTTATGATTCTGTGAGTGCTCAGATGGCAAAAAACACATACGTGGGGCTAATCACAGCACCTTGTACCATGTGTCCAGCTCTGATCAATCACAGATCACTATCTTGAGCTGTCAAAAACCTAACTCAGTTCATAACTGAGTTTGGTTCATAACAGCAAGCTTTGCATTGCAGGAGAAATTATCTTTATTTCTCCTGCAAAGCAAAATGTTAAAAAAAATAAATAAATTGAGAATTTTTTTTTCAAGGTTTTTTTTTTAACTACTTACCCACATTTTGCAGGTGAACAGTAGCTCTTGGCAAAGTGATGTAATCTTGCGTTGCTTCCTGTTTTGGGGTATGAACGCACCTGCGCCCTCTGCTGCCCCCCCCCCCAGGAGAGAAGAGAGAACACAGCATGGAATAAAAGCACTACATTTTACACACACACACGTTAGATTAGTACATTTAACCCTTTGATCGCACCTATTAACCCTTTGATCACCTCATCACCCAGCCAGTGCCATTAGTACAGTATCAGTATATAGAGTTTTTCACTGATCACTGCATTCCTGCCACTAGCAACATCAGATAACTTCAGAGTCAGAAAGTGCCCCACCCAGCCATGGTCAGCTAGCGTTAGATTGCCCGCACACTATCGCACTCACACTATAGGACGCTGATCACCACTATTACTAGTATAGTGTTTGTACGGATCAATATAATGATCATGAACTATACTAGTGCCTGCTTTGTATAGTGTCCCCAAAAACGCAGTGTTAGCAGGATTAGTCCGTTCGTTGCCAGCACTAGCGTTTAGCCCTTCCGCTATTTTTCACGGAAGATTTGTACCAATTGATTGTGGGCCAAAGCAATTTATACGCACAACAATACATCGCCACACACCCAAATTCAGCTCTTGCCAGACAATGCACATGGAAACCTATCACGATTTCTGAATTTAAAACTTTTTTGGGCCTAACCTTCAACATGAACATTACAAAAAATCAATGTACTGGTATGTTGTTAGACTTTGAGTGGTTATACCGGGATGATGTCTGCAGCTACAGGCATCATCCTGGTATCGTTTTTTCAGCTGGCAGTTGGCTGTAAAAGCAATCCTAGTGGCCAATTAGCTGCTAAATTGTTTTTACGAGCAGTGAGAAGGGACAACCCCCCCCCCCGCTTCCTTACACAGTTTTCTTGGGCTCTCCTTTCCCACAGGGGGATCCAAGAATGCAGCCAGCAGATCCACTGGCTGACCATAGAGCTAATCAGAGACCAAGATGGATCCAATCATCTCTATAGTCTAAGAAATCGGAAGCTACAAGCATTTCATCACTTCAGTTTCGCAGGATATAAACAGCACCATTTGTAATTTGGGAAAGCATCTGATCACACAATCTTGGTGAGATCAGATGATGTAAGGGTAGAGGAGATATCTAGAGTCTAATAGACCCCAGATTTCTCAAAAAAACAATAGCTTTCAATGCCTATTGCAGTCAGAGGGGATATTTACATTCCCTGTGATAGCAATAAAAGTGATTAAAAAAAAAAAAAAGAAAGGGACAGTGTAAAAATAATTGAAAAAAATCAAAATAACTAAAAAGAAAAACAAAAGCACCCTAGCCCCCCTGCGTACGTACGCCTGCGTGCTCAAGTGTTGACCCAGTGCTGGTATGTAAACAGAGGTTTCACCATGCATGTGAGGTATCGCCGTGAACATCAGCTCGAGGGCAGTAATTCTAGCACTAGAACTCCTGTGTAAATATAAATTGGTGACCTGTAAAGACTTTTAAATCGTTGCCTATCGATAATGCAAAATTTCATGCATGTCATGTTTGGGATCTATTTACTCACCATAACATCATCTTTTATATTTTATCAAACAATTGGGCAATATATTGTGTTTTTGTGCATTACAAATAAAAATTTTTCCCAAAAGATTTGCGTTTGATAATGTGTGACGTAAAACATTTCACCCACCGTTTTATTCTCTAGGGCCTCTGCTTTAAAAAAATATAAATGTTTGGTGGTTTAAAGTAATTTTCTAGCAAAAAAAAACAGTTTTTCAGGTGAACAAAAAGTGTCAGAAAAGGTTTGGTCTTCAAGAGTGGGTGATGTGTGGCATTAGCTTCTAATGTTGGCCCTGAAATGCCAGGATAGTAGAAGCAACCCCTCCAAATGACCCCTTTTTGGAAAGTAGACACTGCAAGGTATTTGCTAAGAGGCATGGTAAGTATTTTGCAGATCTCATTTGTTGCCATATGTTTTTGGAATACGAAGAAAGAAAACAAAAATTTATTTTTTCTTTTCTTTTGTTTTTGGAATACGAAGAAAGAAATCAAAAATGTATTTTTCTTTTCTTTTTCAAAATCCTGTGACAAAAATGATATCTGTAAAATACTCACCATGCCTCTTATCAAATTCCTTGAAGTGTCTACTTTCCACAAATGGGTAATTTGGTGGGGTGTTTGTACTATCCTGGCATTTTAGGGCCTCCGAAACTGTGATTGATAGTGAGTATGAAAGTGATATGAAGAAATACAGGTATGCCCTTTGAAAGACTGGAGGTGGTCATTGGATTTTGGGGACCTGATTGTAGCTAGGCTGCCAAAAAGTCTCTCACATGTGGTATTCCCATACTCGGGAGAAGTAGAAGAATGTGTTTTGGGGTGTTATTCCACATATACCCATGGCATGCATGAGCAATATATCATTGAATTGACAAATTTTATGTAAAAAAAAACTTTAAAAAATTGTTATTTTCAAAAACGTTTGGCAAAAAATAAAATGTTCCATGGACTCAACATGCCTCTTTGCAAAATCCTTGGGGTATCTACTTTCCAAAAAGGGGTTATTTGAGGGGGGGAGTTTGTATTGCCCTGGCATTTTAGTACCTCAAGAAATGTGATAGGCAGTCAGAAAGTAAAAGCTGTGTAAATTCCAATATTGTAGACGCTATAACTTTCACACAAAGCAATTAATATATATATGTATTGAGAATTTTTTTTTACCACGTAGCAGAATAGTTTGGCCTAAATTTATGACTAACTTTTAGTATATTGGATATTTTTTATAACCAAAAGTGAAAAATATAATTTTTTTTCAAAAGTTTTGGTCTTTTTTGTTTATAGAGCAAAAAGTAAAAACCACAGAGGTGATCAAATACCATCAAAAGAAATGTCTATTTGTGTGAAAAAAAGGACATAAATTTAATTTGGGTAAAGCATTGCACGACCGCGTAATCACCAGTTGTCCTGGGCATGAAGGGGGGTAAATCTTCTAGAAAGCAAGTAGTTAAACAGCACATTCCCCCAGGGTTAGACAGCTACCAGTTTGCTTTTAGGGAAAATAGATCTACAGAGGATGCCATTGCATTGGCTTTGCATTTTGCATGCCTCATTGGAAAAATAAGAATAGCTATGCCAGCATACTCTTTATTGATTGATTGAGGTGAGCACTTAATATCATTATGCCAGTCAAGGTTGTTGCTAAACTGAACTTTTTGGAATTGAGCTCAATGCTTTTTAACTGGATATTGGATTTCCTGGCAGCAGAGAGTAAAAGTTGGTAATTGTTACTCATAAATGGGGACTCTGTGTTAAAAGGTTAGAAGGGGACTCTGTGTTAAAACTCACAGATGACACCACGATAGTGAGGAGAATAAGGGGTGGTGACGAATCTGCATATCGCCAGGATATTGAAAATCTTGTTGAATGTTGCAGAGAGAACAACTTACAGTTAAATTTAGCATAGACAAAGGAGGTGATTGTTGATTTTAGGCAAGTACGTGAGGTTAGTTATGAGGTGATGGTGATTATTGAGATGGGGGTTGAGAGGGTAGAGGAACCCTTCCTGGGAACAATAATTATGGGGGACCTGTCATGGACACGGAATATTTCCCATCTGGTGGGCAAGGCTCTTCAGAGACTGTTTTTGAGGAAGCTATGGAGGGCAGGCTTTTCAGAGCGGGTCCTTTTTAGCTTTTATAAAGCTGCCATTGAAAATGTGTTAACGTATCACACTTCTTTGAGGCAAAGATCATGCATAGTCCATGACAGAAATGCCTTGCAGAGGGTGATAAAAAACTTCACAGAAGTGAAGTTAGTCTACCAAGTATTGATGAATTTAGGTAGGGGAGGTGTTTTCGAAGAGCAATGAATATATTGGAAAATACTTCATGTCCTGGAAATGGTCTGTATACATTGCTATTGTCTGGTAGGCAGTATAGATGTATTGGCTCTTGTACCACCAGGTTGTGGAATAGCTTTTTTCCTTGATCTGTGAGGCTTGAATGCTAGAGGTCTTGCGGAATAAATGGACTAGGAGAAATGTTTTTATTACGGTAGTTATGTTGTTTTTGGTTGTGTTTTTATGTTGAGCATGGAATTCCTTTTATAATGTGAGGGAGCTACAACGCTGTTTAATTTTATGATTGTTATTGTTGTAAAATGACAATACATTTTCTAATTCTAATTCTGATTAGACTTTGCCTTCAAAACAGCATCAATAATTCTACGTACACTTGCTATTAGTTTTTGAAGGAATTCGGCAAGATGTTACAAACATGTTGGACAACTAACCACAGATCTTTTGTGGATGTAGGGTGCATTAGATCCTTCTGTCTCTTCATGTAATCCCAGACTCCATGATGTTGAGATCAGGGCTCTGTGAGGGCCAAACCTTCATTTCCAGGACTCCTTGTTCTTCTTTATTCTGAGGATCTTAATTGCATTGGTTGTGTTTGGAGTCATTGTCCTGATACAGGACAAAATTTGGGGCCAATCACATGCCTCTCTGATGGTATGGCCTGATGGATAAGTATCTGCCTCTATTTCTCAGCATTGAGGACACAATTGATCCTGACCAAATCTCCAACTCCATTTGCAGAAATTGTTGGAATACAGTGTTCATGTATTTTGTGCAAAAACTACATCAGTATTCAGTAGAGATATATTCTTCAACCAGAAGATTGCAGTGTTTAAAGGTTTGTAGCTGCATCTATGGTAAAATCTATGCCTTTTTTCTGAATAAAGTTTCCTGTTTCCTTGTTGCAGTGAAGCAGAATAGAACATGTGGACTGTGCACTGTCTGTTTTGTAGGGCTATATACAGAAATTCTGACGGAAATGCAACGCCAAGCTTGCAAGGAACCTCCACTATGCTTCATTTTTGCATGCAAACACTCATTATTGCAACACTCTTCTGCCTTTCATGAACAAACTGCCTCCTCCTACAGCCAAATATTTCCAATTTTGACCCATTAGTCCAGAGCACCTGCTGCAATTTCTGGGAATACCTAGCCACTTGAGTAATTGGACAGGGACTGGAACCTGGCGTCATGGCTACATGGCCATATTTTGGCAATGATGTCACCACTATCCGGCCCCCTTCCTTTATAAAGCCAGTCACAGCTTGGGGAAAAGGGATGGGGAGAAAGGCGCCAAGCCGCCAATAGTGCAGCAAATTTTATTGAATATAAAAGGGGTATAAAATGCAATACTGTAATTATGCACTCACAGACATCACTGGTAATGAGCATTGAATCAAGCTCCAAATGGCGACATCAGTCCAGAGTCCAGTCCACATCAGTGCCACTGTCAGGAGCACTGTGAAGCTGAAGCAGGGATCAAAGCAAGCCGCCAGAGGAGCCCCAGCTGGACACTAGATCTGTTGGAGAGCTGTCCAAGGAGCTGTCAAACGTCTAGGGTACTGTGACCAATCAGAACACGTTTCAGAGGCCAAATCACACCTCCTTCATCAGCCCAACATTTACGCTAACCTCCAGGGATTATATACTCACTGCCATTAATCCTATAGTGTACAAAGCAATTGTTGGCATAGGCACATTGAGGGAACAGAGCTGTAAAATAATATTATAACTTAAAAAAGGATTATACACTATAATTGAAACTAAATAGTTAAATATAAATATTATTTGATATAAATAATGCTAATGTACATTTTGTTGGTATCTCAATACATTCATGGATAAACATTATAAAATGAGTAAATTAATAAAATTATAAAAATATTAAATTCTATATGGATGCATGCCTACATATGCATACATGCATCAGTGCACATATGTATGAGTACACATACATGCATACACATACACACACACAAACATGCACATACATATTGTTTCTCCTTTATGAGAATCAATCTCATTAACAGTATCCAACAGCAATGCAGCAATCAAGAAAATAATGATATCAGAAGATATAAAAAATTGGATTATTTTGGTTATTAATATTGTAAAGATGATTCTGGTTGTCAATGGTTGTTAGGGAAGCAGTGGCTACATGCACCTTCTGATTCTTTACCAACCACGGATGTCACCGGCCCATTCACTTACATGGCTGGGCATACCTAGTCACTTAAGCAATTGAACAATGACTGGAACCTGACATCATTGCCTAAATTTGGCTACATTGCCATATTTTGGCAATGATATCACCACTGTCCTGGCCCCTTCCTTTATAAAGCCAGTGACAGCTTGGGGTGCTGTCATTCAGCTAGTGTCTTCCTCAGGTATTGGGCATGTGCAGTGGCTTATCTGTTTTTTTTTTTCCAACAAGTCGGAGGTGGCAAGCATCATGATTGACAATGGTTGACAAGGGGGACATTTTTTTGAGGATTTTTATTCTTCTAATAAAGGGTCTGTATTTCTATGCAATATCAAACCAGCACTACAAAAACTGTCCAAATACACTGTATAATCAAAGTTCCTACCACAGCACCACCTGCCTGGAGTTGGCATGTTCTCCCTGTGTTTGCATGGGTTTCCTCCGAGTATTCTGTTTTCCTCCCACACTCCAAAGACATGCTGGTAGGTTAATTGGCTCCTGTCTAAATTGGCCCTAGTATGTGTATGTATGAATGTAAGATAGGGACTTCAGATTGAAGCCCCTTGAGGGTTAGGGGCTGATGTGAATGTACAATATACTGTATATATGTAAAGCGCTGCATAAATTGACAGTGCTATATAAGTACCTGTAATAAATAATTAATAATAAGTTCCTCAAATTATGTTTTCTATTTAAATTCTCACCAGATTTCAAGACCCTTTATACCTATGCATCAAATAAAGCTTGATAAGATAAACTGTGATGTGCGACTTGTCTTTAATCCATTTCCTTCTTCACTTCCTCAAACCATCATTCCGTTCAGTAAGTAAGCAGTAAATACATTTTTAAAAAATGTAGTTTAGCAGGTTCTAATTCCTAAATACAAAATCAAATGTAATGTGCTCACATTTAAATAAAAAAATGATATGCCTCAAGCCCAGTGACCTTCCATGCAAGCCACTTACTTCTCTTGTCTTCCACTCTCACGCAAAAGGTTACATTTTGCACATGTTATGCCCTCTCCACTGAATAATCTCCACCAAAGGTCCAACTCACCAATGATTTGGCCAATTAAAACAAAATACCAAAATAGTGCATTATCTCCTTTAAACCATATTAATATTCCATATCTATATGCTCAGATTTATGCTGTATATATCTTATAGTGTACATACTCTTTTCCATGTGATAACCATCAAAAGATTGCATGCAAAACACCCAAATGAATATAGTGCACTTTACCGAACTCCAAAGCCCACAGATCATAACAGCTGTATAAGTACACTTTTCTCAATCCAATCTCAGCTATTCTTATTTATTCAATATCTCCGATAGGTACTTACAGTGGTACCCATGTGGAAAGATTTAAAAAAGCACCATAGGGTAGTAAATCAAGCAGTAAAACCATTTATTAAGCCTCTATATTCTTACATGTATAAGAAAAGCCATACAACCGTGTATAGCCCAATTCCTAGATGTCCGCCCCGGCATTTGCAGTTATGGCATGTCTCTCGATGCATTTTGTCTGGTTGACTTCATATGATGACCACCCAGGAGTGCTCCTACTTGCCCATTTTTTTATAATAGGCTGAGCAGGAGGTGGTTAAAATCCATACCAGATTCAAAGTACCTGGTATGCATTTTGGGGGGAGACTCTGCACAATTTATTATTTTTCATTATTGCTGTAGGATGTGCTACATCAGAAATCATATTTACAAAACTAAAAAATTACAGTTTAAATTGCTGGTATAGAAAATTGTATTGCCTGCAGCACACAAACCAGTTCCAAAAGTTTCCCCACAACCAAACCCAGGTCAGTTTGGCTCATCACTACTGGTAATGACATTCAGGTTCAGGGGATCAGCCTTTTAGGGAAATAAATCTTTATTATCCATTGAGGGACAGCAGGATAATAATTGTTATACATATGGGTTATATGCAGCTACCTACAGGAGATGGACACTGGAAGACAGAAACAAATATTGAAGTTCATCCCCATATGACCTCATCCCTATCTGCCATGCTTCAACTTTTTGCTAGTGTCCTAAGAGGTCAGTTCCTTTTTCCTCAGCTCAGCTTGTCTTTCTACAGAAGCTATCTGGATTTGCCTATCCTCAGGGGTCCAAACGCAGACCCTACTGGACTGAAGATTGCAGGTCCTGCCTGGAATGTGACCTTCGAACATTGAGTTCTGTAATGTGTTGATTTTCAGACCTGGGTGTACTGTGTCAATTAGTACTCTCCATTTTCAGAGCAGTGTTACAGTCCTTGTGTACCCTGTCTATGATGTCTCCCAGTGAGCTCTGCATGATGGCTCTTGTTACAATTTGTGTACTGTGCTATTTTACCACTGAGTGCTGTCACGAACAGTGATTTTTACCAGTCTCTGTACACTTTCCTTGTGTGTGAACCTCAGAATAGTGTAATATATCAGGTGACTTTCAAGCACTGGGGTCTATAATGTAGCATTTTCCAGACCTTTGTCAAGTTGCCCCAGACTGCTTTCCAAATTTAAACCCATGGCATAACCTCTTGGTCTTTGTAGGCTCTTTTTCTCTGAGAGTAATTCTATTTGTATTACCAGTCCAGAAGTTCCCCAGTTGGGTACAATTCCTCTTACATCCTGTCCTACAGTCTCAGAAGCAATTTAAAGGACCTGTCTTCAAAGTGAGGGAAATATCCATCTCTGACAACTGTTCCCAGAACTAGCATACACATTAAGGGCTTTTCTTTGTACTCCTGGAAACAGCTATAACATTTAATATTTCCCCTAACAGCAAACACAGGGACAAAGAATGGAAATAAATCTCCCCAACACAAACACAGACAAAGATTCTAACCCTTCCTTACTCCACCCAAAACATAAAAAAATTATAGCCTGGAGTTCCATTTTAATATATAGATCTTTTATAGCAGACAGAAGCTCACATCTTCCTGTGAGGCACCTTGGATCCTAGGCTCGGGTTGTAAACAGGGGCCTTGACTTTTTCTCCAAATTTAGATAAACCCTGTACATGACAGGAGTTTATTGACGTGTGAATGTCCAAACCAAATTCAGCTGTAAAATTTTACTATTTTTAAGGCTGAACTCCAGGCAAATACAAATGACAAAAATTAATATAGGATCGTAATCACTAATACATGCATTTTTTAATACGAGCAGTGTCAGTACCTGAGTTGGGCTTTGTATCGGCATCTTACAGTCTCTGTACAGCACAGCTCAGAGAGGAGAAAGGAGAAACAGTACAAGGGGCCAAACAGGTGTGTTGCAATACAAGTAGAATGGTGTTAGAAAAGAGAGCAAAATGACTGAGAGATGTTGGCTACCTCACTGGCCTTTAAAAGAATGGGGGTGGTGAGGAGACCTACAAGTAAAAGTGAAACTGCAGCAGAGAAAGATAAGGTCCCCTTCCCTTCCAGACAGGAATATGCTGTGTTGCAGAATTATACAAATCTCAAGGCTGGATTGACAAAAAACAAGTGCTTTGGCAGGTAAAACAGCTCTCATATATGAATTTCATTTGTGTATTGATCTGTTTGCCTGGAGCTCTGCTTTTAACTTTTATTCATACATTTTCTCTTTAAAGAAATAAATACACCAACAGCTGAAACAACATGTTTTATTAACACACCTCATGCACAATGTTATAGTTGATATGTTGATTACATGAAAGGAAGAGAGACATTTGTGTGTTTCTCTTTTTATGACATTGGTTGCCAACTTTTCTAATTAATGAGAAAGGATTTAGGAAAACCATCTAAAGGCTGAATGGCTATGAATGACCACGTCTGCCGCCATGATTGTTCTTCTCTTCATAGCTTGTACAGAGAGGCAAAGAGGGAAAGGTTATTAGTGATAAAAAGCTTATAAATGAACACAAAATGTGTTTTTTCAGCCAGACTAACTATGTAACATACTCATGCAGTCCTATTGTCATAGTGGGTACAGCAACTTCACCGGGTGACAACGCTTCAGTGACTTCCCTGCATAGCATTTAGTTTTACTACCCTGTATGACAAAGGCTCATTTACTGGCAGTGTTGTTTATTATATAATATGTAATGACAGCGCTAAATTATAAAATAGAAAAAATGCAATTAATTTTCAATTATTTACATGTTTTTAATTATTTACATGTTTAAACTGATGTTTTTAATATTAGCCTACAGTTGTACTTTAAGGTTGTCACCTTTTCTTGGAAAAGCATACCGCCCTTATGAAATTGGCAGCAAGTCACCCTTTTACCGTACAGGCTGGTAAAATACCATGCAGGTGGCCACCCAAACCAGGATATACTGCTGAAAAGAATTTTCTGAAACACACATATTGCAATCAGTATGTTTTTACTATGTTAATACCTGGAAAAGGATTAACACGCACTGCGATAACAGTTTTTAAATATTTGTAATTATTGCATAAAATAAACACATCCTAGTTTTCATGTAATCCCTTTTATACAGTGCTGAATAGATAATTAACTCATATCCTACAAGTAGCATTATTAGCTTGGCATATTTCGTATTTAGAGGAAGGGACGCTGTGTACATCATCAGATTTTCTGTTTACAATGTGACTTAAAAAATGATTGAATGCATGAAGGCCTCTTGAACTAACGTTAACCTGTTACTTGCAGTGCCAAAAAAGTTAAGTGTTGAAGAAAGTAGGAGCCAGGGAAGGCCGATTAAGACTTTTGACCCCATGTACCTAATGCTGATTCATGGTGAGTCCTTAGAGACTGTTAATTGTTGAGGTGTTAACAGGAGCAGGAAAAGGAAGCGCTGACTTTGTAGACCTATTACAGAGCCCCCTCCATCTCATTCTCAAAACATCATCTCTTAACCATGCAGATCATTACATATCCTTTCCTATTGCTCCTGCAGAACATTGCACAGCCTCTCCCCTCACTTACAAATAGCATTACACATCCTCTCCTATCATATTTGCACTGCAATACGCAGCTTATTCTTTCTCAGGCAAAGCAGATTGCATCTTGTTTAGCAGGCATTTTTGTTCTAAAACCCTGTTTTGTCCTTTCTAAAGACTGCCGGTAGCATCTCCCTACAGACTTGGAGTAGGAGTATTCTGGCTGACCATGACAAAAGGAGACACTTCAAAGTGTTGTTTGACGTTAACTGTTTTACTGACGGCTTTATGCAAGGCTAGCAACACACACGAAATAAAGCTCACTGTTAGAAAGCTCCAGCAGATCAGCTGAATTCAGAAAAAACATTGCAGTTTTAAAATGTTGAGATATTACAGAATTCTGAACGTCTTGCCTACTGATCACAGATGTATGGAATGAGCCACTAAGGTGCAAACATTTACAGCCTGCATTGGGTTGCTGGCAGGTATCAGACCCTCATGCAGGAGCCCCCCTACAGTCATAGTGCACACAAGCTCTAATGAACCCTTAAAATGAGCTTGCTAAGAACTGAATATATTATTATTAATATTATTAAAACATTCAGTTGTTAAGCTACAAGTGACATAAGCAGGTGCACATGTCAGATAAGAAAAGCACTGATCCCCTATGATCAAGCATGTCTCACTGTTTTACAGTGGAACAAACTAAGTGCAATAGGCACAGTGTCTTGGGGAAACACTGTATATCAGCACTCCCAAAGTGTAAGCAGTGGTCTACATTCTGCTTCTTGTGATCCAGCGATGAGAAGTCCTAAAGTTCAGCCAAAACCCAACGCTAAACCTACTCTCATCCGCATTCTAAGCCTGATCTAACTAACCCTGCAAAGAAAAGATTGCTATACTTACCTATTCTGAAACTGCTCCGGTCCCAGGCTGAACTGTCAGCGGTGGTTTCGTAGAGCAGAGGTAGCCAACAACGGATGCCCCATAGTAAGTCTAGGGGTGGCATCATCTCCTATGCATTTCCAAGCAGTTGTTGGCTTTCTCTCTCTACACCACAGCTGTCAAACTGGCGGCCCTCCAGCTGTTGCCAAACTACAAGTCCCATGAGACATTGTAAAAGTGACAGTTACAAACATGACTCCCAAAGGCAGAGGCATGATGGGACTTGTAGTTTTGCAACAGCTGGAGGGCCGCCAGTTTGACACCCCTGCTGTACACAGAAGCTGCCACTGGAGTGGCTTCAGAATATGTAATAGTGATAGTAGCGATCTTTTCTTTACAGGGTTAGATAGATTAGGCTTAGAATGGCTGTGGGAGCAGGCGCGGACTGACAACTCATGGGGCCCCGGGCAACAGGGGATCATGGGGCCCCTGTGTCCTTGCCCAAACTCAAAAAAGCCTATAAAAAGGTACCAGGGGCATCTCATGGGGCCCCCTACTGACCCCGGGCCCTCGGGCAGTGCCGAGTTTCCAAATGGTCAGTCCACCCCTGTCTGGGAGTAGGTTTAGTATTTAGTATTTGCTGAATTTCCACTTTAAAGCTGAACTCTAGGCAAACATAAATACAGATGAAGTACGCACAGTATATAAAAGCTGTACATATAGTTTTGTTATTATTAGTAATAATATTTGTGGCCTTTTTCTGCTTTTTTTTGGTTATAAGAAATGGCCCTCTGCAAACAGGATATTGCGCTAAACCTGTAAGGAAATAGAGGAACCAGGACCTTCGCTAAGTGGAAGAGTGGGTATGATAATAAAGCTGGTGGTGCCTCCACCCAGGACAGCGGCTCTGTGAACAGAGGAGATTCCCTTTCTGGGAAATTATCCAGTAATCTAAAAAAACTGAATTGGGGGCAGAGGAACTACTGCAATTGGCATATAACATTAACCATAAGTACTGTATATAGATGCACACCAGTATAGAAATAATACAAGCTTTATATAATGCCTACATCCAATGTGCAAATAGGTATTATCAGCAGAGGGCCCAACAGGAGTCCTGGAGGAATTGTGCACATTTACCCAGGTCTGTGTAATTACTAATAAAGCTCCAGATGAATGTTGCAGCAGAGTCCAGTTGCAGGGGCCCCTGAGCATGATGCAACGACTGTCTTTATGTGGAGACCTGAAGACAAGATCAGCCGTCATGAGGAGAGCCGCCAATTGTTGTCCAACCAGCCTGGAATGGAGCTTCTCACTGGCAGGAACTGTGGTGTGCCACTGGAACTCAGCCTATCTACTCTTGACTTTAGTCCTTCCCTAGTAGTTTCTAATCTGACATGCTACCAGACTTCTAGCTACCAGAAGTGGCTATCGGATGCCTAATTTGGCTCTTGCCTATGCTGGTTATTGAGCCCTAAGCTAAAACTAGCTATAGAATCCCAGACCATAAGGGACAGGGTTAACTAGAATAACAGGAGCTGCATATAACTAAAGTAGCAACAACTGGCTATAAACTACATTGCAATAAACAGGTTCACCTACTGATATACTGGAAGTGACCACTACATACACACAGTAGCAGCACAGACCTAGCTATCTGGCAGCAGTAACAGCCCCTGTGTGTAAGACCATGTGGCTTAATTCTCTGTCTCTCTATTCACTTCCTCCTTCTGAGGTTTTCAAAGCCCCTCCCTGAGACAGGAAATGTTAATACATAATTATACATAACACCGTGATATCAGCAGCTAACAGTAGAGGGCAGCAGATCCTTCCATATTAATAATAATATTATTATAACAAGGAAAAAAAGATGAAATTGTTGAGCTTCAGTTGACATAAGCAGGTGCACACTGACTCATCAGAAATAAGAAAATCACTTTTTTGATCAGGTATGTCTCACTGGGACTGATTTACTAAAAGTGGGGAGTGCAAAATCTGGTGCAGCTCTGCAGAGAAACCAATCAGCTTCCAAGTTTTATTGTCAAAGCTTAACTGAACAAGCTGAAGTTAGAAGTCTAGCACCCTCCTAGTTAGCTAGGTGGAGCTAGAGTCCTGATTATTAGAGAGGAGGGCTGAGTAGCAGCCTGGGTGCAATAGTCAGGAAGTCAAATTTTGGTCGGGGTTGAGGCCAGCACTGCAGGCCAGCCCCTCTGGAATTTCCCCTGCTTTAGAGCTTTGAAGAAAGCTCTAGAGGCAGTGGGTGGATTTGAGGAGTGGCTGGCTTGTAGTCTTAAGGGATACTCGCCAATCCCCAACAGGAGGCTTGGCAAGGGGCCAAGACAACCCTTAAACTTGTGTTTAAGCTTGCTCACCTGCAGGAGAGTTCAGGTGGAAGACAGTGAGGAAGATGTGAGGCTAAGGGCAGGAACCTGGGAGGGGCCCAGATGGAGAGAGGGGCTCACCTGTAGGCAGTGGAGCTGGAAAGGAGGAAAGCTAGGAGCTTCACTGGCCCCCAGAAGGAGGACCACCTGTATGGCAGGGAAGGAGCGGCCCAGCTAAAAGGCCTGGTAGCAGCCACCAACCCATTAGAGGTACAGGAGTGGATCTGAGTGAGAACCCCTGCACCCCCTGGGCAGATAGGGGAAGGAGACTCTGGTGGGAAACCAGATTCACCACCTGCCTGGGACTGTCCATTTCTTAAAGCGACAGGAACCGGATCCACTGCTCAGAGATACCTTCAGATTGCTGGTTGAAGGAAGAGGAGTTCATCTAGGATCTGGGGTGGTATATTAGGAGATGCTGTCTAACTATCTAACAGAGACTTTGTTGCAGTGGAGGCTTTTAAATTTCTCCAGGAAGTTGTCCTCAGGTCATTGGTTTCATTGGGCATCCTGTACACCCCTAACCCCATCCCAGTTCAAATCCACTAATAAAAATAACAAAAACAAAGCTCAAGGACTGATCTCTGACTCTGGATTACTACAGGGGGACCCGAAATCTATTTGCAACTCCTAAGGGGGTAGTGCTACAGAAGTTAATTTGCTACCATGCAAAGCTGTACCAGATTTTGCACTCTCCAGTTTTAGTAAATCAACCCCACAGCTACATAGAGGAACAAACTAACTGTGGCAGCCATGATGTGCCTGTATATCAGTACTCACAAAGTGTTAGCAGTGGTCTGAAATCTGCTTCTTGTGGCCTAGTGATGTAAGTCCTCAAGTTAAAGCTGCACTCCTGGAAAGCAAATGAACGCACACATGCAATATATACTGTATATGCTGCTTTACCTGCCATAGTATTTATGTATCTGTCTATCCAGTCCTGAGATTTACACAGTTCTGGCATACAGTTCAGCCCCATCTGGCAGAGAATAAGACCTGATTTTTCTCCACTGTAGTTCAATAACACTTACAGGTCTTGTCCCTACCCCGCCCTGTGACTGAAAACTGAATGCAGAAACAGCACACTGGTAAGCTTGTCTGTCATTCGGCTCTCTCCTCCTATCAGCATGCTCGCTCCTTGCACTGCAATACAACTGCTTGACTCCTTGTGCTTCCTTTCCCTTTCCCAATGTGACCCTGCTGTTATACAAGCTATTGCGAGAGGCTGATACCAGTCACATCAGTGCATATACTGCTTATAATTAGAAAAAAAAATGTATTAAAGATAAAGTAATGTATACTGAGCTGTATTATTGTGTGGATTGTATATCTGATTGGAGTTCAACTTTAAGCTGTGCTTTGCCCATGCAGTCATCGAAAACTTCACAGTGCATGGGTTCCAATTCATCACACTGCGCAAGTGTCAGTTGAAAAACGGTGGTGGTAGAGTATGTGCAGCCATCAATGCTGCTGTACATGTGCAAACCGCTCCAGTTATGCCCTGATAGCGTCAGTCCAGTACGGCATGTCTGGAACTGTCTTAGCAAAAGTGGCAGTGTGGCAGCACCCAAATATTGCAGTATTTCTTTAAACTTTAACATTTCTAGCAGCCTCTGTTTGCAAAAGCAAGGTCACCAGCTCACTTCTCCCCTCCCTTATTTCCTGTGAAGTAATGTGTTCCAACCTGTAACTGGTATTTTTATCTGTAGTTAGTATTTAAGGCTATATTTTGCACAGTTTAGAAAGCCTTTTGAATGTACAGAAAGTGAAAGAGGAAAAATATGCATTGTGACATAATTATTAATATTTATATTCTGTGAGATGTTTTTCAAGCCACTTAGCTTTACAGACACAGTCTGGCTCATTCCCAGCTGGTATATAAAAGGTTTGTTTTCCTCAAGTTCGTGTCTGGAGTTTTACCTGGTATTCCTAAAGTTGCTACTACAGCATCATGAATGGTGCTTGAACTGACACTGGCAGCTTGATGAAATGGAGACCTCTGCAATGTGAACATTACAACTGGGCAGGGCTGCTGATAGAAATTGCGGGGCCCCGTACAGCCTGTCTGACAGGGCCCCCCCCCATGGAAAATATCAAAGGGATATTTTGCTAAAAAGACACTAAATCATTTTTAGATGACAGCAGCTGTATGAACACATCTGCAGGTCCTAATTTTAAAAGGTGTGTGGGTGCGGGTGTACGGCCCCAAACATGAAGGGTTCAAACTATATAAATGCAGTCCAGATGCGTTCCGGACACATTTCCGTATGTGCATTTTTGATGCATTCTGGTGCGTTTGTTACGTGTTTTTGATGCGTTCCAGTGCATTTTTTATGCATTCCAGTTCATTATTCCCCTCTCTTTGTCTTCAATTTAAATAGGGACATGTGCGTTCCAATGCGTTCCAGTGTGTGTTTTATGGATTTTACCGCGTTCCAGTACAGTTCTATGCAGAAAAAATGAAGCATGTTGTACTTTTTTTTCTGCAACCGGAATACACTGGAACTGCAAGCACTGATGTGAACTATGACACTGACAACCATATAACCTACTGCCTGTGCGTTTTGAATGCAGAAAAAAAGCAACTGAAACGCATGTAGTGTGAACTGGCCCAAACAGTGGGAATTTGGGGCAACTCACCCACAGCTGCACACCAGTCAGATTAAAATCTGCAGCTGTGTTCATAACAGCTGCTGTGTCCCCGTAGAGTAACAGGTGGCGCCAGCCACATGAACAAATCAGTCATTCACAGTGTACCTGTGTGAATGAGGCCTTCTTTTTTTTTTAATTTTTACAATTTTATTTATTTTTTAACAACTACTTTTAAACATTTTTTAATAACCCTGTTGGGCAGATGAATGAATTGAAAGTGTTCTGTACAGAGGCTGTCTGTGCAATCACAAACGTAAGAATAGTAAACACAGTATTTTGTGCTGGAAGATTTTTTTTTTGGGGGGGGGGTATAGGATTGTATTAGGAAGTGGGAGGAATTTTTGTTGTTTGGGCGGAACCCAGCAGAGTTTTTTTTTTTTTAATTTTGACAGCTAGCGGGGGATTAGATCCCCCGCTAGCTATCATGGCGAAGTAGCGGGGATTAGCACGGGCTGGTCCTTTAATAACATGGACCTCTGTGCTTTACTTACTTTTACTCTACACTTACTCACATTGTGTGTCATGCATTCTTGACTCAGAGCAAAGTAGGCTTTTGTAGGCTCATTTGTAGTAGTGTGTTTCGCATGCTGCTATTTTCCTCGCCCCCTGTTCCCCTTGCCCCACCCTCAATAAAAGAGGGCATGGTCAGTAACGCATCCACAAATTTCATGTTGAAAATCTGGTCACCTTAAAGTGGAACTTCACTCTCTCAATCAACAATGCCTATTTTTAATCGTTATGCTGCTAGCATTAGTAAATACATAGGAAAGTAGATTATATTTAGTTGTTTTAAACTTCTTTTCTTGCATTTCATCAGTTACTTCCTGGTTTCCAGGCCTAGGCAAATGATGCCATGCTTCCTAGGAGTCTTCAGGAAGGGATTTCCCAGCTAAGCACACCCTCCTGCCAGCATGCCTGAGCTAAGGGCAGATGGATTCCAGGAAGGGCATATGAATTTAAGATGGCCACAGCCAGAAATACTGAGGAGAGCATGGAGGCATGGATGGATGGGTGAGTTTGCTTAAAGTATTATAAATTAATTAAAAAGCCAACATTGGTTTGTGGTATTCAGATGCAGTTTAGTTCCGCTTTACGTTGGAGGATGAAGATAAACTGCTTACAATGATCAGCTTTTATGTATTTATGTAAAAACCTTTATTTCAAAAGAAAAAAAAAAGGTTGCTGTAACTACTTAAAGGATAAATTCACTTTTCATAACATGTTACATGTTACACCCATTTTCAGGGTGTAACATGTTATTAAAGGACCAGCTCGTGCTAATCTCCGCTCCTTTGCCTTGATAGCTAGTGGGGGATCTAATCCCCCGCTAGCTGTCAAAATTAAAAAAAAAAAAACTCTGCTGGGTTCCGCCGGTTATTTCACTCATTCACAGTCCTCTGTGAATGAGAAAACTACAATTTCCAACAGCCTTAGTGGCTGTCGGCTTGTAGTTCTCAATGAACTACTACGGCACTGTGAGCACGTGAGGAGCTGTCAGCGCGTGAGGAAAATACTGCCGAGAACTGGCAGTTGTCAGAGCAGGGATAGGCACCGATCATCAGGGCAGCAGTGTCACCTACCAGTTCCGCCCACAAGTGCCCAGCAGTGCCACCCACCTGTGCCCATCAGTGCAGCCCAGCAGTGCCGCCAGTCAGTGCCGCCAAGCAGTGCCGCCAGTCAGTGCCCAGCAGTGCCGCCCACCTGTGCCCATCAGTGCCCAACAATACCACCCACCTGTGCCCATCAATGCAGCCCAGCAGTACCGCCAGTCAGTGCCGCCCAGCTGTGCCGCCAGTCAGTGCCCAGCAGTGCTGCCTATCAGTGCCCATCAGTGTAGCATATCAGTGCAGCCTCATCAATGCACATCAGTGAAGGAGAAAAATTACCTGTTTGCAAAATGTTATAAAAGAAACAAAGAAACATTTTTTTTTTCAAATTTTTTGCTCAAAAAATAAAACACCCAGTGGCGATTAAATACCACCAAAAGAAAGCTCTATTTATGAGGAAAAAATGATAAAAATTTCATATGAGTACAATGTTGCATGACTGCGCAATTGTCATTCAAAGTGCAACAGTGCTGAAAGCTGAAAATTGGCCTGGTAAGGAAGGGGGTATAAGTGCCCTGCAGACAAGTGGTTAAAAGATAAGTTTGCCTTTAGTAACATGTTACATGTTAAACCCATATACAGGGTGTAACATGTAACATATTACTAAAGCACCTGTCGCCACTCCAAACAGAATCCCCATTGTGACAGTGGACGGGGAGAATCGTCTCCCTGCACCTGCTGTCACAATTTCAAAAGAGACCGTCCATGTGGGGCTCTGTAATATCATTCATTCACAGTTTCCTGTGAATGAATAAACTACTGTTACCATCTTCCATTGTGGCAGATGGCTTGTAGTTCTCAATTAACTGTGAAGATGCTGGTGAGAGCTCTTGTAGATCATTGATCTTCCTGGGCTTCAGTAACTGCCTGCCTGTACAGGATATACGAGTAGACAGTTCTATTTACAGTTTGCATGAGCCTGACATTGCACCTGTGATCTGCTGATCGTGGGTGCAATGCTTTAAAGGCTCCTAAGAAAAAAAATAATAAATGCACATTTTTTTATCTTTTTTAAGGTGAACTGTCACATTAATTTCAAATCCACCTAGATGTCCTAGTTCCTAGCACTACCCTCTCCACAGGTTGACAATGCTGATGTCCAAGGGAGGCTCAGTTGCTCGACAGAGTGGTGCCAGTCTAAGCAGGAAGTTTGTTACTTGCTGGATCGCCAAGTGAACATAAAAGAAATAAAAGAAAACTAATGCAGCCACCAATTTTAAGGATTGGAAAGCTGTATTATTTTTATTTTTGAGCTTGGATACACTTTAGCAATAATGAAATCACTTTTTTTGTTCTCTCCTGTGTGCCTTATGATCTAATGTGGTCATTTTACTACCATTTCAAAGTGCATCACATGTTTGGAGATTTATAGAAGTCCTGTGTAGCTATTTTGGCACATGCTAAGTAAACATTCACATTAAGTATTAACCACTTCCTGTCCACCCTATAACAGGAATACTGCTACAGGGTGGCATGGGTGCGCAACATCACGTATATACAGTATATGTGATTTTGCAGTTTTGGGTAGGGGGTGCGCGTCCGCCATTCACGGCCTTCAATCTCTATCACTGGGTCCCGGCCGGTGATTACTCGCAGGCACCCGGTGATCGTCGAGTATTACTGACGGGGGGGAGAGACCTGTATGTAAACAATACAGTTCTCTCCCCTGGCAGCTCCTGCACACTGCTTTGTATGGCTCTTACAGCTGACAGCACACACATAGCTTACTGTGAAACAGCACACAGTTAACCCTTTGATTGCCCCACATATTAACCCCTTCCTGCCCAGTGCCATTAGTACAGTGTCAGTGCTTTTTATTAGCACTGATCACTGTATTGGTGTCACTGGGGATGTCAGTTCCCCCCAGTGTCAGAATGCCCGCTACACTCCCGCTATAAGTCACTGATTGCCACCATTACTAGTGAAAAAAGAAAAAAATCCAGTATATATACTGCCATTTGTAAACGCTACAATTTTCACGTAAACCAATTAATTTACACATATTGGGATTTTGTTTTTAGCAACGACATGTAGCAGAATACATTTTGTCCTAAATTTCTGATGAAATTTGATTTTTAAAAGTTTATAATTGGACATGTTTAATAGCAAAAACTCAAAAATATTTTTTTTCTCAAAATTGTCGGTCTTTTTTTTTTATAGTGTAAAAAATTAAAAATGCACAGGCAATCAAATACCACCGAAAAAAAGCTTTATTTATGGGGAAAAAAGGACGTAAATTTCAGTTGGGTGCAGAGTTACATGACTGCGCAATTGTCAAAGTAATGCAATTATTATTATTATACAGTATTTATAAAGCGCCAATAGTTCGCTCAGCTTACAAAGGGGGACAGAACATGTGACAAAACAATACCAATACAATGCAAAACATGAGGGGATTGAGGGCCCTGCTCTTTCGAGCTTACAATCTTGGAGGGAGGGGATGGTGGCACAGGAGGAGATAGCTGTGGGGGATGGAGTGGTAGGAAGAGTGGAGGAGGTCGGCAAGTTAGCAGGGGGTGGGGTAGGCTTTCCTGAAGAGATGGGTTTTCAGGGTGCACCTAAAGGAGAGGAGAGTAGGTGATAATCAGATGGGTTGGGGCAGGGAGTTCCAGAGGATGGGTGACACCCTGGAGAAATCCTGGAGGCGGGCATGGGAGGAGGAGACCAGGGAACTAGAGAGAAGGAGGTCTTGTGAGGAGCGGAGTGTGCGTGTTGGGTGGTACTTGGATATTAGGTCAGTGATGTAGTTCGGGGCAGTATGGTGGACAGCTTTGTACGTCAGTGTTAGGATTTTGAATTTTATTCCGTTGCGCAATTGGAAGCCAGTGGAGGGATTGGCAGAGGGGGGTGGCGGAAACGGAGCGGTTGGAAAGGTGAATGAGTCTGGCAGCCGTATTCAGGATCGACTGAAGCGGGGATAGCCAGCGGCGAGGCAGGCCAGTGAGGAGGGAGTTGCAGTAGTCAAGTCGTGATATGATGAGGGAGTGGATGAGCTGTTTAGTGGTTTCTGGAGTTAGGAACGTACGTATTTTGGCGATGTTGCGGAGGTGGAGTCTGCACGAGTTTGTTAAAGATTGGACTTGGGGCTGGAAGGATAGGTTGGAGTCCAGAATGACACCAAGTACTCTGGCCTGCGGGGCGGGTTTGATGGTGGCATTGTTGGATGTGATGGAGAAGTCAATGGGGGGGGTGTCCGCGCTGGGGGGAAGACAAGAAACTCGGTTTTGGAGAGGTTCAGTTTAAGGAAGTGGAGCGACATCTGATATGTCGCTCAGTAGGTGTGTGATTCGGCCGGAGACCGAGGGGGTGAGGTGGGGGGTTGAGAGATAGATTTGTGTGTCATCGCATAGAGGTGGTAGTTGAAGCCGTGAGAGTGTATGAGTTGGCCAAGGGAGGAGGTGTAGATGGAGAAGAGAAGGGGCCCGAGGACAGACCCTTGAGGGACCCCAACAGAGAGGGGGAGTGAGGGGGAGATGGTAGCATTATAGGTAACGCTAAAAGAGCGTTGTGACAGGTAGGATGAGAGCCAGGAGAGAGCAGAATCTCTGAGGCCGAGGGAGTGTAGTTTTTTGAGGAGGAGGGGGTGGTCGACTGTGTCGAAGGCCACAGAGAGGTCAAGGAGTAGGAGCAGTGAATAGTGGCCATTAGCTTTGGTGGTTAGCAGGTCGTTGGAGAGTTTGAGTAAGGCAGTTTCGGTGAAGTGTAGGGGACGGAAGCCGGACTGTAGGGGATCGAGGAGGTTGTTGTCGTTGAGGTGAGAGCATAGGTGGGTGTAGACTAGGTGCTCGAGGAGTTGCAATGGCAATGGCGTAACGCAAAAAATGGCCTGATCAGGAAGGGGAGTAAATCCTCTGGAGGGCAAGTGGTTAATAAGTGGATTCTAGTCTAAGAATTCCCTATTTGCAAAAAAAGATTCAGTGACACTACTCAGCCTAATCTCTATAAGACAACCCAGGCTGTACACAGTGTTCATTACCATCCTAGGTACATAAGAGCACATGTTTGCAAACTACCAGGCTGTCCAAAAAGTTCCTGTATAGCAAACGTTGTTTTGTTTTTCAATACCTTTTTACTTCATGCTGTAATTGAATCTATAAGGAGCTAATGAATATTACATTACCACCAAGAAGCCTTATGTATAAATAAGGCACTCCAAAAAGTCAGTTTACCAGATTAAAAAGAAATTGTAGCGCTAACAAAGATTTTTTCGATCAATCTGAGGTGTTAATTGAAAGATTTCTAGAGAAAGGGTATGATAAGACCTTTTTGATTAAAGAGAGAAATTCGATTGGTATTAAAGATAGGGAGACATTTCTTGGAAATAAAAAGGCTCATGTGGGATTTGAAAATAATGTACCCTTTATTACTAACTATAATATGCAATATAAAAATATTGAACGAATTTTTAAAAAATATTGGCCCATTTTGCTAAAAGATGATATACTAAATAAATTCTTATCTAAAACTCCTAAATTCATTTATAAGAAAAATAAGTCTCTTAGGATGAAATTGGCTCGCAATGTCATCGAACCCCCAAAAAAGTTCGATCTGTTTCCAAATTTAAATGGTTTTTTTCCTTGTAGGAAGTGTAAAGTATGTAGGACTGTAAAAGTCGGTAGTAATAAAAAAAGAAAGTCATTCTGCTCTTCATTTTCCAAAAAAGAATATGATATTAAATCCCTGATTACATGTAATTCTACACATGTGATTTATGTTTTAGAATGTCCATGTCATTTGAGATATATTGGGAGAACTGGGAGATGTTTAAAAACAAGAATAGGCGAACATATAAGAAACATAGTAAAAGGATTTGATAAACATAGTGTATCCAAACATTTTAAATTGGTACATAATTGTGATCCGAGCTTACTTACCTTTTATGGGATTGAGATGGTAAAATCCCATTGGAGGGGCTCGGATTTGGTTAATGAGATTTCCAAAAAAGAGACGTTTTGGATTTATGAACTAAATTCCTTGCAACCATTCGGGTTAAATGTCGATATAGATTTGAACTGTTTTCTCACAAATTTTTAAATTTTAATTTTTATGTTATTTTAAGTATATTTTCATATAGGCAACTGTTTAAAGATGATATATGGAAGATTGTGTGCTTTTTATACAATTTCTGCATTATTTTTGTATTATCACTAGAGTTCCCCTTTATTTGTGCTTAATGTGTTACTGGCCCTTTAAGTTCCCTTTTTGAAACACAGTCTTAGAGGGTATTGGCCCGTTAATGTATTTATTTATTTAATTTATTTACTATCATTGTTTTATTTAAATTTCTTTTTATTTTTGTTCCCTTGTTTTAAAGTTTTTTGCTTGTGATGGCAAATATATTGGATATATTGTATACTTTTTGTGGACTTCTGTCATCCTTGGGGCGGCTTGCTTTGCTTGATTCCCCATTGATGTCAGCTGTTCGTTTCCTGTGAGTGTATATTTAATGAGGGTGAGACGTCTCACATCTATCCGCTCCGTGAGGACGTCGATGACAAAACGCGTAGGGCGGAGCTTGATTGATGTGATGTCATTACGTTTTTGACTGCCAGCTATTGCACATGTGCTGAGTAGTCAGGCTTGTTTATGTGATTGCTGTTGATGCTGTTGATGCTGGTGTCGGCTGGGACACCTCTTGAGTAAGTGCAATGAGTATCTAATAAAGGAATTGGTTTTTATAATATTGCACCATGAAGTCTTTCTGTTTCTCTCGAGTGCTTGGCATTTCCCCCCATGGATACGTTTGAAGGTGGTCCTTTTTCTATTGGAGAAGTGGATTTTCGATTAACTACAAAGTTTTTCGTCCTGTTATTTCGATCGATGAGGATCGGTGTGTTGGAGAGCTTCCGTTTCTGAAGATATTTTTATGGATGATCTGCCATTATATTTTCAAGGTTTTTTGGTGAAATTTTTTTATATTGAGACACTTTTTTTATATTGAGACACTCCTTTTGCACAAAAGTTTTTTTGCACCTAAAAAGTTTTTTATATTTTTCTGTGGTATTGGTATATATATATTTTTCTGGACTTATGATTTGATGATTTCTTTACATATACTTATATATATTTACTAGCGCAAATTATTTATTAAGAAGCCTTATGTGTAGAATACCCATCTGTATTCTCAATGGCTTGCTCTCAATGAAGCTGGGGATATTTGTAAAACTTGAGATTGGTTGTTCATTTAAATTATTTTATAATTATAAATTGTGGAAACTTGGTAGTATATGGCCAGTGGAAAGTTTAGTCCAGAGATGTTGACTTACGCATGCTCAGATGTTACATTTACAAAAATAGTATATTGTGACTATGACTATCTAGTTCAAAGCATTTTTCGTGTCAATATAATCGATGACAGATAAACCTCCCTTGAATTGGAAAGTGAAAAGAGGAGTTGGTTGAAAGACTGCATCCTTCCTGTTCAATAGGTCAAAAAAAACTAATTTAGCACAATAGACACTGATTTCAACAGTTAAACTCATGCATCAAGCTCTGTGTGTGTGAGAACTGAATTTATTTACATTTGTTCCTTGTCTCTCTTAAGATGTCACCCCCAAAACTGGGGCCTGCTTAGAGTTTATTCTACTGTTGGTACCTGTGACTAACGCTGCCCTTTGATACAGGACCCCGGCTCATGATATGGCTTGATCTGCATTCAGTAGCCCAGCAGCCAAAGCAAAGTCTTGCCCAAAAGTTAGAGTTGCTGGGTACCATTCCTAGAAATAGTCCAACATTGGTTCAGAAGTAGCCAACCTATATTAAAAGTAGATCACAGCTAAAAAAAATATTTAAAACACATAGTAAAAGCAGATATTATTGTGTATGTAAACCCTAACAATGATATTTTCTTATTTGCTCCCTTTTTGGTCTGTTAAAGGCACCAGTGAAAGCATTTTTTCATATCTGTTTACTAACTCTAAGTGCAAAAAAATAACTTTGATACTGCCAGAACCCATGTAACCCCATACCGTCCTGTGCTTTCAGCCTGTTTCCAGCCATCTCTGTGTGCTACAAAACAACTCCCTCTTAGGTTATGAGGAAAACGAGAGGGGCGGGTTTTGTGTCATCCTGTCCTAGAGTAACAATACTTCTCTTCCATAGATACAGTATAGTGACCGAGAATTGTCACCAGGGAGGTAACAAGAACTCATGGAGCTTCCTTATCAAACCAAAAAAAACACAGTTGAGCAACGCTTGATTATCAAAGTCATCTGGCAACTGTCCTGAGCTACAGCATTTACTACTACAATTTTTTTGTTTAAAATTCCCCTTTACACTGGTGGTCAGAGGAATAAAGAATGTTCCCTTGCATTGATGTTTAGTGTGAGCAAATTTCATATTTAGGTGGAAGAATGTCCCCTTACCTGGATGGTCAGTAGAAGGAAGAATCCCCCTGTAGCGCCATCCCCAAAGGAGCTGCCTGGTAACTCTGGGTTCTCAAGTCTGTGCCTCGATGCCAAGAACAACCTCGGCCCCTCTGACACACAAGCACAGATAAATTAATCAGTGTAAAATACCTTTAACCTGGTTGTGGGTTACTACCAGTAAATAAACACCCACT
The DNA here is from genome assembly GCF_062004578.1 of Staurois parvus. Classification (NCBI taxonomy): domain Eukaryota; kingdom Metazoa; phylum Chordata; class Amphibia; order Anura; family Ranidae; genus Staurois; species Staurois parvus. The sequence continues at coordinate 3,055,255 of NW_028318152.1, forward strand.
TCTTTAGTGGTAAATGCTCTTAATCTATTGATACGGGTTAGAATAAATGGCAAATTGAACATAAATGAGCACACAGCTGATAGATTGACATAGTTTGCTAGACAGAGAAATAACTATGTTAATTTAGCAAAAATTTGATCTTATACCCCTTACTTGAATCAGAAGGCTAAGTTAGTAAATCAGCAATAAACAATATTCAATTCAAATGTTAGTGCAGCGCTAAAGCATAAGTGACAAATGCAATCATAAAGTGCTTATGGTAATAGAAGTGTTCATACAATATTCCAGTGAAATTAATCAAATAAAACGTCTCAGATCACGTAGAATCATAAAAAACTCTAAAATTCTGAATATAAATAGTGGATAGTCCGTGGCACTGCAGGTCACAGAAGTGCCAAGTGATATATGTGTGCTTATTTAGCAATAATGGTGATTATACATAGTCCGTGGCACTACAGGTCATAGCAATGCCCAGTGTTCCTGGAACTGCAAGGTGCAGCATTACCAGCTGGGGTGCTCAAGAGTGCTCATGATCCAACATAGGAATCCACCACCTTATATGGATGTGCACTCAGCAGAACGCTACTTGTATAATATCAATAATTCTGATCCCTATGGGGGGTTTCAGGAAGCCATAAATAGGGACTGGACTTCTCCAGGGTCAGGGCTATGCAAAATCAGCAAAGGATCCTCCTATGGGGAGAAGCTCACCACAGGAGCCGAAGGTATGGCAATATAGTGTAGTATTTATTGTAAATAGTTAAACGCAATCCATGTGGATACAGCAAAGAGTTAAATGCATATAAGCATACCAAAATGGCCGTCGCTCTGAGCTCCGGGCATGGCGGCGTGATGTCATCACATAAGGCTCTTGTGTTATAATAAACAATATTACTAAACTTTAAATGCAGTATAAATGATTATAACACTTCACAAGGTTAGAGTTCACTCTAAGGCAGCCTCTTTCAACCAGGGTGCCAAGGAACATTGGGGGGCCTTTAGATTTCTTCAGGAGTGCCTTGGCAGAATACCAAAAAATTGCCCACAAATTGTATACAAGCGAGTGGATGGACCAAGCCTGCCTTTTAGTTACACAAAGCCACTGTGTACCATTACAACCTTCCAGCCGCCAGGGTCTAAACAACCAATAATGTCATAATTTGATAAGGAGGATGTTGGACCCCTGTACAGCAACCTTGTTTGCCCCTCCCCTACCCCCTCTATTAGCATGGGGTCACATTAGCTTTGGAAGAAGAAATCACCTCATCGTTGGGTGTCCTACGTGTGTGGATAATGCTGTTGTGTAAAACTATTTGTTTAGTTTTTCCATTTTAGAATGGTTTGCCCCGAGATTGTGCCGACTTATAAAGGGTGCCTTGTCTGAATAAAGGTTGAGAAAAAGTGCTCTAAGGGATTAGCTGAGATGCAGCACCTGTTAAGAGGTACCTCTTTAACTACAAAAAAAAAAAAAGGCCTCAGGGCAGTGACTATTAAGGACAGTCTTTAGTCCTGACTCTTCAGATGGCTAAATGCTGGGGCCTGTTGGCACACATTGGAGCCATCAATAAGGCCTGCAAGCAGTATTAGGGCTGTGAGGTACCAAGCAGGTAGTTCCTCACGGCTCAGGCGCTAACGGTGGTAACAAGTAGCCCAGTAATTCCTAGCAGTGTAACAAGTAGTGGCTACAAGGCCCTCCCACCAGACCCAGTGACACAGCAGCAGTAGTCTCTCTGATCGGGTACCTGCTCGCTCTGCGTTGCCTGTGATGACTCTGGTAGGTAGCTTTGTCCATCAATACTCGGGTTATGCTCTGCACCTTTGGCTGTCCCTCACTCAGTCTCTTTTTTCTTTAGGTGGAATTTCCTTGACACGACCCTGTCACATTGCTGTCACATCACTCTCCTGTCACACTTTGAGGTGAATCCTTTTTCACAGGACATCTGGCTCTCTCCTCCATACTGCTGATTGGTCCATTGCTGTTGCTAGGAGATGGGGGAAAGAGAGTTCTTCTCTTGTGGTTAAACTTTGCTCTGTTGACAGGAGGAGGGGGTGCCCTGAGATCTACACCCCTTTTGTTGGTAGTCAGTAGGAGGAACAATTCTTCCTTACTTTAAGTTAGAAGGTGAGGAAGACTGCACCCTTACATGGTGGTCAGAAGAAGGAAGTATGCTTCCTTACCTTGGTGGTCAGTAGAAGGAAGTATGCTCCCTTACCTTGGTGGTCAGTAGAAGGAAGTATGCTCCCTTACCTTGGTGGTCAGTAGAAGGGAGTATGCTCATTACCTTGGTGGTCAGTAGAAGGAAGTATGCTCCCTTACCTTGGTGGTCAGTAGAAGGAAGTATGCTCCCTTACCTTGGTAGTCAGTAGAAGGAAGTATGCTCCCTTGCCTTGGTGATCAGTAGAAGGAAGTATGCTCATTACCTTGGTGGTCAGTAGAAGGAAGTATGCTCCTTTACCTTGGTGGTCAGTAGAAGGAGGTATGCTCCCTTGCCTTGGTGGTCAGTAGAAGGAAGAATGCTCCCTTACCTTCGTCGTCAGTAGAAGGAAGAATGCTCCCTTACCTTGGTGATCAGTAGACAGAAGAATGCTCCCTTACCTTGGTGGTCAGTAGAAGGAAGTATGATCCCTTACCTTGGTGGTCAGTAGAAGGAAGAATGCTCCCTTTCCTTGGTGGTCAGTAGAAGGAAGAATGCTCCTTTACATTGGTGGTCAGTAGAAAGACGAATGCCCCTTTATGTGAGTGGGGAGTAGCATTAAGCAGGTTGGCAGAAAAACTCACTAGTGACAGGATCAGGGGCGGACTGACAGCTCATGGGGCCCCTGGGCAATAGGGGATCATGGGGCCCCTGTGTCCTTGCCCAAACTCAAAAAAGCCTATGAAAAAGGTACCAGCGACATCTCATGGGGCCCCCTGCTGACCCCGGGCCCTCGAGCATTGCCCGAGTTTCCAAATGGTCAGTCCGCCCCTGGACAGGATTATGATGCAGAGCAGAGTATAAACATTCACCTAGATCTATATGTCATCACCTTGATGGCAGGATTTACGACAAGTGACTTCCTGCAGTATTTTCATCAGTGACACTAATTTTGACAGCAAAGGAGCAATGCATGGAGCTAGATGAGCATTTCTTTTGATCTACATAGTTCTCTGGGGAGCTGTCACCAGGGTACAATATCGAGTGGCATGGTCCTAACACGCATGCACACCAAACACACAGTAAACGCATATATACACTGATCCTAAATTAGGGATTTCATAGCAAATAGCTTTAGGCTATTCAGGCCCACAAAACATTAGATTACTTTACTATTACACATATCCTATGAGCCTAAAAGACTGGAAAAAAATGAATTAACAAGGTTATATCTGTAGCCCAGCGCCTAAAGAGCTGCTAGTGAATTGAGTCCTATTTCCCCCTTTAAGCACAAAGCCAGGCACACAGTATTTTCTGCATTCTTTCTCTGACTCAAAAGATAAGTCTAGAGGTTTCTTTTTCTATTTTTATTGGGAAATGATGAACTTGGATAGGGATAGGGAGCATGGCATACCCCAGAACTGTAAAACTGTACAACTTCTGGCTGCTCTGCATAAACTGCCGGCTGTACTTGCACAACGTCTGGCTGCATTGTACAACTTCTGGCTCGACTGCACAACTTCTGGCTGCACTTGTACAAAGAAATGTTCTGCACGATCTCTAGGCTAACTGGCCTGTACTCTTCTCAGAGTTTTAAAGTAACACACTTTCACACACTGCAGCACTGGGGTGTTGTACTCACTTGGTTACCTCCTGATGATACCTACCAGCCTCACACGTCCTCTGGACAATATGGGATCTTTCCCACAGCTTCCTCCCTGCTCTCTTCTGTGAGCTTTCTCCTGACCCAACTGGATCCTTGGGCTAGGACTTTTAAATAGCCCCCCCCCCAGCTAACCCTAGCTGGAATCTCTGTGTCTTAAGGCTGGCTTCCTCTCAGACTTCTGCCCCAGGAGGAAGAGCCCCTCAACAGGGGGTCTCCTCCTGCAAATCTGGACTCAGGAACACTGCGACTGCTGCTCAGTCCTCAGACTATTTATGGGCTCTCTCACCACCATCTGGGCTCAAGTCCCATAAATATTCAGGCTGACCAGCACTCAGTAATCCATGCCCTGCTCCTCTGAATAAAGGGGAGCCAAACTAAATTTTCCTAGCAGCCTAATCTAACTGAGGCTTCTACAAACTGATCTAATTTGATAGAGAATGCCCCCAAAATATGAAAAGGTAAGCTTTTGATGGATAGAGTCACAGAGTACAATAGAAGTCCTGATTGAAATAGGAGATGGTAATAATTAACATAGCTCAGGTTTAGAGATTTTTTGTACAGCATTTTTAGAGAAGAAAAATAACAATACAAAGTGGAATACAAACAGAACAATGAACACTTAAGAATAACTTATGGTCATGGTTATTGCTGCTGCACTTCATGGTGTTTACTTCATTGTTTCTTTCTGAGTAATTTATTATGCTCAAGGTAAAATCTACTGCCATTCTTCGCTATCCATCAGAATTACCATTTATAGAACAATGGATGAGGGTTACGTAGAAACAGCTATGACTATTTTATTACATATGTACTAACTAGATTATTTCTTCTAGGCTATGTATACCGAATATTTAGTATGAGAGGGCAATATGTATTATTCTGTAATTAATATACGTAATATAAGATTATTCTGTATTGACTAATATATATGAATATAGACAGCCATAAAAACCAAAAAAACACGCACACACACATACACACACAATATACACTAAACACATGTACACTTTAAATTTATATACTAAGGGATTATTTATATTTGCATTAGAACTCTGAAGAGTGCTCTGTGGTGGATCAATTTTCAGAGGTAGTTTGATAGGCAGTGAGGTGTTATGTTGCCTCCTCACTGACTGTTTTAACACTTAAAAACCCACACCACCAAGCCACAGTTGTGGGGCATTTGCAGCCCCATTTAGCTGAATTGGTCATGATCAGTCTGCTGAACATGACGTGGGGATAATTTTTGTCCTGGGAATGTGTGCAGCTAAAGTGGGAATGGATGGGAGCAGTAAAAATGCAATTCAAGTGCGTGTTTTTACCACCTCTCAACTGCAAATGTAAATGTGGTCTAATACACAGGAAACACACATGCACATGAAAAACACACACTACCACACATCCACAGACTAAACATGCACACGAAACAAACATACATTGCTGCTTTGACTAAGGCCCACACAGAGCTGAAATGCATAAGCATTGAGATCCTACTGTAACTTTTTATCCTGTGGCCAATGAAAAGTAAAAGCAATCTTTCATACGGCTGCCACTTTATGTTTTCACAGTGGATGGATTGCTGATAGGAGCTGGAAGTGGACTCCGCTAATTTGCATAAAAGTAATGAGATACCCTTGGGCAGAGCAGCAATAAGTCTTGTTCTTAAACAGCTGAATAAGAGAATGAGAACTTTTACTAAGTGGAAGAGTGGGTTTGATAAAGTTGGTACTGCCTCTACCCCGGACAGGACCTCTGTGGACAGAGGGGATTCCCTTCTTGGTAAATTAACCAGTTATATAGTCAAAGTAAATGGAAGCAGAGGAACTACTGAAACCAGAATAGAAAATTAGCTATAAATATATACAGTAGATATACAATATACCCGGATATATATAGTTATTAATAGAGATACCTCCAGATGAATGTTGCAGCAAACTCCAGTCGCATGGGCCCCTGAGCATGATGCAACGTCTGTCTTTGTTTCAAAGACCTGAAGGCAAAATCTATGGCGATGAGGGGATCCTCCAGCCAGTACCCAACCAGTCTGGAATGCAGTCCTAGTTATATGGTAATATTCATCTTTTCTGATCTGATATTTCTGTAATAGCATGGACAGGACATGTAGCTGAGACCTTCTCTCTTTCTCCCAAGATTTTTCCCAAACCCCCAGAGTCAGGAAGTGACATTGTAATTATACATTACAGTTTTATACTAGCAGATGACACTAGAGGGCAGTGGATCCTTACATTGTCCTTATATCAAAGATCCCCTTCATCAGCCTCTTTCTACAGCAACTGCCTCTGCTATTGCCCATACTGAGTCTGTCTCTACTGCTGCCTGGGAGGATGTTGTACAATCATAGAACTACTGCAAATGGGCTGCCAGAGCAGGACAAGACAAACATCTCACCCCTACTTTTCCCCACTATGCTTCATATGGAGGTAGTTGCATCACTGGTTCTCACCCAGGAACAAGAATCGTCTTACTGGCAGGATCATTGGGTGAGATAAATAAAGAAACCTAATGCAACCACCAAATCTCAGGACTGCTAAGCAAATTTTGACATTTTTGTTCTTTGATTTCAATATGCTTTAAATTGGAACTTCTCTCTCCCAATAAACATTGACTATTCTTAATACTTATGCTGCTAATATCAGTAAATAGATAGGAAAGTATATTACATTTACTTGTTTTAAACTTTTATTTTTTACATTTCTTTAGTTACTTCCCGGTTTCCATTCCTACGCAAAAGATGTAATACATCCCAGGAGTCTTTAGGAGGGGAGGAGGGGCATTCTCAGCTAAGCACGCTACATGCCTGAGCTAAGGGCAGATGGATTCCAGATTCCAGGAAGTAAATTCATCTGCCCCGACTTACGATGGCCATGGCCAGAAATGCTATAGGTGTGGTTTTTAAAGTGATGTCTCAGCAAAATAAAGCATGGAGACATTGATGGATGGGAGAATTAGCTTTAAATATTAAAAACAAATTAAATAGTGCTTTTGGTGTGTGCTGCTCAAAAGCACTGTAGTACCATTACAGGTTTTTCTCTAAAAGAATATTTTATCTATTGCATGTGTTTGTACCTATCTTGGAAACAACGGATGCATAAAGGCAGGATGGAAACTAGAAGGCAGCCTAATACTGTACAGTCTACTTTTATTTTACTAACAACTATGTAGTGTTAAAAAATATTACATTTAAATCCAACTAGGTAGGCTCGCTCTGTGCATAGTTGAAAAATCTTGCTGATCTCAAAGTAAAATCTCTGTGCAGCCTATTTAGGCTGTGCAGAAATTTCAAGCAACTTTCATTCTCATATTTCTGCTAGTTTCTGAATAGCCAACAATTTTCAATGTAGTCATTTTGCCTGGAAACAAGCCGCCCTATTATCTCTACCAACAGAGTGTCTCAATTTCCACATCAGGATCAAAGGGTCAAATTGATCTTAGAATGCTGTCTTCACTGCCCTCTGCTGTTTGCCTCTGGTTTTTAGAAACCATGCCTAGGGACAGAAAGCTCTGGAAGATAAGAACTGCAAAAACTTTAACAATTAGTTTAAAATCTCCGTTTTCTGCCACTCCACTTGAATGTATTTATCTTTCAGATTTATAAGTTAGGCAGAGCTAACCAAATTTGTAAACTTTTGCAAGAATTTAATTTAACTGACACTCAAGTGGCTAGGCTTTGATGAATCCAAGCAGGACTTTGCTTCATCGTGATCCAGTGTTATAGGCTTGATTCCCTGTGTGCATACTCTAGTTATCTACACAGCATGAGAATTTATCTAGTTCTGTCTACACTGGTTCTTTATTAATTGATTGATAGTGCCACCATCTTTTATAGTGCAGGTGACATTTCTGATGTGATCTTATGGGGTTGCTGCATGTTTGAAGGCTTTGGGTGATAAGCATGGCATTGTCCGTACTCCCCAAACACCCCCCTTTGCCTAAATAGAGTACAAGGGCCTGTGTTAACAGGCTTTGGGCTTGTCAACTGCATCAGTTTGACATCAGTTTAGGATGTTTTTTTAATTTAATGACAGATTCATTAGGTCTACAATTGACCTTTTTTTACCTGCTTTTTACCTGCTCTAATTCTTATAGCTAAATATCAGTAAAATAAACCAGTGGGGAAAAAATTAAACAGAGAATGATGCTACATAGCAGATAACATAAGACGAAGAAGAAAATGTGTTGCCAGCACATCTCAATATTCTTGCAAAAAAAAAATTGTTTCACTGACGGTCATTCAGCATTTCATCTTTTCATGTGACTATACTGAAGAAATGACACTTTGCTACAATGTAAAGTAGTGAGTGTACAGCTTGTATAACAGTGTAAATTTTCTGTCCCCTCAAAATAACTCAACACACAGCCATTAATGTCTACAATTGCTTCCGTTTGAGGATGCCCCACAGATGCTCAATAGGGTTTAGGTCTGGAGACATGATTGGCCAGTCCATCACCTTTACCCTCAGCTTCTTTAGCAAGGCAGTGGTCATCTTGGAGGTGTGTTTGGGGTCATTATCATGTTGGAATACTGCCCTGCGGCCCAGTCTCTGAAGGGAGGGGATCATGCTCTGCTTCAGTATGTCACAGTACATGTTGGCATTCATGGTTCCCTCAATGAACTGTAGCTGCCCAGTGCCGTCAGCACTCATGCAGCCCCAGACCATGACACTCCCACCACCATGCTTGACTGTAGGCAAGACACACTTGTCTTTGTACTCCTCCCCTGGTTGCCGCCACACACACTTAACACCATTTGAACCAAATATGTTTATCTTGGTCTCATCAGACCACAGGATATGGTTCCAGTAATCCATGTCCTTAGTCTGCTTGTCTTCAGCAAACTGTTTGCGGGCTTTCTTGTGCATCATCTTTAGAAGAGGCTTATTCTGACCAATTTGATGACGTGTGCGGCGTATGGCCTGAGCACTGATAGGATGACCCCCCACCCCTTCACCCTATGCATAAATGCTGGCAGCACACATACGTCTATTTCCCAAAGGCAACCTCTGGACATGACGCTGAGCATGTGCACTTAACTTCTTTGGTGGACCATGGCGAGGCCTGTTCTGAGTGGAACCTGTCCTGTTAAACTGCTGTATGGTCTTGGCCACTGTTTTGCAGCTCAGTTTCAGGGTCATGGTGATATTCTTATAACCTAGGCCATCTTTGTGTAGATTCTTTTTTTCAGATCCTCAGAGAGTTCTTTGTCATGAGGTGCCATGCTGAACTTTCAGTGACCAGTATGAGAGAGTGAGAGTGGTAACACCAAATTTAACACACCTGCTCCCCGTTCACAACTGAGACCTTGTAACACTAACGAGTCACATGACCCTGGGGAGGGAAAATGGCTAACTGGGCCCAATTTGGACATTTTCACTTAGGGGTGTACTCACTTTTGTTGCAAGTGGCTTAGACATTAATGGCTGTGTGTTGAGTTATTTTGAGGGGACAGAAAATTTACACTGTCATACAAGCTGTACACTCACTACTTTACTTTGCAGCAAAGTGTCATTTCTTCAGTGTTGTCACATGAAAAGATATAATAAAATATTTACAAACATGTGAGGAGTGGACTCCCTTCTGCGAGATACTGTAGAAGTATATTGGCAATATATATTCTTCTGCCTGCTGTTCTTCAGCATCTCGGGATTCCAGTTTGGTGTGCATTCACCTGCCACTTTATTAGGTGCACCTTGCTAGTACTGGGTTAGACCCCCTTTTGCTTTCAGGACTGCCTTAATTCTTTAGATTCGACAAGGTGTTGGAAACATTTCTCTGATATTTTGATCCTTATTGACATAATAGTATCATGCAGTTTCTGCAGATTTGTTGGCTGCACATCCATAATGCAAATCTCCTGTTGCACCGCATCCCAAAGGTGGTCTACTGGATTGAGATTTGGTGACTGTGGAGGCCATTGGAGTGCAGTGAACTCATTGTCATGTTCAAGAAACCAGTTTGAGATTATTTGAGCTTTGTGACTTGGTGCATTATCCTGCTGGAAGTAGCCAACAGAAGATGGTACACTGGCACCCGATGTGGTCTTCTGCTGCCGTAGCCCATCTGCTTCAAGGTTCAATGTGTTATGCGTTCAGAGATGGTATTTTGCATACCTTGGTTGTAATGAGTGGTTATTAGAGTTACTGTTGCCTTTCTATGATCTCAAACCAGTCTGCCCATTCTCCTATGACATCAGCAAGGCATTTTTGTCCACCCAACTGCCGTTCCCTGGATATTTTCTCTTTTTCTGACCATTCTCTGCAAAACCTAGAGATGGCTGTGCATGAAAATCGCAGTAGATTAGCAGTTTTTTAAATACTCAGACCAGTCGCCTGGCACCAACAACCATGCCACCTTCAAAGTCACTTAAATCCCCTTTTTTTCCCCCATTCTGATGCTCTGTTTGAACTTCAGCAAGTCATCTTCAAGACGTCTAGATGCCTAAATGCATTGAGTTGCTGATTATCAATTTGTTTTACCAAGTAATCGAACAGGTGTACCTAATAAAGTGGCTGGTGAGTGTATATATATCCCACAAGGTGTTTACTTTAACCTTTAGCTTATTTCCTTGCTGCCAGCATCCAGTGCTGAATCCTTTTAAAGATTCTACAGGTGAAACTCACAAAATTTGAATATTGTGCAAAAGTTCATTTATTTCAGTAAAGCAACTTAAAATGACCGTGGGATTACTGTGCTTGATTGGCCAGCAAACTCACCTGACCTGAACCCCATAGAGAATCTATGGGGCATTGCCAAGAGAAAGATGAGAGACATGAGACCAAACAATGCAGAAGAGCTGAAGGCCGCTATTGAAGCATCCTGGTCTTCCATAACACCTCAGCAGTGCCACAGGCTCATAGCTCCATGCCACTCCGCATTGAGGCAGTAATTGCTGCAAAAGGGGCCCAAACCAAATACTGAGTACATATGCATGCTTATACTTTTCAGGGGTCCGATATTGTTCTATGTACATCCTTGTTTTATTGATTGCATGTAATATTCTAATTTTCTGAGATTGTGGATTTGGGGTTTTCATGAGCTGTAAGCCATAATCATCACAATTATGACAAATCATGGCTTGAACTATCTTGCTTTGCATGTAATGAGTCTATCTCATATATTAGTTTCACCTTTTAAGTTGCATTACTGAAATAAATGAACTTTTGCATGATATTTAATTTTTTTAGTTTCACCTGTATAAAGGTTTAGAAAAACCTTTTGGGCCTGTATCAACTGGCTTTGGGCTTATGCTGATGGAATTGGTTTGACATCAATGTTTGCGATCATTCAGAAGTCAGTGACAGGATAATTTGTCCTGGAGTTGACCTCCTTCTGACCTGCATTTGACCTGCTTCAAGCACGTTTTGCATTCTTATAGATTTGTATGGAAATGCAAAACCCATGTGATGCAAACAAAAGCCTGTTGACAAAAGTCCACAGAAAGTTGAAACCTCCACAGAGCTAAGTCAGTTGCCCCTACTCCCCGCATGATGTACATATGATTGTTGGAGAATAAAAGCTATACACATGTGTCCCGTACCTGGAAGTACCGGTTATTTATGTATTTGTGAGGGCCAGTAGATCTTGATGGAATACACTGAAAGTACGTGCAGCTGCTGTGTAAAATAATGCTTCATGCAGTTTGGTGGGTTTTTTCAGACCTACATGTTTACTGTTTATCATCTTGCCAACCATTTTGAAGATCATCTCTCTACAGATTATTAAATAAAGACATACCAAAGAACACAAGATGTATTTCTATGTACATGATAACTCACTAACTAGCTTTCTAGATCACAGTGCATGCTAAAAATGTTTGTTCACCATGCTGATCATCTGTAACAGTTCTGAATAGCATACTCATTACATAGTGATCTAGTGTTGGCTATATGCCTAACAATAGCATCCTTCTGTTAGATGTGTCCATCCAAAACTCTCAATACAGTTGACATACTTATCAGTAGGCTAACCTTTCCCTTTAGTGGCCTGCTGGGCTCCAGACCTACCCTTTCAAATTGCAGGAGTGAGGCAAGAGTAGCAAACAAGTCAGCAATTAAACAAAGAAATTCAAGAACTGTGCAGAGCTTTATGATATTGCTGCACATTTATTTATTTTTATTTAGCAATTGGGAGAAATTACAATTCCAGTTGTGTGTTTTATCTCATATATACTGTACATAATTTACTGAAGCAACGACATACAATTAAGCAAATTGTGCACGTTTGGCAGTGAATCTCTCACATGAGCAACATTCCAATTTTCTAGTAATCAGCTCATCTATATTCTTCTGAGTATAGCTCAGAAATAAAGTAGAAGGTGGCTTTCCTATGTGTACATGTGTACATGGTTGGTGCTGCCACCTACTAGGTAGTAGGAACGAGCATTAATCATTTTCAGCTATACATTGTGTTCCTCAAATAAAAACCTCCACAAAACACTGTTGGATTTACTGTATACTGGCCACGTAACACAAATCCAAAGCTATCTCAGAAAAACAAAAACCTTTTATTTCCATACTTACATTTTTATTGGGGATAGAGGTATCAGAAAACAGATTCCAACCATGCATGTTATGATAGGGATGAGCAATTGCCTCTGGGTTTGATTCATAAGGAGTTAGCTGAACTCATCATAAAATCTTAAAATTGCAAACTTAAATCAGAAACATATCGAAGTCCTTGGGAGGGGATGAGGAATCTTAAAAATAACTTCTGACCATTTTCAAGTAAAAAATACTGAATATTGTACAGTGAGGAGAGAATCCTTCTTTTAATGTGACTTTGGGGGTGACACTGGAAAAACAATTCTTTCAATTATCTTCTTTGTAAATGCCTTTAAGCTGTATTCTACGGAATATTTCAATTTTCACAGACAGTGTTAGTGATAACATATTCTGGAATACAACAGCAGCCCAATCCAACTTGAAAAAAAGGCTAAAAAGCAGTTTTGGCTGCAAATCCCAATTTTTTTATCCAGCAGTAATAAGCCTGAATTGGCCAGTGAAAGTAGCAGTCACAGCAGACGTATAAGGTTTTAAAGTTTCTACACTTTAATAAAAAGCATTCCACTTTATCTTAATTAGCAAGTGGCATACTCGTTTCATAGTATGGATTGTAATGACTTAAAAGTTTAATAAAATGCCAAAACAGAGTGCACAAAAACAGTTCAAAATCACCTCGCATTTAAATCTTGCCTATGCTTCTACTCTTTGCCTTGGTGTTTGTTCATGTGCCCCTTGCCTGAGTTCCTGCATTCTGATTCTGATCCTGTATCCTGATGTTGGTCCTGACCCTGCAGCTTGATCCTCTACCTGACTGCTTCTTCCTTTTCCCATTTACCCTCTCCCTGTCCTGGCTTGTTCCCTGCTTCTTCTGCCTGATCTTCTGTATATGACCCTAGCTGTGACACTGACTACACTGCTCATATTACGCATCTCGTGTCAGTATTTAAGGCGGTGTCCAGAAGACTGTAGTATGTAGGACAGTGTTCAGAGGTCCATAGTATGAACAGCAGTGTCTAGAAGTCCATAGTTTGTAAGGCAGTTTTCAGAGGTCCTTATTATGTAAGGTGGTGTCCAGAGGTCCTTTGTATGTAGGGCAGTGCCCAGAGGTCCATAATATGTGAGCATCAGCAGGGCAGAG